>NC_133389.1:178484335-178787365 GCF_047511655.1 Castor canadensis | reverse complement strand
TTGGGGAACTTGCTGAAAAGGCAAACATTAGACCACTGAATCAGGGATTCTGAGCCCTGGATGACAAGCCGACCACCGGTACTGGCCCACCACCAGCTAAAAGTGGTGGTTTTTACATTTTTAACTGGTTTGGATTTTAAAAATCAAAAGAAAAATAATCTTTTGCAGCACACTAAGATATGAAATTCAGATTTTAGTGTTCACAAATTACATCCTCTTGGACCACAGCTTTTCCCTTCATCTAGGTATTGTCTCTATATGGCCTTTCTCAGCCCACGACAGAATCGAGGAGTTGTGACAGAGCCAGCAGTCTACTATATTCTCAGAAAGGCGGTCCACCCAGGCTAATGTTTAAGAACCTGCTTTGTCCAATATGGCAGCCACAAGCCACCTGTGGCTCTAAAGCACGTGCAACGTGGCGGGTCTGAAATGAGATGGGTGTTAGGTGCAAAACACACAAGGGATTTGTGGGTCCTGGTAAGAAATCCAGGTGTTATCTCACGATTTTTTATATTGACTACCCTATTGAAATGATAACATTTCAGATGTATGAAGTCCAATAACAATCTATTATTGAGATCAATTTTATCTGTTTCCTTTTAATTTTTAATGTGCTTACTAAAAGATTCAAAGTCTCTGTCTGGCCCCCATTTTCTTTTCTTTTTGGTAGGTAGTACTGGGGTTCAAACTCAGGGCCTCATGCTGGCTAGACAGGCGGTCTACCACTTGAGTCACTCTGCCAGCCCTGTCTGGCCCCCATTTTATCTTGGCTCTGAGTAGACATAGACTCAGAGGGAAACTTGGAGACTGTCTCCTTAGGGCTCAGAAAGAATAGTGGGCCAGGTGCTGCTGGCTCACACTTCTAATCCCAGCTACTTGGGAGGCTGAGATCGGGAGGATCTCAGTTTGAGGTCAGCCAGGGAAAACAATTCAACAGACCCCATTTCCAAAAATAACTAGAGCAAAATGGACCAGAGGTGTGGCTTAAGCTGTAGAGAACCTGCTTTGTAAGCTTGAAGCCCTGAGTTCAAACCCCAGCCCCATCAAAAAAACAAGGAACTGTGGCCTGAACCCTAGATGGTGTACTAGTAATGCCAGGCAGAGCCAGAGTGAGGACAAGTGCTACTGGCCCTCCGCCCTACCTTACCCCTGTGCCTCTCATTTCCTGCTATGTCCTCTTCTCAGAGTGGTTTTAGGGGTCCCACACAACCTGGGTTTGAATCCCTGCCCTCTACTTATCCCCGGATCTCTGGCAAGTTGGGGAACCTCTCCACAGCCTGTCTCTTTTCACTTAGGACTGGGGAGAACCCAGTGCCTGCCCCACCCAGTAGCAAAGCTTTTAGCTCAGCCGTGCTTAGGGTCCACCTTCAAGAAGCCTGAGGGGTTCTTAGGATGTAGACTCTACCTCAAGGGTGCCCTCAATGGCCTCAGAGCTTGGCCTCTGCCCAGGCCTCATCACTTCTCAGTCTGCTGGGCCTTCTTAAAGGAGCCCCTTAGACTGCCCTCTCAGCAGTACTCAGGGCCTCTCTGCCCACACTTGGCCACCACCACCATGCTCACTCTTGGAGGCCATCTTCTTCCCACCTGTTGGCTCACAGGTTGTGGCGCCCTAGAAAGCAGGGTTCCCATCTGCTCCATACAGACTCCCATACCTAGCCCCAAACCTGGTCCAGGCACGCCGTGGAGATGAGTGGGACTGGGGAAGTGGCTGGGGAACGGGCCTGGCTGAGGAGCTGTGGTTGTATCTCACGATGGGAGGTTTGAGTGAATTACGTGCTGAGGGGCAGAGGCCAGTGGGAAAGACAGGAAGCTTAGGGAAGGAAGAAATCCAGTCAAGGGAAATTCTGGGCAACAGATGGGCGGGGCTCAGACCAGGCCAGGCCAGCCCCACACTTCCACTGCTGCAGGAAGGAAGGAAGATTGAGTGGGTGTGGACGTGGGCAGTTTGAGGTTTGTCAGCAGAAGAGCTCAGAACTTTTCTTATTCGATTGCATCAAGTCTATTTCCTGTTCGCACTGGGCCTCTGTCCTGTCCCCAACTCCAAAGACCACAAGCTTCTGGCCTGGCCTGAACTCCATTCTCAGTCCTGTGTGTGTGGCCTTTTTCACGTGCACTCAGACACTCCCATGCACACACCCACACATTGAGAACACACGCACGGATTCACACTCACATAGACTCACAAACACACAAGCACACATCTAGTCACTCCCACAGGTTAGCCATTCACACACATGCAGTCACCTCCACACAACCACACTCACTCACACTAATGCAGCTCTCTCTTAACTCAGGTCTCTGAAGCAGCCTGACTGGAACCCACCAGCTCAGAGCCTGTGCCAACAGTCTAGCTCCCACCTGGAGAAGGGGGACCTAGGTCAGGTCGGCAGCCTACAGCCTGTGGTAAACTCCAGTCTGAGTTTGTAAACAAAGACTCTGATCATAGCCTCCTCATTCTTTTTTGGGTGGTGGTGGTGATACCGGGTTTGAACTCAGGACCTCATGCTTGCTGGGCAGGTATTCTACCACTTGAGCCACGTCGTCAGCGCCTCATTCAGTTTTTGTGTAGACTATGGTAGCTTTCAGGTGGCAGTGACAGAGATAAGTAGATGCCATATGGACGAAGCGTAACCTTGCTGACTTCTGTTCTAGGTTCTTGCTACTCAAAGTGGGGACCCTAGACTGGTTGGCCGCACTGATGTCACTTATCAAACCTGGAATCTTGGGCTCCACCCAAGACCTACTGAATCAGAACCAGAGCTAGTTTAAACCCCGGCTGAATTTCAGCTAGAAGGACCAACCATCCAGCTTTTCCCAGAACTGAGGAGATCCCAGGACAAGATTCTCAGGGTGTCATCTGGGGACGTCCCAGGTGGCCTGGATGAGATGAGCACGTATGAGATCTCGACTTCCCTCCCACTCACCCAGGGTGTTCGCAATGCCCGTCTTCACATTGTCAGTGCAGATGTGGCTGATCCGGTTCTCGTGCTCCGGCTTGGCCAACACCACGATGCGGATATTCCAGAGGGTGTGGATGGCAACCTGGTGGGCAAGTGCAGTCTTTGAGCCCAGAGCACAGTAATCCACCCAGACCAAGTCCCTAGAGGTGGAGTGCCCTGTCTGTAACCTCTAACCTTTGGGGAAACTCCTAACAATGTCCAGCAATGACACAAAGCATCTCAGAGATGAGAACCAGACTAACGACCCTTCCATGAAGTGAAGATTACCTCCTGCAAGCAGGAGTGGGGATGTGAAGCACTCAGTGATTTTTGCCAACAGCCTCAGCAATGTCTGAACATGGCACCCGGAAGCATCTTTCTGGCTCTTGAAGTAGGGGACATCCGAGCACCCCAGATATCTTTGGAAGAGGAGAACTGATAGCCTGAACGTGCCCCGGCCTCTGATACATTCCTGGCTGAGCAAGCAAAGCCCACCTTCTTGGGAGTCCAGTACCCTTCACCCTCAGGGCGTGGTCAGTCACTCACTGTTTTAAAAGTCATGCTGGTGACTTCTTGCAGGGAGTGTCTGAGAATCTCCAGCCACTCCTTCTCTCCCAGGGGGTCCTCCTGGGTGCCAATCACGTAGATGTCATGGGGAATGTAGTCGGCTGAGTCGTCCCGCGTCTTTCCCTGCCCCTTGGAGAGAAACCAGGACGTGATCTTCTTGGGAGGGGGGGCGTTACCTTCAACAGCAAAACCCAACACCAAGTGAGTCAAAGGCATGTCAGGTCAACGGCACCAGGGGAGTTAAAAATGGGGTGAGAGGCGGGTTACGCAGTCACTCAGAACCATCAAGACAGATGCCTTAGGTGAAGAACTGCTGTGAAAAGGGCACTCCTGTCCTGTGCAATGCAACAGCCCAGCCCCAATCAAAAGAACTCTGCGGACAGAGGAAAAACTGAAAGGTGCTTGTACCACATGTGGGAACCCCTGAGAGCAAGAGCTGAGGGAATCAGGGTAACCACAAGAGATTTTGAAAAGGACAGAAGAGGACCTGGGACCCTGGGGCACTGGACAGGGCTCTACTTCAGTGCCACAGTGGCCCCCACACATATGGTTGTGGCCTGGCAAGCTACTGGAAGTGGGGGCAGGCTGATGCCCTCTGCATCAGAGATCAGGAAGCACAGGGGACACTAAGCTCCAAAGCCTTTGTCTTTCCTCCTGGACACCCGGCCCCCACCACAGCCTTTTTCTTTCCAGGCCCCTGCCTCTCCAAGCAGAGCTGCTCACCCTTCTTCTAGGTCTGCCCTGGGACTACATGATGGGGCAGGGAAAGGGTGTCCCAACTATGCCCAGGATGAAGAGGGGAGGCAAAAGAAACTGATGAAATTTGAATTTCAGATCAATGGCCACTTTTAGAATAGGCATGGATTGCTGTTATCTGTGACTCAGGTTTAATGGCATCTTCTACCTACTTATTTATTTCTAGCTGAATACATATACCAAATCATTATTTAGCATAATTTAAAATTCATATAATGCATATATTCAGCAAATACACTATGTATATAAATACGTAGTGTACGTACTTAAGCCTAATGTATATCTAGTTCAGATTTTTTTGTTTTGCGGTACTGGGGCTCGAACTCAGGGACTTCACCCTGAGCCACTTCACCAGCCCTATTCTTGTGAAGGGTTTTTTGAGCTAGAGTCTCAGGAACTATTTGCCTGGGCTGGCTTCAAACCACGATCCTCCTGAGCTCTGCCTCCAGCACAGCTAGGATTACAGATGTGAGCCACCGGTGCCTGGCGTATTTCATATATTTTTAATGCTTATTTCTACCTGAGTATTTACATCAAAGAATTATTCAGTATATTACATGTTTAGCATATAAATATATATTAGAATACAAACACACGTACTTAGATATATATTTGGCATTTATTTATTTCTAGCCAAACACCTATACTAAAAACTTTTCTTTAGCCAAGCACCGTGGCTCATGCCTGTAATCCTCTGGGCACTCAGGAGGCAGCCCAGGCAAATAGTTTGCCAGACCCTATCTTGAAAAATACCCAACCCAAAAATGGATTGGTGGAGTAGCTCAAGTGCTAGAGTGCCTGCCTAACAAGCGTGAGGCCCTGAGTCCAAACCCCAGTGCCACCAAAACAAAACAAAACTTTATATGAAATTCAAGTTTAACTGGTATCCTCTATCCACTTATCTACTGATCTCTTCCCCTCCTCTCCTCCTCCTCCTTCTCCTCTCCTTCCCCCCTACCCACCACAAGTCAGGCCCGGGGCCCCTTGTTGAGCTGCCCTTGGCTAGCAGGATGCTCGTGGACCCCCTTCACCTTGATATTCAGATTCTTTACCTAAAACCTTCTAATTTGGACATGCAAAGTAACCCACTCTGCCTACTTTTGGGGCACACTAGTCCCAGTGCTCTTTTTTCTTACTCATAATCTCAGAAACAGACTGGAGATTGGACAGGGAGGCAGAGCAGGATACACGGGGGTCCCGGTGGATATTGAGAGACAGGGAGGGGGCATGGGGACCCACCCATGTTCCAGGTGCCGATGAAGATGGTGATCATGTCAGGCTCTGGCTGCTCGGAGTGCTTGTTCTTCATCTGCTGCAGCAGCTGGCAGAAACCTTCTCTCTTCTGGGAATGGAAGGGCAGACAGACTGAGAAAGGCCTCCACTGCCCTGCACACTACACTCTGCAAAGGCCTTCACCAGCTTCAAAAACGCTGAGGGAGCATAAATCAGTACAAACTTGCAGGGCAGCAACCTGGGGATAGGTGTCCAGAGCCAACAGCAAGTGGCTTCTTGGACCCAGCCATTCCACTGCAAGGATGTGATTCGAAGAAGAAAATCAGAAAATGCACAATGATCCACACTATCATGATGCTGCATCACGTGTTGCAATCCAGAAAAACTCAGCAACAACCTTGGTGTCCCATTGCAGGGGATTCATGAATAATTGTATTTAGGACCATCATAAATACACTGGAGTACCATAGGGCTTTAAAATTCTAGTGCAAGAGTGCTTCATCAACAAGGAGAGATGGCCACAATATATTAAGTATGAAGAGCTACTTGGCCAAGATAGTATGGGTGACACCATGCACTTATTTTTAAAAGATATGTGGGGCTGAGTGAGGTGGCTCATGCCTGTAATCCCAGCTACAAAGGAGGCCATTGGTAAGAGGATCTTGGTTCAAGGCTGGCCATAGGCTGGTTTGGGTCAAAAATGTGAGACTCTATCCAAAAATAACTAAAACAAAAAGCAGTGCTGAGAATGTGGTTCTAGTGGTACAGCACTTGCCTAGCAAGTGCAAGGGCCTGAGTTCAAACCCCAGTACAGCCAAAAATAAAATAAATAAAAAGAACAGGGGGAAGGGTGCAGTTTAGGGTCCCCTTGTGGTGTATGGTTATTTTATGCTCTCCTTATTTGCATTTGCTACTTTTTCACCAATGAGAATAGGTAACTTCTGTGATGAGAGAAGAAAATTTAAATTTGAGAAATTAAGTAAAAACAAAGTCTCTGCATGCTATCATAACTGCCTTTGTCCTTTTCACTTATTGTTCCTGGGGCCACAGAGAGCCACAAAGCACACTCACCCCTCTAGGTGACAGGCAATAAGGCAGGCTGGCTGTAAATGAGGGGACACAGAATTTCGAGTTGTGCCATATGAGAGAACTGATGTTTGACTGTCTTGGGGATTCAAAGCCAGCAATTTCACGATTCATAATTGCCTATCTCTGTAGTCCCCTCTGAAGACACCAGCTCACAAAGACATAATGATGGCTTCTTTATTGAAACCCATCTTTAGTTGGGATGGCTCAAATTTGGTGTCTCAATCCTCCCAAGCTTGCAGCAATGGGGCAGAACTAACTGGCTTTTAGATCTACCCCCATGTGCCCAGATGCTGCCCAACCAGGTAGCGTTTCTTTTTGCTTCCCACCACCTGCCTGCCCCCTCCTAGCACCCCACACACTTCACTCCAACACTCACCCTCAGGCAGGTGGCACTGGGCAGGAGCTGTCTCCATGAGTGTGCCCAGCAGCCTTGCCCACAGGGCTTGACATGCAGGTCAGCCAGCGCCTATCAGGATGGGCACCCTAACTGTTTTCACTGCCTCATGTGAGCTGAGTGTAAGCAAGAGACTTCCATGCTGGGTCTCAGCCCCTTGGTGGGGTTCCTGAAGTGAGCGATCAGGTCACAGAGGACCTGCCCCTGGCTGTGCACACCAGGGGTTTTTCCACTGGTCCATGGCACCTCTTAATCTGGGCGAATGTCACATCTGTCAAGTGGGACAGTGCATAAAAATGCAAGTGTCTAGAAGGGAACACTGGTGAGAACTCAGATTTAAATCCGGGGTGACCCAGAGAAACTTAAAACCTTCTAGCCAGGCTTGGGTCAGGGTGTCAGGCAGGTGATAGATAAAGGACCCCGTGCTCATCTGGAGGCAGCCTGGCTTGGTGGGAAGGAGAGCAGGAGCTGTGACTGAACAAATCCCAGCTGACTCGGAACCTGGTCTTAACAGCCTTGAGCTCAGTCTGCCCAGCTGTGAAATGGGTTGCTCTGAGAGCCAAACATGTCATGATCCTCAAAAGACACACATCCCCTCACTCTCTCTTAGCCCATCTTAGAAGTCAGTTGTCATCTATAAAATGTGAAGCCTTGAGTTCAATCCCTACTTCCTACTACTGACAAATGTTAAAAAAAATTTAAAAAAAAAGCTGATTTTCACTTACTTTGGAGTCAGCAAAAACATACTCCTTCCGCAGGATCTTCTCCTTCTCTGTTTCCACCAGGATCACCAACTTGTTCAGAAACTTCTGTGACTTGATGAGCTGCAGGACTGAAGCAACACGGAAGCTCACTCAATTGTTCATCCAGACATTTAACCACTATGTCCACAACTCCACTATGTTCCAGGCACCAGGCACCTGACCTTGCCATCCTCAGGCTGGGCCAGGAGTCTGTGCCTGTGTTGTGGATGCTCTTCTGTAGCGGCTCGGGTGTGGGAAGGGTGGTACCCAGATCAAGCAAGAGGTAGCCTGGTCAGAGACAGTGTGACTGTCCATCTTTTCATATTCCTCCCTCCACACTTCTCCTCTCCTTCCTTCTTTTGCTTTTCATTTATTTAATTTTTTTTTTTTTTACTTTTTGTTTTTATCAAACATAAAGAGTTAGATTGTTCTGTAAGATTTTTGCAAACAGTACCTCTCCACTCCTCCTTTTCAATTTCCTGATCCCTGGACACAACCAATTTCAACTCTCCTAATGGATTCTTTTGGAATTTTATCATTTTTTTCTTTTTTTCTTTATTTGTGGTTCTGGGGTTTGAACTCAGGGTCTACATCTTCAGCCACTCCACCAGCACTTTTTCGTGAAGGGGTTTTTGAGATAGGGTCTCGTGAACTACTTGCCCAGGTTGGCTTCCAACCACTATCCTCCTAATCTCTGCCTCCTGAGTAGCTAGGATTACAGGCATGAGCCACCAGTGCCTGGCTAATATTTCTTTAACTTTTCTTTTGGTGGCACTGGGGTTTGAACTCAAGGCCTCACACTTGCTAGGCAGGCATTTTACTTGAGTCACTCTGCCAGCTCCCCATTTTTTTTTTTTAAATCAACCAGGTGCCAGTGGCTCACACCTGTAATTCTGGCTACTTGGAAGGCTGAGATCATGAGAATAAAGGTTTGAGGCCAGCTCAGGCAAATAGTTCATGAGAGCCCATCTCCAAAATAACCAGAGCAAAATAGATCAGAAGTGTAAGCAGTACAACTCCTGCTTTGCAAGTGTGAAGCTAAGTTCAAACCCTGGTCCCACCAAAAAAGAAAGAAAGAAAAAGGAAAATCATGCTTAGCTTGCTATATCCTGACGTTTCAGCTGTAAATCTTTTCTATTCCATATTGACTTTCCATTGCAGAAGATGGAAGCTTCACTGTTTTTCACACATCCGACCTGCACTCTCCTCTCACCAGCCACCGCAGCATTTCAAGTTCCCAGCCTCTTTTCAACAGATCACAATTCCGGCCAGAGAAATGCTCAACGGTTGTGCTGTTACAACTATGGAAATGCTGTGGACAGTCCGGTCCCGATGGATTTTCTTTTCCTGTACAACTTTTTAAGTTAATAATTACCATGTCTTTTTCTTTACTTCTTTATTTGGGGGAGAAGAACAACACTAAGTTACATACCTAATCCCCAAACCTGTCATTTCCCCCACTTTGTACCTCTTTTCCTTCATCAGTTTGTCCTGTGGGAGACTTTCTTATTTTTCTAGGACTGAGGCAGACCCTTTAGCTTGGATCCTCCTGCATTACCCAAGAGTCTGTTCATCTCTCTCATTGGATCTTGTTTCTTGTTTCCTCTTTCTTAGTTTACACCTTTATTTGGCGGAGTAACATCTCTAGTAACTTTCCAAGAAAGGAAGACTGCGCAATAATTTTTATTGTTTAATCATTTTATTACCATATGTTGTAAAAAGGAATGGGATTTAGCAGGGTGCTGGTGGCTCAGGCATGTGATCCTAGC
Organism: Castor canadensis; assembly: GCF_047511655.1. Taxonomy (NCBI): domain Eukaryota; kingdom Metazoa; phylum Chordata; class Mammalia; order Rodentia; family Castoridae; genus Castor; species Castor canadensis. The sequence goes on along the minus strand of NC_133389.1, from coordinate 178,777,875 downwards.
TACTTGGGAGGCTGAGATTAATAAGGTTGAGGTTCAAAGACAGCCCAGGCAGTGGGATCTCAAAACTATTTGCCTGGGCTGTCCTTGAATCTCAGTCCTCATAATCTCAGCCTCCCAAGTAGCTAGGATTACACGCATCACCAAATAACCCGAGCAAAATAGAGTGGACATGTGGCAGTAGAGTACCTACTTTGCAAGAATGAAGCCCCGAGTTCAAATCCCAGTCCCAGCAAAACAAACAAAAAGAAACCCATTCTTTTTACACAAGCATATAATGTGTTTTAGAGCACCCTCCATACTCTTTTGTCCCCTCCTGCCGGCCCGCTTCCTTTTCTGAAGTAGTCCACCTTCTACTTTCCTATATTTTTTAAAATCTAGATTCTATGTGAGAAAAAACATGTGATACTTTTGTCTGGGTCTGATTTATTTTGCTAAACATGACAATATCCAATCCATCCATTTTCCTGCAAATTACATGGTTTCATACTTCTTTGTGACTGACTCGGTAGTATGTATACGCATTTTCTGTATCCATTCATGCATTGATAGGCACCTGGTCTGTTCCCACAACTTGGCTATTGTGAACAGTGCTGCAATAAGCACGAGTATGCAGGTGTCTCTACTGTATGCTGACTCTGATTCCTTTGGTATACACCCAGGAGTGGTATAACAGGATCATATGGGAGTTCTATTTTTAGTTTTTTGAGGAACCTCCACACTGATTTCCATAGCAGCTGCACTAATTTACATTCCCACCAAGGGTGTATAAAAGCTCCTTTTTCCCCCTCATCCTCACTAGCATTCATTGTTTTCTTTATTTTTTTTGGTGGTACTGGAGTTTTGAACTCAAGGTCTCATGATTTCCAGGCAGGTACTCTTGTTGCTTGCTTTCTTGACTGGGATTCTGATTGGGGTGAGTTAATTTGCATTTCCTTTATATATAAGGGTTTTCTTCATGAATTTATTGGCCATTTGTACTTTGAGAACAGTCTGTTCAGTTCATTTGTCCATTTATTGATTGGATTATATGATCTTTTGGTATTTAGTTTTTCAAGTAATTCATATGCTTTAGATATCAGATTTCAGGAGAGTTCTCACTTTCCCAGAATTGGCGAGTGGCTCTCTGTGCATACTCAGACCACAGGAACAATATGGTTTATTTGAGTCCCTGTTTTTCCTATTGCAGTCTGGAATCTGGGCACCTGCCAGGCAGAGGCTGACTATGTGACCAGTCCCCAGTAAAAACACTGGGCACTGGGCTAGGGATGCAGCCTGGTGGTAGAGCACTTGCCTAACATGGACAAGGTCCTGGGCTCCATCTCCAGCACTACAAGACAAACCAACCCTGGGCACTAAGTCTCTAATAGAGGGTCTCTGGGAGACCACACTGCATACTTGTCACTTTCACTAGGGGAAGAGTTGAGTGTGACTCCATGGAAAGAACTCTTGGGAGCTTGTGCTTGGTTTTGTCCAAACATCACCCCACCTGCTTTTCCCCTCTGTTGACTTTGCATTGCTCCCTTTCAACTTAGTTAGTCACATCTGTGAGAATGACCATCCACTGAGCCTCGTGAGTTCTCTGAGCACATCAGTGTTTGATGTACCTCCTCCACAGTGCCATGCACTTGAACATTTCAACCTGGAAACACATGGTACCCAGTGAGACAGTTTTCTGACTATCATAATTCGTTTCTGGTTTTCTTTTGCTGACACTTATTATTTTGATGTGAGATGCTGGGCTGGTGTTCTAATTTTAATTTTTTTACCTCTCCTATTTTCTATCACTTTGTCTTTTTGTTCTATTTTCTGGGAGTTTTCCTTAACTTTATCTTTCCATTGAGTTATTTTGTTTTTAAAATGTCTGCCATAGAGAAACTAAAGCAGATACCTTAAAGCAACTGAGGCCAATAGGAAAAGGGTAACAGGTACTAGAAAAAAGGTTAGATCAAAAAGAATTAACCTAGAAGGTAACACCCATGCACAGGAAATCAATGTGAGTCAATGCCCTGTATAGCTATCCTTATCTCGACCAGCAAAAACCCTTGTTCCTTCCTATTATTGCTTATACTCTCTCTACAACAAAATTAGAAATAAGGGCAAAAAAGTTTCTGCTGGGTATTGAGGTGGGGGGAGAGGGAGGGGGCGGAGTGGGTGGTAAGGGAGGGGGTGGGGGCAGGGGGGAGAAATGAACCAAGCCTTGTATGCACATATGAATAATAAAAGAAAAAAAAATGTCTGCCATAATATTTTTACCAGCCCCCCACCCCCAGTTATCCTTCTTCCCCTTTCTTCCCTCTTTCTTTTACATTTTAAGTATTTTGTTCCCTTTTTAGATAGCATTCTGTTCTTATTTCAAGGTCCAATTTCTCTTTATCTACATAAATTGATTCTTCCAAGTGTTTTGTCTTTTCATTTATTTTTGCCTAAGTTTCCCACTCTCTCCTGTTTTATGCTCCCTCCATTGTTGCAAGCTCAGAATTAAGACACAGTGGTAAACTGAGACACTCAATTCTGAGCAATTCCCAACTAAAGACAGGTTCCATAAGGACAGCCATCACTGTATGTTCGTAAGTCAGTGCCTCAGGTTTGCAATTTGAGGTTGACTCGTATGAAATTGTTGGTTTTGTGGGTGAATAGTACACCGTGGCCCCTTCACATGGCACCATCTGAAATTTTATGTATCCTCAATTAAAGTCAGCCTCCACGCTGACTGCAACCTAAGACGTGTCTGCTTTGTCCCACTGGAGACCCAGGAAGAATAAGTGAAAAATATTAAGGAAGCTGTGATAACCTTCATGTGCTCCTAGCTTCTTTATTTACTGCTTTAACTTAAATTTTTCATGATATAAGTAACATCATTGGTTGAAAAAGGTAGCAAATGCAAATAAGCAAAAGTTTAAATAAAAACATTCATAATACCATTTGCTGACCTTGGACTATACGCTTCCAGGTGCTTTTTTGTTTGTTTGTTCATTTGCTTTTGTTTTGGGGGGCACTGAGGTTGGAACCCAGGGCCCTATGCATGCTAGGCAAGTGTTCTACCACTGAGAGTCACCAAGTGGGAGTTCCACACCCAGAGTCACCTTCTAAATGACTTAAAAATCAACATACAAGAGCTGGTAGAGTGGCTCAAGTGGTAGAGAACCTGCTTGGCAAGCCTGAGTCCCTGAGTTCAAACCCTCATGCTGAATGAATAAATAAATAAAAACATGCAGTAATGTCAAGTAGCTTTTCATGCTTAATGATTTATTGTGTTATCTCTCCTTGTTGATAAAGTTCTTTTGCAGCACAAATTTAAAATCCTATGGTATTCTGGGTTATGGATGGTCCACAATACAATTATTCATGGATCCCCCTATGATTGGACATGAAGGTTACTTCTGGTGACCCTTTGCTATCTTGCATTCCAACAGTAATGGTGGGGACTGCCCAGGATCTCTGTTGGGTGGTATGGTGAGTTGATTTAGATGAAAACATTTGATGGCAACAGTTTTCCATCTGGGGCCAGTCACGTTTCCCAGAGAAGACTTTTCTAACCTCCTTCTGGAGGGAGAAGGGCCAATGGCAGCATCCAGAGAAGAGGGCTGAGCTCTCAGCTTTCAGAAGGCAATCATCACTAAAGCCTCACCAGGCCCAGTGCCCCCAGTCCCTCACCTCCACCAGGAAACAAACATCCAACCTTTGCCAGACTGGTCAGGGAGCCAACCCACTGGGTACGTGCAGTGGAGACAGCTGATGGTGTAACTCTCTGTAACAGATTTTCTTTCATCTGACTCCATTCTTCTGACCCTACCTCACCCCACTTCCAGGGGGCCCCAAAGCCATTGGTACCTGGGCCCTTTATGGCTCTGTGGGACAAGTCAGGTATCTGTTTTTCCTTCCAAATGCCTACAGTTGACTCCTTAGTTCCTTCCTGTAAGTTGACTATTGTTATTTATTTGCTTTCCAGCTGTCGAAGTTGGTTGCTCTCATATTCCCTCCCATTCCCTTGTATCCATAAGTGTTGCCTTCGGAAGGGAAGAAGCAATAGTGACACATTCAATATCTGTCTTGAGATGGGAGTCTCACCAAGGGGAAATCATGGGAGCCCGGGAATCCCATTGGCCTTGGTGGCAGCAACAGGAAACCTCCCATGCCATGATTCCTGCCACCACCAGCTGGATGCCCCAGGACTTTCCAAATTTGTTAATAGTATGTCAGGTCTCTTTCTCTCTGAATTTCTGGTTTTCCTTGATATTTGTTTGTTGGGCTCTGCTCCTGCCTGATCAGGATTGTGCGACCAGAGTCAGTAAGTAGTCCACTTTTCCATGCCAGGAAAATAAAACTAGAAATTTTACTTCCTCTTTCCCTCACCCCTACACATCCTTCCCACAGCAGGTTCTGGCCGTTCTTCCTCTGAAACATTCTCACTCTTTTCATCTCTCCCCATCTCAGGCCACCACTGTCTAGCCTTACTACTGTCATGGCCTCCTAACTGGTCCCATGTCTCATACACACAATTTATGCTAGCACAGCAGCCACAGTAACTTTTTCCAAATAGGATCAGGTCACTTTCCTGCTTAAAGCCTTCTAACTACAGCTCACTGCTCAGCGAGTCCCGCAGGTGACCTGACTGCTGGCCTTCCCCATACCAAGCTTGTTCAATATGAATTTACTGATCACGTACTCTGTGCTAAGCACTGTTTTAGGGTTTTAGTGGGAACAAGAGACCTATGTGATAATCCTTGTGAAGCCTATGCAAGTGGAAGAAGGAGCTGGGATGTATGAGCAATGGAGCAAACACCTTAGGCAATTTGTAACCCCTCAAGTCTGCATTTGCTCAACTGCAAAGGATCAGAGCCTGTGGATTCCAGGGTGTGTAATGTAAAGATCCCACCCTCTTTGGGGAAAGAGGGCCTGGGAACAAATGTTCTGATGTGACAGGTTCAAGGCAGACTCTGGGCCACCAGTGCTGCTTTTTTTTTTTTCCCCTCATTTTTTAAATTGCCAGAAAATTGTACATATTTCTCACATACAGCACGATGTTGTAAGGTAGAGAGAGTTTTGGAATGGGTCAACCTAGCTCAAAGACATGTGTATTACCTCATCAGGTGTCATTTTGGTAAGAGCACTGCTGTCAATCACTTTTTAAGAATTCATGTGTGTGCCAGGCGCCAGTGGCTCATGCCTGTGATTCTAACTACTCAAGAGGCAGAGATCAGGAGGATCACAGTTCAAAGCCAGCCCAGGCAAATAGTTCTCAAGACCCTATCTCAAGAAAAAAAAAAAAATCACAAAAAAGGGCTGGTGGAGTGTGGCTCAAGATATAGGCCCTGAGTTCAAACCACAGTACCAAAAAAAAAAAAAAAGAATTAATGTGTAGGACCTCTTCTTTCTTGGTCATCAATCAGCTTCAGTCACAGATGGTGGAGACTCCTCTGTGACCATGGATTGTGGAACTCCACAGCTTCCCTGTAAAGGCTGAACTTCCCGCCTCTCTTAGGTTTCCTCATGGGTAGCATGTTTTCCCAGAGTGATATGTGCAGCTGAGGCTGCTTGGGAAAAGACAGTAGCTATCTTGGATGCATCTGGCTGGTGAGTAGCTTGCACATAGGGAAACCATTCAGACTGACTGCTTTTCAAGCTGTCTTCACGACTTGGGATTTTGGTATCTCATCTATGACATTTCATCTTAAACCGGTATTATGACTAGTGCAGAATCAAAATCCTTGAGAAATATGTCAATGGCCACAGGGGTGGTCAGTTGAGCCTCCCTCCAACAAGATAGATCTGTATTAAGAATGACTGGGTGATCCCACCATCTTAAGGGAGGTAAGCAATGTGCGTGTCATTTACTCCTGCTGCAACCTGGAAAGCATGAAGCTGTTTTGCAGCGTAAATGTGTGCATCACCTTTGGCATCTTCAGTAAGGAGGATGTGCACAGCTGCGTGATGAGGTCCAAGTCGGTGCTAGGCGTTATCAGGAATAGTAGCCAACTTGTAATGTCCATACTGGGCCAGTGGGTAGCCACAGACCTGCTGCCATCTGGGCAGGTAAGGGCCTCAGGCACTTCAAAACACTGTCTAAGTAAGGCATCTGCACGTGACAGCTGTGCATGGCTGGTGATGAATGGCCATGCATGCATCGTCACTGTAGAGACTCCAATGGCTGGGGTGCACCCATGGCGACGCTGAACACAGAAGTCTTCACTGAGCTGTGGAAGACTCTCAGCCAACTCCACTGCTCTGGGCAAGGGTTCAACTGCTGAAACGTCCAGGGACAGGTCCTGCTAACTTAACGGTCTGATAAAAGGGTGTCCCAATGGATCTCTTGAACTTATTCTTCCTGGACAAGAGGAAGCACTGTATTAAGCTGAACACTTTCAGTACTTCCCTCCTGCTCAGACCATCAATAGCTCCCCATTTCTCTTGTTCAATTTGGCACTGTTCAGCAGAGACCTGCCCAGATGCTATGAGCTCAACTCTTCAGTGATATGGCAACTTGTCACCCCAAAGTCCAGGACCTTTCTTTCCTGATTGACCTTTCCTCTCACACTCCATTCTGCCTTCCTCACAGCAACATTGGAAGGATAATTATAATGCTGCTGATGGTGGTCAGTCAATGGCCAACTGTACAGATGCCAGGCACCATGTACTTCAATGTTTACCTTTTAGAGCCTCACTGCAGCCCTACAGGATGCTACTATATTCCCATTTTGCAGAAGAGTAAACTGAGGACTAGAGAGAAGGCACCACATCAAGGACACAAATGGCTGAGCTGGGAATCACACCTGGGCTTCAAATACCCCATTGTGCTGTTGATGGAGGTCAGGAACCACTACCCCAAAATAGGACCCCTTGATCTACATAATATTTTAAGCTGAAGGAATCTGAGAAGCAGCAGGTGCAGGAAGGACTTTCTGATCTTTCCCAGAAGCAGGGGACTAGATTCTCCCAAAGGGCACCCGACCCATACCTGGAACAAGAACAGCTTTAGCCTTAAGGACAGAAGGATCAGAGGGGAGTCTGAATGCACAGCCTTGCCAAGTGTCTCCCAGCTGCTTACACTGAGCTCACAGCCCCTGTGTTCTGTCACATTCTTCCTCAAACCTAGTTTGTTTCTGTTTTTGTTTTGGTGTGATTGGGGTTTGAACTCAGGGTTTCACAAAGTTGCAAACTTGCAAAGCAGCCACTCTACCGCTTGAGCCACACCTCAGTCCATTTTTGCTTTGGCTGTTTTGGAGATGGGGTCTTGTGAACTATTTGCTTATGCTGGCCTCAAACCTTGATTCTCCTGATCTCAGCCTCCCAAGTAGCTAGGAGGACAGGCATGAGCCACAGGTGCCCAGATCAAACCTAGCTTAAAACACACAGACTCAGCTATTCTTCATGTATTCATTTCCTTCTGAGTGCTCCCATGCCACGTAAAACTGACATGAAATAAATTCATATGCTTTTTTCTTGCTTATCTGTCTTGGCTTCTGCCAAGACTTCCAAAGACCAGAAGGAAACGATACCTGTTCCCTCCAGTACCTATGTCCTCCCCCTTCTACCCTCCACCTCCTGCATGGGGCCATTTACCACTCCTAACTCCCATATCCTCCGGGCATCCCCTGGACCTCAGCACCAGAGCCCAGGTAGGGCTCAGGAGAGGAGAGGAGATGCAGGGGGGCCCCTCCCCTGGCCCCTGCTCGGACATTACACTCACTCAGTGCAGTGCTGGGCATGCAAGGTGTTCTCATGACATCCACGTGGGAAGCCCATTATTATTACTATTATTTCATTTTACAGATGGGGAAACAGGCACAGAGAGGATAAGTAACTAGGCCAATGTGATTCAGCTAGTAGGTGGCAGAGCCTGGATTCAAACCTGGGCCCCAGACCTCAGAGCTACCACCATCCCCTGTGGCATTAACTCAATGGCACTGAGGTTCTAGCTTCAACTTTTCCAAAGAACCTCCTGGGTGCTTGAGATGACATGTAAACTTGTTATCACACTCATGTGGCCTCTAGTGTGATCTCCCACCCCGTCCTCCAGGTCCTTTTGCGCTCTTCTTTAAGACCTGGCTCAAGGTGTCTGGGGGTTTGCACAGCTGTTCCCTTGGCTGGACCACTCTTCTCTCAGGCCCTTGTTCAACCAGTCACCTCTCGACCCTGAGGTCTCAGCTCATGTGCCTGTTGCTTGACAGGCCTTCCCCGTCTGCCCCTGTAACTGCGCCCTCCTCCCAGCTAATCTCTGCCCATTACAGTGTTCCGTGTTCTTTGCAGCACTTACCAGTAGCTGAAAGCACTGCATCGATACATTAATTATTTACTGGTCACTCAATGCACAGTAAAAATTCCATCTGGTCAAGGACCCTATAGGCCTCCACTCACCACCCCAGATCCCATATGTGCTGTGTCCTGCCCATAGCAGATTCTCTGCAAGCATTTGTCACGTGAATAGTTCCCATCTTATGGGTGAGTTTACCTGATGTGCAAATTGCAAAGCCTCAGGGGTTCAGAGCCCACTGAGAACAGCTGGCCTCAGAGAGGCTGCGGCACTATTCACAATAGCCAAGTTATGGAAACAGCCAAGATGCCCCTCTACTGACGAATGGATTAAGAAAATGTGGTATTTATACACAATGGAATTTTATACAGCCATGAAGAAGAACAAAATGTTATCATTAGCTGGTAAATGGATGGAATTGGAGAACATCATTCTGAGTGAGGTTAGCCTGGCCCAAAAGACCAAAAGTCATATGTTCTCCCTCATAAGCGGACATTAGATCAAGGGCAAACACAACAAAGGGATTGGACTTTGATGACATGATAAAGTGAGGATAGGTAAGACACCCAAAAAACTAGATAGCATTTGTTGTCCTCAATGCAGAGAAACTAAAGCAGATACTTTAAAGCAACTGAGGCCAACAGGAAAAGGGGACCAGGAACTAGAGAAAAGGTGAGATCAAAAAGAATTAACCTAGAAGGTAACACCCACGCACAGGAAATCAATGTGAGTCAATGCCCTGTATAGCTATCCTTATCTCAACCAGCAAAAACCCTTGTTCCTTCCTATTATTGCTTATACTCTCTCTACAACAAAATTAGAGATAAGGGCAAAATAGTTTCTGCTGGGTAGCAAGGGGTAAGTGGGGGTAAGGGAGGGTGTGGGGGAAGGGGGGAGAAATGACCCAAACATTGTATGCACATATGAATAAAATAAATAAATAAATAAATAAATAAATAAATAAATGTCAAAAAAAAAAAAGAGAGGCTGCTGCATGCTGAGCTCTATCTGCTGTGGTTCAATCTTTCTCATCTCCACTTTGCAGAAGACAAAAGTGAGGCCCAGAGAGGCAGGCCAAGGTCACATAGCTGCTAAGTGGCAGAGCTCAGATGTGAGTTTGGATACTGGTTTCAGAATTCGCGTACTTCAGAGCCACTCAGTCCATCTGTGTTATTCTAAAGACGTCACCCTGTAGCTGTAAACAGCACACTATCTGTCGGGGCCTGTATAGCCATGGCACGGTGACAGGATAGGTCAGATTGGCTGCTTGTGGGGAAGAGAAGACTCAAACACATGGAGCCGCCAACTACACACAAAACTGCCACCAGGGGGACGTGCCGAGTATGATGAGCACCCTGCAAGCTTATTCCTAGGGGTTCGGGAGCAGGGCAGGAGTTCCACAGGGACGGGGAGGCGTGGGGGGCGCCCAGGACAGGCGGAGTGTGCCTGGTGGCTGATGGGCCATTTGTGGCTGGTCACCCGAGAGCGCTGCAGCGGAACAGAAGCGTGGGGCCTTACTTTTCTTGTGGCTGTAGAACTTGTCCTCGGGCCCATCCTTGGATTTCTTCACGACCAGTTTCCCAGACTCAACGTCCACTTTGAGCTGAATTTTCTGAGGAATCCCCAGAGACTCAGACTTCACCTGTGAGGAGGAAGAGACGCAGTTCATTGAGTTTCCGGCTGGCCTTTGCCATGCCAGCTCCTGAGCCCCTTGTCTGACTGGCTGGGCAGCGTGGGTCAGCATCCTGCGTGGGTCTGTCAGGCTGCTATCTTCCAGCCCTCCTTGCCCCACCTTTGCACCCCAGCTGTTCCACCAACAGGTTTGGTGGAGGAAACAGATGACCTGTTGGAAAATAGTTCATTCTCTGATTACTTTGATAACACTCATTAATCTGAGGAGTCATTTACTTCCAGAAAGAATTTTGGTAATAGATTTACACCCTGGACCTTGTTACAACCACTAATTGAATATTTACTGACAATAATTAGGAAAATACAGACACTTGCCTAGGCATGCTCAGAAAATGGAAATTTTTTACAAATTATTTTCAAGGGACTTGGAGTAGGGTGTGGGGGGGTGGTGTCTCGTGCTATGTTTCTGAACACAGGATGAGGCTGGGCCTGGATGCACCAGAATTGTTGGCGGATCATTAAGAAAAACACATTTAGCTAGGCACCCGTGGCTCACACCTGTATCCTAGCTACTTGGGAGGCTAAGGTCAGGAGGATTGTGGCTCAAGACCAGCCCACACAAATAGTTTGTGAGACCCGATCTCCAAAATAACCAGAACAAAATGGACTGGAGGTGTGGCTCAAGTGGTAGAGCGCTTGCTTTGTAAGTACAAAGCACTGAATTCAAACCCCAGTACCAACAAGAACAAAGGAAAGAAAGAAAACCACACTCCTTTGGGTCAGCTTGATGGTTCATATAGCACAGGAGATGAAGATGGGAAGGTCAGAGTCCTAGGCCAGGGTTGAAAAAAATTAGCAAAACCCTATCTCAAAGAACAAGCTGAAGCTAGGTGCCAGTGGGTCACGCCTGTAATTCTAGCTATTTAGGAGGCAGAGATCAGGACAATCAAGGTTCAGTGCCAGCCTGGGCAAACAGTTCAAGACCCTATCTTGAAAAAAACCTGTGTGGGATAATTTGTCTTTTCCTTCAAAGAAATAGCAACCCAGGTATATCTACTTTAAAGTCGTTATGCTTGCTTCACTTGGAGTTTCCCAGAATGTTAAATGTTAACTTTGCCCTTTACCTCATCTGTAGTTAAAAACTGTGCGTCCTTTACCGCATCCATAGTTAATGGAGAAAGACTGTGAACCCTGACTCCTACCATCAGGAGAAGGGGGCAGTGTTGCGTCAGGGATAAAAACCCCAGCTTGCTTATCAGACCCATGTTGGTGTCACACGCTTCTTTAGAAGTGAAACTGTTTTTGCCTTGCTGACTGACTCCTGGGTCTTATTTCTAATGTACTCAACAGAAAAACAGGGCTGATGGAGTGGCACAAGTGGTAGAGCACCTGTCTAGCAAGCATGAGGCCCAGAGTCCAAACCCTAGTACCACCAAAAAAAAAAAAAAAAAAATCAAAGAGCAAGCTGAGTGTGGTGGTGAAAACCTGTTATACCAGCTAAGAGGGAGACCTAGCTAGGAGAATCGAGGTTTGAGACTGACCCCGAGCAAAACTCAAGATCCTACCTGAAAAATAACTAAAGCAAGAAGGGCTGAAGGGCTGAGGGCTTGGTGCAAGCACAGGGGCCTGAGCTCAATCCTCAGTATTGTGTGAAGAAGGAAGGAAAGAAGTGAGGGAGGGAGGGAGGAAGGAAGGAAGAAAAGGAGGGAAGGAGAAAAGAAGACTTATTTCTGGGTCCAAGCCTGCAGATTCTAATCCAGTCACTCTCAGAGAACTCAAGGAATTGTAGTTTTTTCTAACTACCCCTCCATCCTTTGCCTCTGGACACTACTTTGCAGCCAGTTTGGAGGCCCTAATGTCAGTTGTTGCTCCCATTTTGTTCTCAAATGCCTATAGCAACAAGGAGCTCTTCCCTTGCGGCCTGCCCATAAAGGGGACTTACAGATGCTCTTAAGAACCAATGCGAATATTTAACCACCTTCCCGGCTAGGTGGTTCTACCAATTGCCATCCCACACCAGCAGGCTCCTTGCCCTTCTACATCCCAAGTCAAAAACTCTCTTTCTGCAGGGACCAGAATGTGCCCCAGCAGTGGAACTCAAGGCACGGCCACTTACCTCAAAGGTGACGGGAGGAATGAGGGAACGCCGGTGGGTAGACTCAGGACCCTCGTGCAGCAAGGCCTTGACCTATGGGAAGCAGAGATGAGGCAGAATCATAAGGATGCAGAGCCCACAACCTGGGCATTCTCTGTGCAGAGGACCACAGAAAAGCCAAGAGGAGCTGCAGAACCCCCATAAATACCTTGTCTTCAATGGAGGACAGCAGACTTGTCAGTTGGCTGAGCTTGGCCACCATGTTAGCGGGATTGGCCTCAGTGGGCACCTGGGAGATGAGGACAATAACAACCAAGGCTGAGTGTGAGCCATAGGGAGACCTAGCACTTAGCACTCCCCATGATGCTTTTCCTTCCATCCTCCAAACAGCCCCACAAGTACCATTATTATCTCCCTCTACAGAGGAGGACACTGGGGATAGTTACAAGCATCTCAAAATCCTCAGGGCCAAAAAATAGATCTGCATTCCTTCCTCCTTCATCTCTCTAAATCCACCTCCCCTACAGTGTTTCTCACTCCACCCACTCAGTTGTTCAAAACTCTAGGGCCATCCTGATCATTCCTCCTTCCTCCTCCTACATCTCCTCCACGGGTGTTCCTGCTCTGCTTCCAAAACACACCCATCCCACTGCTTAAAACCCTCACTGAGCCCAGAGCTGGTGGCTCATGCCTATAATCCTAGCTACTTGGGAGGTTGAGATCAGGAGGATCAAAGTTTGAGTCAAGCCTGAAAATGGACTGAAGGTGTGGTTCAAGCAGTACAGCGCCTGCTTTGCAAGGACAAAGCCCTGAGTTCAAACCTCAGGCCCACCCAAAACAACAACAACAACAAACCCCTGTTGGTTGCTTCCCACTTCAGGGAGAACATTACCCAATCCCTCACCCTGGCCTCCACATCTCCAGATGCTCTAGCGCCCCACCCTGAGCCACTCGCAGCCTCACTTCCCATCCAATGTGAACAACACTTTCTCTGGTGTCTCCAGAGACTTGAATTTCATCTGGAAAGGGCACCTCCTTGTCATTCAGGTCTCAGATCCACAAAGAGGCCTTGAACTCATGATCTTCCTGCCTCAGCCTCCCTAGTGATGGGATTACAGGTATGTGCTTCCACAATTAGCTATACCTGCACCTCTGTTTTTCCACTTCTACCCTCTCCCTCCAACTGCAGCTGCTACTTGGCCATGATCCACCTCTCCCCAGCACCCCCTGCCATTTCCTCCTGCTGATAGCTTGTTTTGCCCTTAACTTTCTACCCAGCCATAAATCTGCTGCTACCATCACCATCTCCATCACCACTGCCTCCTCTACCACCACCACCACAAGCAACACACCCTGCTAAGGTGTGAATGTGACCACCTACATTGCATGGGTGGAAAACTTATTCCCCAAAGTCATATTAAATGGCATGAGAAGTGGGACCTTTGGGAGGGATTGGATTAATTATGAATGGATTAGTCCAAGTGACTTTGTTGTAAAAGTGAGCTCTCTGGCTTGCCTGCTATCTCTCCATGCCCTCTGCATGGCCCTCACCAGCTGCTGAGCAGATGTAAGTGCTATGCTCTTGGACATCCCAACATCCACAGTCACAAGCCAGAATAAACCTCTATTCTTTATAAATCATTCAGCCTCAGGTATCTTGTGATAGCATCAGAAACATACTAAACCACATCCATAACACACCTACTACCACTTCCATCACTACCACCTCCGACCCCCTGAGGACTGTCAACATGGTGGCAGTTAACACTTGTCAGTGCCTTCTCTGACTACTGTTTGGTTTTTCCTTTCTCCTTAACAAAGCTCACCATCTGTCCATAGGCAGTATTAATCAGGGAAGCCATGCAAAGGAGATCAAGATTCAGGCTGGGGCAGAGCAAAAAAGTTGTCTGGTCAGTAGATGGGGCAGTTCTGGGTTGCTTTTCTCATGAAGACTGAGGTGACACAGATATGAGTTGTGGACACCTGGGGTCACCTGCTCTCCACCCTGGACAGTTGCCATGTTGTTTTAGACTGGCACCTCCCCCACTTTGGACATGGGACTTTGGGGGAGGTCTGGCAGCATCTTATAAAGCATAAAGGAAGTTACTGGCAAAGAGGGAGTTGTTGAGGGCTGGCAGAGTGGCTCAAGTGGTAGAGCACATGCCTAGCAAACGTGAGGCCCTGAGTTCAAACCCCCGTACTATCACAAAAAAGTGGTGGTGGGGGAGTTGTTGGAACTAAGAGTCCAGAGAAATGCTGGAGCTTTCCTTACAGTTCTGTCTGATGAGGAGGATGACTGAATGAGTTCTTACTGTAACAAGCACGTTTAAAATGTATCAACCTGCTAATCCTCATGTGTACCAGCTTCTCTGACCCTTGTTTTGCTGTGGGAACTCAGACAGACGGATAAACTCCTGTAAACACCTGAGATGTGAACAGTTTCAATGCTCTCAGCAGGTGGCCATTTTGCACCCAAGGAGTCATTGGGCAAGGTCTGGAGACATTTCTGGCCGTCACAAGTGGAAGATGCTAATATCCAGAGGGGAAAGGCCAGGAAATGTCCCAAGTACAAAGGACAGTCCCCACAACAAAGAACAACCCTGGGCCAAAATGTCACCAATTTGGAGGTCCAGGGTTCAACTCTCCTTGTAGCCTATTAGTGCATGGATTGATCTGGGTGTTACCGTGAATGGCATAGCTGGCCCTTTCCTTCTTAGCAGCACTTTTAAAGGGCAGTGTGGAGGTACAGCCTCCAAGAAACCCCTTTCTCACAGGCCCCGCCAGTGATCATTTAGACCAGGTTGCATTTTGTGCCTCCCCAAAGCACTGAGGGGAAAGGGCCTGGTGTTGGCCTGTCAGAGGCCAGGCACACCCTCATCCTCAGCCTGCAGTGTAGGGCAGCTCTAGCCCCAATGCCCAGATGAGGGAACAAAGGGCCAGTGGGAGTGAGTCAGATCCTCAACTCAGTATTTCTTTCCTCCAACACTTCCTTCAAGAGTGAATTCCGAAGGCACACCGAGAACCACATTCTCTGCTTCTTTTCAAGACCCAGGGTCTCCTGGGGATGGTGGGAGTAAGCTCTTCTCCAACCCAGGTCTGGGCTGGCTCTTCTGTCCTGCCTCCAAATGCAAACATGTTGTCCTCTGACTAGCAACAGCATGTCTGGAGGCCTCCCTCCAAACCCATTTCAAAGATTTGGGCGTGTGTTCTTCCATTCAAACTAATTTAATTCTGGTGTCTGCCAGGGCCCGTTTTGTCTACATTTGCTCTTACTTTCTTAGAAATTAATCCATCATTCACCTCAAAGAAAGCAAAAACAAAAATTTTCTTGATGAATTTTTTTCAGTTGTGTAAATAAAACATAAATAGTTCCTTTGAGGGGGGAAAAAAACCGTGGAAGACCAAAATAGGCCACCTTAAAATATTTCTTTGGTATAATTCAAGATGGCTATTTAGAGAAACCGCAGACCTGGAATAGCTGTGAAAAGCTGTCCTTTTGTAAAAGAAATTCAGTCATCTGTTAGTAGAGTCAGCTCTCTGCCATCCCAATCCCCTTCCCTAGGAAGGTGCCCATGGGCAAGGACCTCACAGGGAGAGACGTTTTCTTTTGAGAAGGGAGATCTCACTATATTGCCCAGCCTGGTCTTGAACTTCAGGACTCAGTGGTCCTCCAGCCTTAGCCTCCCAAAGAAATGGGACTACATGCATGCATGCCACCACCATCAGCCTCACGTGTTCTTCATAAGGCTGCTACCTGAGACTTAACCACTTCCGGCTGGGGGTGTGTTCAAGTGGTACAGCACCTACCTAGTGAGTGACAGGCTCTGAGTTCAAACTCCAGTCCCTCCAACGGGGCCCTTTTCTGAGCCTCACATTTTGGGGGCCTGTGAGCATCCCTACTACCTGACCCCACCGGGGTCCTGACTCAACAGTCACCTTTAGCAAACAACTTTCTGCCTGTCTAATAAGCAAGCAGAGATGTTCTGGGTTTGCCATTTTTGGCTACTAACCAGGGGAGGCTGACCTCGTTCCTGTTACACATTACTTATTCCTATGTGTCTTCATAAACAGCCTGGCCCCACTTGAAAAATCAGGGTGCTTTTTTTTTTTTTTTTTTACTTATTTGTCAGAATTAAAAAAATAATAACAATAAACTTTTATCCCTAATAGTTATGGCAAGTAGTATTTTCTCTCTCTCCTTCCTTTCAGGTCTGGAGATCAAACTCAGGGTCTCACACCCACTAGGCGAGCACACTGTTGTGTTTATGTTTTGGAAGACAAAACTACAAGACAGGAAGGCACATTCCATCTTGAATCTTTACTTGTAGCCCTTACTTGCTTTTTTTTTGAGATAGGGTCTCACTATGTAGCCCAGGCTGACCTTTGACTCTCACTCCTCTTGCCTGGGATTACAGAATGCATCACCACACCCAGTTCCTTACTTGATTAACTTTGCAGAAGACAGCTTTTATTTTACAAACCTATGCTTAAGAAGTAACTTGTCCTTGGCCTCTGGCCTACTCATGAACAGGGAGGGGCACTTCACCTTGCTCTCCTGAGGTAAAAGGTGGCATCTTTAGGCTATTCATATTTTTCTTTCGTTTCTGATGAGAATTGCTGGGAACAGGCTCTGCTTGTCTCCTTATTCCGCACTAAATAAGGACTTTGGCTGATGGACACATAATTTGAAATCCTTACTCCTCAAATCAAAGAGGAAACACTGTCCAGAAAGGACAGGGTGTTCCCACCCAGACCCAAGAATACCTGTCTGCCCAGGCTACGTGGGGTGGGGGACGCGCTCCCTTCCTCCTTCCCAGGCCATGGGACACTGGTTAACTCACCCTCCTCTCTGGTTCACCAATCTCATCTTTTCAATCCCAAGATCCTTTACCTGAGGACGTGGACGGAGACCAGGGGAGAGCTGCTGGTCAAACAACCTCTGCAGAGACTCCAGGGAGGGGAGGGTCCGGACAACTTCTCTGGAGCCGGGGGACAAGGTGAAGATCAAGAATTACTAGGGACAGAGAAGAGGCATCCAACGCAGCTCCAGCTCTACCTGCAGACGCAGCCACACCTGGCCTGGCGAAGTCAGGTAATCCCTCCCAGCAGGACAAGCCCCGGCAAAGGCCAACCAGCCCACCACTGCCTTATCAGTCCACCCACCCTCACCCAACCACATCACACTGGAGTTTACCTCGGTTGTGGCTTAGCCACATGACACTGTGTGGCCTGGAGAAAATCCAAATCTAGAATCACAAAACTTCTTGGAAATCACTCAGGAATTGAGACCTCCCAACCACTAGTGTTTATAGGAATCACACACACACACAAATGTCCCTTGTTAAAAATGCAAGTTTCTGAGCTCCAACTGGATTAGTCAGGAATCTGCATTTTAAATCTGAGGCTTCCTGGTGTTGGGGGCCCTGGATTCTGATGCAAATCCTCCCTGGCAGCTGTGAGGCACCCCCACCCAAGGGTTTTCCATGGTCAAATCCATAGACAGCACCTAGATTTGGGATTTACCAAGTCTTCGCCCTTCCCCCATCTCTTTCTCTTATCACTGGTTTAAGCATGATGGGCAATTTTGATTTCAATTTTTCACTTATTACTTCATCAAATGCTATTTGTGTTTTTAAGTTTAACGTTTTAATGACTTCAACATATTCTATCAAGTAAATGTGCCCAAATTGCTAGATATTTGGTACTTTGACACTTATTGTGTCATTTTCCTTTTAAGTGGACTAGGTTTCATTGTGAAGTGATTTATATATTTTTCATAATCTTTGCTATTATAAATAAAGACTGCTCTTAACAACTCTGTTTAGGTAGCTTTCCTTGTTCTAGAGTATGGATTTAGGAGAACCAGAGATTACAGCTGGCTCTCCATCAATACTGCCAAACTCTTGAGTGATGGTACGAATGACCGGGCCACCAGCACTACTCAGACAGGCTGGCCCAGTGTCCTGTCTGCATTGTTCTTACTGTTTTCTTCCTTCTGTTTTAATTGAGTGACATCGCACTTTAATATTGACGAATATAGTGTGACTGAGGCTCTGAATGGACTTGCATATTTTTAATTTCTAATACCTCTAAGTATTTTTCTGCTGTTGATTTTCAGTCAATTTCCATTGTGTTCTCTTGTATAACCTGTTTAATCTCCTTTACCAATTTTCTGTTGAAAACTTTGTTAGGATTTTTTTTTTTTTTTTTTAGAGCAGCATTAGGGTTTGAACTCAAGTGTGCTACCACTTAAGTCATGCCTCCCTTTTTCCATATATTGCTATAAACTTTATATATTGCTCTGCTCTTTATTTAATATAGGCATTGTACTTTTCCCTATTATTGTGTCATTTTCCTTTTAGGTGGACTAGGTTTCATTATAAAGTGATTTATATTTTTTTTTATTCTTCTGTTTCTCACCTTTTCCCTAGTAGTTGGAAATTTACCATCAGAATTTATTAGGGAATGATTATTCTTCTCAAGACTACATTTCACATGGAGGGTTTTGTTTCTGTTGCTGTGTGTGTTTAGCTCCTTACCTCATCTAGAATTCGCTTTTAAATATGCAGTGGCACTAAGTTTATTCTTACTGTGTTGAATTCAACATGCCTTTTCTTTCCATTTTTTTCTTGGGCTAGTTTATTGCATGAGTTCTTCTTAAACATGACGTAAGAGGCGCTCAAGTTGCTTTTGTTGAAAAGCACTGACTCCTTCCTTGAGCCCACAAAACTAACTAAAAACAGGAAAAGCTTGGCCTCTTTGTCTCCTTTTGGTATCTGTCTTTGCTCTAAGCCATTCTCTTTGCAGTCACTTTACAATCACCTTGGATTTCAAGGACAAAACTGATAATACCTTTATGACAATGAACTGGAGCCACTTGGAGCTGCCACCCTCCCAGTGAGGACAATTACCCCAAGAATTCAAGTTTCAAAACTGGACCAGACCACCTGCCTGACCGAGATTACCAGCCCCACCAGTCATGAGACCAACCAGACCACACCTGCAACTGGACTGTTTAACTATGCATACCTCTGCCCCCTGCCCCCAGTTCCTTTATCTATTTAAATCTATAGCTCACGTCTGTACCCCAAAGATGGCTGAAGATGAGCTGAGTGCCTACTTTGCCTCTTCCCATGGCATGCCTGAGCCGTGTAATAAACCTCCTTTCTCTGTCTTCATCATGCCTCTTTATTTTGTGTTTTGGGGCAGGTAGCCAGACCCGGCATATGGAATCTTGAGAGTATGGGGCTTGGATCCAAAACTCCGGTTTCAATAGCAGTGAGGCAGGGTAGATAGATAAGGACGTGGGGAAATTATATTTTAATAAAGATTAAAAGGCCCAGACTTAGTCATTGGGATGACAAAGTAAAAACTAAAAAGCCAGCTGGGAGCTGGTGGCTCCTGCCTGTAATCCTAGCTACTCAGGAGGCAAAGATCAGGAGGATCACAGTTCCAAGCCAGCCAGAGCAAATAGTTCACTAGACCCTATCTCAAAAACACCCGTCACAAGAAAGGGTTGGTGGAGTGGGCAAGACGTAGGCCCTGAGTTCAAACCCCATTCCACAAAACAAAAACAAAAACCCTAAGCTAAAAAGCCAGAGCAGCTAGCCCCCCTTCCATCTCCTTTTAGATGCTAACTTACAAGACTATCTGCACCTGCCATCCTTTTTGAGCTATTAACAGCTGCAAGTTTCCTTGAATGGGTAGAGGGGAGAAAGAGTAAAAGGCATGAGAAGTCTGCCAAGAGAAGGTCTTAACATTCACTTATTGTCCCTGTGTTCTGGGTGGGAGTAGATGACATCCCCCTGTTTCAGCACCCACCTTAACCACCAGGATCAATTATTTAACGGTTAGAGGTTGCTAGACATGACCACATGCATTCCCCCAGCTCAGGACAGTCTAAGACCACAGATAGGAACCACCATTGAGAGTCTTTACTCCCATTTCCTGCGTGGAGAGCAGGAGATGTTTCTGCCCCCAGCCACCACCATCACCACTCCCCCCTACTTTCTTTTGTTATACTGAAATAAATCTTTGCTAAAACTTCCACCTGGTGAGACTCCTTGTTGTGAGACACCCAGAAACACTTTTCACATTTGTAGATCTCAAAGACCTGATTTTGCGTGGAAACTCAGAAACTGTGGGAGCCCTTCACCCTGCTCAGGATGTGCCAAGGCTGTCTTACATTCATTCATATAAACATCCAGAGCTCCCTGCGGTTTCAAGGATGGCATTTTAGTTTACTGGCTTTGAAATGGTCCTCCCAGGGTTGGGGTGCAGTTCCAGTACAGGAAAGATTAGCATAGGGGACTGACCTGAGCACAGAGCTATGACAACCAGGGCTGGGTCCTCTTGAAGCAGAATAAATAAATGAATTGGCAGGGAAATGGGTCCCGCATTTGGGGAGCCTCAGATTGGTAAAAGAATTTGCCAATTCTTTATTGGTAACAGATTTATTAGGATGCCATTAAGAGACAAATGGCAGACGACCACACAAAGGAGTGCAGCAAGCTGAGGGCAGTTTACAGTAACCTTTATACTTCAGGTTAGGTCACTTTTGATTGGCTGTCTCCATTTTTGTGGACCTTACTGATTGGTTGTCTCTTCCTGGGCTCATGGTTTGAGTTTCACATGCATGGGAACGTCTGTGTTCCATCCAGGGCTTGATCCACCCCTTACATTCCATCTAGCTTTTGGTATTTTTTTTATTGCCACCTCCACACTATTGTTTCAATCCTTGGAAATTTATCAAAATGATTAGGGGTTGAAGGTGACTTGACCATGTGTCTAGGTAGGAATTTGAGGAGTCCCAGATAAGTACTGGAAGGCAAGAAATATCATTTTAAATCTTCCTTACTCCAATTTCCTGCCTATCGGTTGGGATAGCTAATATGAAGTGCAGGAGGTGTTTCTCCCTCCCTTTCTTTTATTCTATTTTACTAAAATAAATCCTTGCTAAACTTCTACCTGTGAGAGCCCTCAAAATGCTTTCTGTTGTGGATCTCATTTCTGTGAATTTCGTGGAATTGGGAAGCTGAGTGTCTTTGGGTGTCACTCTGGGGGCGTCTGGCTCCAGGGAGAGCCAGGAAGAGCGTTGGCCCCCTGCCTGCTCTTTCCGACTTCCCAGAGGGAGAGAAGGCTTCCTCCTTGTTCTCCAAGAATTCATCAGTTTCCGCAAGATCCCCATTCAATTTCCATCTGAAACAGGTACTTAAAAGCTGCTTTTGGCTCTAAGAAAACTAGGAATAGAAGGAAAGTTCCTCAACATTATAAAAGCTATATATGACAAACCTACAGCCAGCATTATACTTAACGGAGAAAAATTAAAACCGTTCCCTCTAAAATCAGGAACCAGACAAGGATGCCCACTATCTCCACTCCTATTCAACATAGTACTGGAATTCCTAGCCAGAGCAATTAGGCAAGAAGAAGGAATAAAAGGAATACAAATAGGTAAAGAAACTGTCAAAATATCCCTATTTGCAGACGACATGATCCTATACCTTAAAGACCCAAAAAACTCTACTCAGAAGCTTCTAGACATCATCAATAGCTATAGCAAAGTAGCAGGATATAAAATCAACATAGAAAAATCATTAGCATTTCTATACACTAACAATGAGCAAACGGAAAAAGAATGTATGAAAACAATTCCATTTACAATAGCCTCAAAAAAAATCAAATACCTAGGTGTAAACCTAACAAAAGATGTGAAAGACCTCTACAAGGAAAACTGTACACTTCTGAAGAAAGAGATTGAGGAAGACTATAGAAAGTGGAGAGATCTCCCATGCTCATGGATTGGTAGAATCAACATAGTAAAAATGTCGATACTCCCCAAAGTAATCTACATGTTTAATGCAATTCCCATCAAAATTCCAATGACATTCATTAAAGAGATTGAAAAATCTACTGTGAAATTTATATGGAAACACAAGAGGCCACGAATAGCCAAGGCAATACTCAGTCAAAAGAACAATGCAGGAGGTATCACAATACCTGACTTCAAACTATATTACAAAGCAATAACAATAAAAACAGCATGGTACTGGCACAAAAACAGACATGAAGACCAGTGGAACAGAATAGAGGATCCAGATATGAAGCCACACAACTATGAGCAACTTATCTTTGACAAAGGAGCTAAAAATATACGATGGAGAAATAGCAGCCTCTTCAACAAAAACTGCTGGGAAAACTGGTTAGCAGTCTGCAAAAAACTGAAACTAGATCCATGTATATCACCCTATACCAAGATTAACTCAAAATGGATCAAGGATCTTAATATCAGACCCCAAACTCTTAAGTTGATACAAGAAAGAGTAGGAAATACTCTGGAGTTAGTAGGTATAGGTAAGAACTTTCTCAATGAAACCCCAGCAGCACAGCAACTAAGAGATAGCATAGATAAATGGGACCTCATAAAACTAAAAAGCTTCTGTTCATCAAAAGAAATGGTCTCTAAACTGAAGAGAACAACCACAGAGTGGGAGAAAATATTTGCCAATTATACATCAGACAAAGGACTGATAACCAGAATATACAGGGAACTTAAAAAACTAAATTCTCCCAAAACTAATGAACCAATAAAGAAATGGGCATGTGAACTAAACAGAACTTTCTCAAAAGAAGAAATTCAAATGGCCAGAAAACACATGAAAAAATGCTCACCATCTCTAGCAATAAAGGAAATGCAAATTAAAACCACACTAAGATTCCACCTCACCCCTGTTAGAATAGCCATCATCAGCAACACCACCAACAACAGGTGTTGGCGAGGATGCGGGGAAAAAGGAACCCTTTTACACTGTTGGTGGGAATGTAGACTAGTACAACCACTCTGGAAAAAAATTTGGAGGCTACTTAAAAAGATGGACATCGATCTACCATTTGATCCAGCAATACCACTCTTGGGGATATACCCAAAAGACTGTTACTCCAGAGGCACCTGCACATCCATGTTTATTGCGGCACTATTCACAATAGCCAAGTTATGGAAACAGCCAAGATGTCCCAGCACTGACGAATGGATTAAGAAAATGTGGTATCTATACACAATGGAATTTTATGCAGCCATGAAGAAGAACGAAATGTTATCATTCGCTGGTAAATGGATGGAATTGGAGAACATCATTCTGAGTGAGGTTAGCCTGGCTCAAAAGACCAAAAATCGTATGTTCTCCCTCATATGTGGACATTAGATCAAGGGCAAACACAACAAGGGGATTGGACTATGAGCACATGATAAAAGCGAGAGCACACAAGGGAGGGGTGAGGATAGGTAAGACACCTAAAAAACTAGCTAGCATTTGTTGCCCTTAACGCAGAGAAACTAAAGCAGATACCTTAAAGCAACTGAGGCCAATAGGAAAAGGGGACCAGGAATTAGAGAAAAGGTTAGATCAAAAAGAATTAACCTAGAAGGTAACACCCACACACAGGAAATCAAAGTGAGTCAATGCCCTGTATAGCTATCCTTATCTCAACCAGCAAAACCCCTTGTTCCTTCCTATTATTGCTTATACTCTCTCTACAACAAAATTAGAGATAAGGGCAAAATAGTTTCTGCTGGGTATTGAGGGGGGGAGCGGGAGGGGGTGGAGTGGGTGGTAAGGGAGGGGGTGGGGGCAGGGGGGAGAAATGAACCAAGCCTTGTATGCACATATGAATAATAAAAGAAAAATGAAAAAAAAAAAAAAAAAGCTGCTTTTGCTGAAAAGCACTAACTCCTTTACTTGGGCCCAGGAATTAACAGAAAGCAAGATAAAAGCTCAGCTTCCTGGCCTCTGATTTCCGTCTGTCTCCTTCACTCTGGAGCCTCTTCTCCGTAATACCCTTGGGTTCCAGGAAGGACAGCACTAATTGATAACATTTTTACAAGGGAACAACCAAAGTCACTGCAGGACAGACCACCTGCCTGTGACTCTTTTTTTCTTTTCCGGTACTGAGAACTTGAACTCAGGGCCTACACCTTGAACCACTCCACTGCCCTTTTTTGGTGAAGGGTTTTTTCCATATAGGGTCTTGCAAACTATTTGCCCAGGCTGGCTTTGCACCACAATCCTCCAGATCTCTGCCTCCTGAGTAGCTAGGATTACAGGCATGCACCACCAGTGCCTGGCAGCAGTGACTCTTACTGTAACAGCACTGCTGGACCAATCCTGAGACAGTGAGCAAAGGGACCACTTGTGACCATCACCACTGACCACTGGAACACAACTGGGATCTGGGTTGTTAAATAATTGTGCATATCTCTCTCCTCCTGCCCCCCTGTTCTTCCTCTGTGTAAACCTAGAGCCCACATCTGTAGGAGGAGGATGGAGTGAAATGCATACATTGCATCTTCCATGTGTGCTTGCCACATTAATTAAATCTCCCTTTTCTGTCCTTCACCATTACTTTTCTCTTCATTGGGCATATTCAGGTGAGTGCTGGACCTGACACGTGGTTTCACAGGTACAGGTATTCGGGATCTCTGAGCCCTGCTTTTGTTTTTCTTTCCATACTTTTGTCTCTTTTGCTTGTCTTGCTTTAGCAAAAATTTCTCATTCAACAATAAATAACTGGGGAGAAGTAGCATCTCTTTTTGTTGCAATAAGATGTTTAATATGATAATTTAATGTTTCTGGTGAAATATAATTGATTTTGCATTGACACATGTTACATTCCTAAGGAATTATCCTTCTTTTCCTTTTTTTGAAAATAAGTTTTTAGCTGGGCACTGGTGGCTCAGAGGGATGGCAGTTCAAGGAAATACTTCTTGAGACCCCACCTCCAAAACAACCACAGCAACATGGACTGGAGGTGTGGCTCAAGTGGTAGTGTACTTGCTTTGCAAGGCCCAAAGTCCTGAGTTCAAACTCTAGTACCCTCCCCAAAAAAAAGTTTTTTAAATTAGGAATGAATTAGAAGTTTTACCTTTTTTGGATGTATATGCAAATGATTCCTTTAATTTTTTTTATTCTACTGCTAAAGTGGAGTGTTTTCTGTATGTGGACTCATGTTTGCTGAGTCTGGCCTCACAGGATGGGGCTCAGAGGAGGCCCTCATACATATACGTGAAGTGAACGAGTGAATGAATGAATGAGTTGAACACACCTGTTCTAATCAAAGCAGTTGCACACTATGAGTTTACAATTTCATAGAACAGCATCTTCAGGGATGGAAGGGGGAGTAGGAAACAGGTTTTTTTCTAAGATTTTCCAAAATTCCACCCCTCAGTCAGCCAAGTCTCCATGCCTGGCTATCACTTGAACGATAAGTACACGGGGGAATTTACAACATCTCTCGATGTTTCTAATTCTAACTTGAAGTAAACACAGACTGGAACAACTAGAAGCTGAAAGCAGCTTTTTACACTGGCATGATGTACCAGAGAAATAGGCAAGATGGGGCAGCTGCTGTCACCACAGTGATGGGTGACAAGATCCTGGGGAAGTCCAGGTGGTAATGCACTGTTGGGAAAAGCCACTAATATGCAGAGTGTCTTGGGAATCTTCTGGACAAGCAGACAGACTTAAAAGTCTACTTCCTCCTCAACAAGGACACAGTGAAGATCAGAATCTCGAAGTAGAGTTAAAAGCTTGTTATCAGATATCATGAAATGACGTTTTTTAAAAAAGAAAGTGCCTTGTATATGTTTTCTCTTAGTAATAAATAGTTTATGACAGCAGCATCAAATAGAACAAAATCTGTTGGCAATAATGGCGCTGATAGGTTTCAGTTCTTACTGCACCCTTATGCTTCTGTTTTCCAGGGTCACTGTCCTGCCTCAAGTCTAGCTTGAATCCTTCTTCTGCCCCAACCTCCAATCAGCATGAACCATAAGATCCTAACCAACCAGATCATGCTGAGTCCCACTGAGGGGTATTTAAGCCTCTGTCCTTCCTGCTTCTCTCTCTTGGCTCTCTCCCTCTCCCACCTGGCAATAAAGGATCTCTTGGCCAGATCACTCCTCTCCACGTGGTCACTTTTGGGGCCTACATTTCCAACAAAATCTACCATGGAAACCTGTAAAAATGATGGTTCTGTGTCCAATTGGCTAAAGAACAGTGTTAGTTGAAAGTCAATTCATTGACATTGAACCTGACTGGCCAAAAATGACTGCTCAATTTGTAAAAGAAATTGTCTAATTTACCAGATATACTGCTTGTGTTTTTAAGAGCCTTTAAAAGGAAAGCTGAATTTGATTACTGACGATGGATGCTTTTCTGCATATTAACTAAGCTAAGATAGTTAAAGCAGCAGAGAAATTGACAAGGGACTCTTCAAAGGGCTGCAAGTACCAAAACACGAACCAGCACAAGCTGGAAAACCTTGCCCATGTGTAATGCTGTTTTTCCAACCAAAATGTTGACCGTTCATTTGGAACTGGTTTATTTTGGCTCCTTGTGACTTCTTTCAGATGCTTTGGAATGCTATTTCGCCCCCACGCTTTAAAGCATTCAAAATATTCTTTGCTAATTCCTCAGATAGCATATCACCTTATTTTTGCACTTCTAACAAAATATAATTAATCTTGAGGTTCATTTTTAAGGTTAGTAAAATTAAAGATGTAAAAATCAAAAGCAGCTTAAAAGAAAATCAGAATTTTTACCAATTAGTCAGTCATTCAATGAATTCAATATTGAAAAATTGAAGTTTTGGTCAATCAGCTCACTTTTAAAAACTGCCATCACTAGAAACCTTGAGCCATTACCAACCCTGCAAAAAACAGACTTTAATTTGTTTCCTCCTGGTGCCCTTCTGTGCTTGCTGGATGTACCAGGTGCAGCAGGAAAAAAGGGTGGCAGCACAAATTTAAAGGGCCAGATCCAGGCTGGAGGTGTGTCTCAAGCAGTAGAGTGCCTGCTTTGCAAGCAGGAAGCCCTGAGTTCAAACCCTAGTCCAACCAAAATAATAAATAAATAGCCAGACTGATCCTGAGCACATGTAAAAGGACTGGCAGTGTCCTCTTGCCTCTCCATCTTCCCAGAGCCTCAAATTAACTTTAATTAACAAACAGGAAGTGTGGCTCAAGCACTAGAGCTCCTGCTTTGCAAGGGTAAAGCCTTGAGTTTACACCTGAGTTCCCTAACAAAACAAAACAAGTGGCAGGGCTGGGGGTGTAGCTCAGTGGTTGAGTGCCTAGCATGCATGAGGCTCTGGGTTCAATCCCCAATACTGCAAAAAAAAAAAAAAAAGGCTGGGGTGGGGTGTTATACCTCAGTGGTGGAGTGCTTACCTAGCATCCCCAAGGCCAGAAGTCACACACACACACACCCCGAAAATCAGACATACACAAGTTGCAGTTCAGATTCTAGGGAAACAAAAGCTCCAAACAGTACAAAGCTTTCTAAGTTACATCCACTGCCCAATTACTGTAGGTGTAGCAGAGACATTTGGACAGCCAGGCGAGCATAGGGTCACTCTAATGAGCATCTTTGCTTGCTGTGGTTTCCTCCCATCACATCCCAAGGGGCCTCCATTACCCATGGAGCTCCCTGCAGAGCAGTGAGGTCAGCTTCTTCAGGTGAGGAAGGCTGCTGGAGCCTGTCTTCACAAAGTCACAATCTATGGTGAACTGAGTGCTCAGATAATCTTGAATGGCCTTCAGATGCTCTTCTGGAAGCCTGAAAGATAAAAGGAGAAATAAAAGCCTGCTTCACCTGTTGATTTTGGCCACCAACAGCCACAACAATGACAAATCAAGGAGCCCCAGTCTCCACTGAGGCATGGTCCTTCAGGTGAAAGTTAGCCCACCTGTGTGAAGGTGCCCTTGGTCATACTGCAGCGGCAGGGGAACAGCTCAGAGCAAGGAGAAGGCCAGCAAAAGTGACTGCCTCTCTTAGGAGGCACCTTTAGGTGCTGCTAGAAGGAAATGTTTTAGGCTGGAGGCTGGGATATGGTTGTCCTTTAAAAAGGCTAGGAAGTACCATGGGATCGTTTCCCTTACTCATTGACTCATCCAGCTAGAATCTGAGAGCTGGACAGACGATTTAGTCTGGAGATAACAGGTGGCTTTGACCCTCATGATAACTCTAAATTTACAGCCAAAGACTAACCTGGTGCATCCCAGAGGGTTCTGAGTCACCACCCCAGGCTCTATGGAGAAGTCTGAGTGATTAGTGGCAGGGCTGATGTCCAGATGCCTGGGTTTTGCCCTCACTAATCTGACTCAGTCCCTTCAATTTATCAAGGGAATGGGGTGAGGGGCAGGATTTGTTTCCCTGTATACACTGACCCAGCAAGTCCAGCTCAGATTCTGCCATTGGCTGTCATCCAAAGTCTGCTCAGACCTCTCCATCCTATCTCCTGGAACTTTTTGGTCTGGGTAACTTTTTTTTTTTGGTGGGACTGGAATTTGAGCTAGGGCTTCAGGCCTACAAAGCAGGCACTTGCAAAGAAAGTACTCTACTACTTGAGCCACACCTCTAGTCCATTTAGTTCTGGTTATTTTGAGATCTAAGTCTCACAGGTACCTAGGATTACAGGTGTGAACCATGTGATCTGGGTAACTTTTGAATCTTTCTTTGTTCCATAATTATCACAAATATTTCTTAAGTGTTGGGTCTGGAGACCTAAAGAACAGATGAGTGAGTATCCCATCCCCCCATGGAGAGTACTATGATTCCTGCATCCTGAGAAGGAGTTGTAAATCTACAACTTCCTGAAGAGGAAATACAGGGTCTCATAGATTTGCCACAGGCTAATGAGCAAAATGCTCTCAACATTGCTTCCCTACTCCCAATAAGGAGCAAACACACAAGTTCATCTAAAAAAGTCCGCAAATCCACGGCCAATGAAAAGAGCCTACCTAATCCTTATCCAAACCCAGAGTTAAAGCATCCATAAAAACCCCAACCTTCACCTTCAACCGGTGCAGCAAGCCACCAGTTTCCTGGCTATGCTGCACTGCTCTAGCTGTAGCCTTTCCTTTCTTTCTAATAAATCCTACTTTGTGTACCGGCTTTGGCTCACAAATCAATCAGCTGCCTCATGAACCAATTCCCTGGCCTGTGAAGGCAAGGATCCTCAACACCAGCCCACAACATTTAACACTGCCATGTGACATTTTGGCAACCACGAAAGGACATCTCTCCTCGACCAAGGTCGGTATGACTTGAATGCCAAACCAGCAGGAGCTTGCCTAAGGTGTGGCTGTGAGTCTCCAGTGCCCTGCTGGATGCTCCTGCTGGGGAAGACCCCATGCTGCAGACTAACCAAAAGCAGACTTCCTTGAGCTACTCCCCGTCTGTCTCTGATCCTGTTTTCCTGAGGGACTTTCCTGTCAGGGTATCAAACCAACAGCTCCTACCAACTTTGGCCTCACAGTGATTCCAGCTCTGTGGGTGCTTTTGCTCCCTCTCTGTGGGCCAAGCCTGAGCCCGGGTTTATTCAGGTATGCCTTATGCTATGTTGGAGGAGACCTGATTGATTTTGGTACCTGACAATTTTTCATCTTTTCCCACCTGTCGAATACCCCTTCTGCTGGAGGCAGTGACCCGAGAGTGGAGATTTTGTGTGGCTGACAGTGTTTCAGTAACACTTAGTGGGAACAACCTAAAAGCACCCACTTAATCGTTAATCCCTCAGGCATGGGTCCTGCCTCCAGGCTCTGCCTTCCCTCCCTTACCTAAGATGTCAGATCACCCCTTCTGTCCCTGCTAGAAGCAGCAGACATACTTTTACTCACACACTCTCTCCCTGGTCCCACCGCCTTGTCCATCATCTCTGTCTGCCTTCCCTTCCCTGTGCTTACCGGGACCCTGGCCTCCCACAGAAAACTCGTACCATGGTACCTTATGATGTTCTTAGTTACTCCCACACCTAGTTTGTCATGCCCCTCGGTCCACAGCACCTTTAAATCAGCTGCTGGGTACCAGCAGAGGCAAAGGAGCCTGCAGAAAACTGCGGCCACACCAGACACACACAAGCCCTAACTCTGCCCCCACAAGGGGAGGAGGGAAAACAAACAGGTGCACGTGTGCACAGGGATGCTGGCCCATCCTGCCATAGCTAAGACAATCCATAGAAAAGGTCCAGCACGCATCCAAAGCCACCAGCCATATACAGCGGCAACTGTGACCTGCTGCCACTTCCCCAAAAAGGGATGAGAGGAAAAATAAGTGTGCGCAGGTGCATGTACACAGGGGGAGGGGCGACAGGCCGCAGGGGCAGGCCTGTGCAGACAGGATCTCTAGTCCCAGGCATGGGGATAGGCGGCAGCACTTTGTACAGGCCTCGCTTTCAGCCCTACCTCAGCCTCAAACCTGACTGACCCAGTCATTGGAGCCAATTCTTATCTCAAGGTTATGGTCCCAAAAAGCAGCAATGTAACCTTCTGGGACCAGCAAAACACGGGCATCGTTATGGTCTCTAAAGTTCTCATTTAAAATTTCCTATACTTTTGGCCTCAGCATAAAAAATTTTTCCTCCAAATATTAACACTGGTCATCCCCTTGTGGCATTGTGATTGCCGTGGGACCCCCTCTGAGTGCCCTTCTCTAACCTTACAAGCACCTCTCCAGGTGATGCATCCCTTTGTTAAAGAGGCTGCCTGCTTTTGGCTATAAGGCAGGATCCTAGAGTTTTTCTCTCACTGTGTCGGTAAGGTGGCCTACTCTGATCTGCAATTCCTTTGGTCCTGGTCATGGATGGCAGAAGGAAGTCATGAGACAAGGACACCTACTCTTGTTAGTTAGGTCTGATCCCAAGTCGGGATGCCAACAAAAGGGGAGTCTGACAAGTTCTAGATGGGACCTGCCCTTTCCAGTCTTCTGGCCTCGGTACCCAAGCATTCTCTCCTGGCCTGTCTATTGAAATGTTGGAAGGACTTTTAGTCTATTAATCTCAAGGAAAAAACCCTCATCTTTCTTTGTACTGAGGCCTTACCTCAATACCCCTGGGTGACCAAGAGAAGTGGCCTTTAGAGGGCTCCTTGAGTTATAATACCATACTCCAATTAGACCTTTTCTGTAAAAGGGAGGAAAATGGACTGAGGTCCTCTATATACAGCTGTTCTTTTATCTCCAAGACCACCCAGAATGGCTCCATAATTGCTATCTAGATACTCAAACACTGGCTGTTCTTTGTAAGCCACAGGATAAACATGGGGAAGGAGGACCAGAAAAGCCCCTTACCAATGACAAGTCCCCCGTCCCTACTGCTCCACCCTCTGCCCTACCTTCTAAGCCACCCCAATACTCAGAACCTCTTAATGGATGTTTCTCCCTTCAACAGGCAGTGGTAGGAAGAGGGCAAGTCTATGTCCCCTTCCAGTTATCAGATCTAAGGGAGATTAAAAAAGATGTGGGTAGCTATGCTGATGCCCCAGACCAATACATCCAAGCCTTTATCTTTATGATCCAAACCTTTGAATTGGCACGGAAGGATATTATGCTTTACTGGACCAGACTATTTTCTCATTAGAAGAGCAACAGGTCCTGGCCCAGGCCACTCAGGTTGGAGACAATTTCCATCTACAATGAGCCCCAATACCCATGGCACCTGGAAATGAGGAAATGAATGTGCCTATACCCACAGGGGCACAGGCAGTTCACTTGGCAGATCCACATTGGTATCAAAATGGTTTTGAGGATGAATGGCGTCAACACCACTTCATCCATCTTATAGTGGAAGGGCTAAAAAGGGCCAAATGAAAAAATGCTCACTATCTCTAGCCATAAAGGAAATGCAAATTAAAACCACACTAAGATTCCATCTCACCCCTGTTAGAGTAGCCATCATTAGCAACACCACCACCAACAGGTGTTGGCTAGGATGTGTGGAAAAAGGAACCCTCTTACACTGCTGGTGGGAATGCAAACTAGTACAAGCACTCTGAAAAAAAAATCTTAAGGCTTCTTAAAAATCTAAACATTGATCTACCATATGATAAAGCAATACCACTCTTGGGGATATACCCAAAAGACTATGACACAGGTTACTCCAGAGGCACCTGCACACCCATGTTTATTGTGGCACTATTCACAATAGCCAAGTTATGGAAACAGCCAAGATGCCCCACTACTGATGAACGGATTAAGAAAATGTAGTATCTATACACAATGGAATTTTATGCAGCCATGAAGAAGAATGAAATGTTATCATTCTCTGGTAAATGGATGGGATTGGAGAACATCATTCTGAGTGAGGTTAGCCTGGCCCAAAAGACCAAAAATCACATGTTCTCCCTCATATGCGGACATTAGATCAAGGGCAAACACAACAAGGGGACTGGACTCTGATCACATGATAAAGTGAGAGCACACAAGGGAGGTATGAGGATAGGTAAGACAGCCAAAAAACTAGATAGCATTTGTTGCCCTCAATGCAGAGAAACTAAAGCAGATACTTTAAATTGACAGAGGCCAATAGGAGAAGGGTTCTAGGAACTAGAGAAAAGGTTAGTTTGAGAAGAATTAATTTAAAAGGTAACACACATGCACAGGAAATCAATGCAAGTCAACTCCCTGTATAGCTATCCTTATCTCAACTAACAAAAACACTTGTTCCTTCCTATTATTGCTTATACTCTCTCTTCAACAAAATTAGAGATAAGGGCAAAATAGTTTCTGCCTGGTAGCAAGGGGGGTGGGGGGGAGAAGGGGGGTGGGGGAAAAGGAGGGGGTGGGGAGAAGGGAGGAAAAATGACCCAAACATTGTATGCACATATGAATTAAAAAAAAAAAACCTCTAAATGATTCCCAGGTGACTCTGATACAACAAGGCTCTGATGAAAAGCTTCTTACCTTTCTACAGTGTCTTAAGGACGCCATCAGAAAGCATACCACAGTGGACCCAGAGTCACAGGTGGGAGAGGTTCTCCTCAAAGATAAATTTCTAACTCAATCAGCCCCAGATATCGTAGAAAACTCCAAAAGTCTGTGACTGAAGGGGAAAAATCAGTGGATCAACTAATGCAACTAGCTATGTCTGTATACTGTAACTGGGACGTCACTAAAAAGAAAGAAAAGGATAAAAGACACCATGACCTCATTGCAGCTCTCAGGGAGGGTCCCACCCAATGGGGGCCTATACCTTGAGTTTGCTACCATTGTGGACAGAAAGGGCACTTGCGTAGAGAATGCCCAAAAGGGGTACAGCCCAGGAGACAGCCCTGGCCCCCACTGGGACCTTGCCCTCTCTGCAAAGGTAACCACTGGAGGTCTAAGTGCCCCTGTCTCCAGATGGAAGGCGGGGGTGCCACCTCCTTTTTATTGATGGGTTCTAGGGACAGTTAGCCTGCTCCACTGTCTTACCATTCTCTCCTGTTTCCCAGTCCAATAAGAAGGTTATCATTTGGGACATATCTGGCCAGCCCCTAGAGTGCTATTTTACTTGGCCTCTGGCCTGCTCTTGGGGAGACCTCCACTTCTGTCATTATTTTCTCCTAGTCCCTGAGACTCCAGTGCCCCTGCTGGGATGGGATTTACTATCTCAACTAAAGACTTAAATTCTACTCCCTCCAGCTGACTATCTCTGTTGCCCCTTTCTTCAGGAGCAAGTAGACCCCACAGTGTGGACTGATAGAATAACTGTAGGGTCAGCCAAAATGGCCCTACCAATTCAAATAAAACTCAAAGATCCCTCACAGTTTCCACATCAAAAACAGTATCCCCTGAAGCCTGAGGGATGATGAGGCCTCTTACTTATCATAAATTCTTTAAAGAAAACAAGGGCTACTAATTAGTTGCTCTAGCCCCTACAATACCTCTATTCTTGCTGTCCATAAGGGGCCAAACAAAAGGAGGTTGGTTCAAGATCTTCAACTCATTAGTGAAGTAGTCATTCCCCTCCACCCAATTGTTCCCAATCCCTATACTCTATTGGTTCAAATACCCTCAAAAGCCCAGTATTACTCTGTACTAGATATAAAGGACACTTTCTTTTGTATTCCTCTGCATCCTGACAGTCAGCCTCTGTTTTGCTTTGATGACCTCACTAACCCCTCACAACAACTGACTTGGACAGTTTTGCCACAGGGGTTTAGAGACAGCCCTCATCTTTTTGGACAGGCCCTAACCAGAGCCTTATTAGATTGCATTAGCCAGAGGCCACCCTTCTTCAATAAGTTGATGACTTACTCCTGTGCAGAGCCATAGAGCCCCTCATCTCCAGGGTGATTGGGTTCCTTTTAAACTTTCTGGCCTCCTGGGGATACAAAGTCTCCAAGGAAAAGACTCAATTATGTCTCCCACAGGTCACCTACCTAGGCATGGTCTTAAAGGGACAGACTTGCTCCCTGATTCATGAGTGGATCGACCCAATCCTCCATTTCCCACTCCCCCAGACCATAAAGCAGCTTAGAACTTTTTTGCGAGTTGCAGGATTTTGCTAAATCTGGATCCCTAGATATGCAGCCCTTGCCAGATCTCATTTTATGCTCCTTCTAATACTCCTATTTGGGTCTTGCATAATAAGTGCTCTCTCCAGATTCAAATCTCGACAGGTCCAACGGATCAAACTCCAGCTCTTAGTCAAGGAATACTCACCTCTGCCTACTCATGAGCCCTTCATCCAGTTCTACTGAGGGCCTCTGGAGACTACAGGGGTCAACCCCTGAGACAAGTACCACCCCTTACTCCCATACCCTCCACCCCCTACCCCCCATCCCCGTTGCCCCATTGCCAGCATGAAGTAGCTAGATGAGTCATCGCCCCTCTCCCCAACAGCAGTTGGGTACTTGTCTCAGATGGGGGATTTGTTGGGTCTGGAGTCCTAAGGCAGATAAGTGAGTATCCCATCCCCCATGGAGAGCACTGTATTCCTGCATCCTGAGAAGGAGTTGTAAATCTGCATTTCTGCATCCTGAAGAGGAGATACGGATCTCATAGATCTGCCACAGGACTGATGAGCAAAATGCTCTCAAGATTGTCCCCTCCCCCCACCAATAAGGGGCAAATAAACCAGTTCATCTAAGAAAGCCCGTAAAATCCATGGCCAATGAGAAGAACCCACCTAACCCTTACCCAAACCCAGAGTTAAAATGTCCACAAAAACCCCAGCCTTCACCTGAGCAGTGAACCACCAGTTTCCGGGCTCTGCTGCACTGCTCTAGCTGTAACCTTTCCTTTCTCTCTAGTAAATCCTACTTCCAATACCGGCTTTGGCTCACAAGTCAGTCAGCTGCCTCACAAGCCAGTTCCCTGGCCTGTGAAGGCAAGGACCCTCGACACCAGCCTGCAGCATTTCACACTGGCACGTAACATAAGCAGAATATTCTGATACTTTATTCTCATTTTCGTCTTTAATCCACAAATCAATGCAATGAGGCAGATATCGTTAAGGGTATTTTACAAGCAAGGCTCAAGGATGTTAATTACTTGAGCAGAAAAGAATATTACAAACCCAGAAGATATGTGCTCAGCCTTGACAGATAATCACATCAAAACTAAAGACCACCGGATTTTTCTATAGAGTTTGTGAAAGAATGTAAGCCTGTTGATCTGAAGACTGGATAGTGTGGGATTAGCCATTTTGACTTGTTGAGACTGAGGGGAAAAAATGTTAACAACTATTTATATAACCAATTATCATGACATTTACCTTTAATCTATGTTAATTCCCAGTCTGGACATCATAAAAATCCAGTCTAGGCCTAAGTTTGTTCACTAAAAAGCACAAACATCTCTCCTATAGTATGGAAGTATTTATCTCAGGTTGGGGGTTTAGCTCAGTGGTACAGTGCCTGCTAGCATGTGTTTCACAAGCAAACTAGATTAACTCTAAAACACAATGCAGAATCTGTGCTGCCACTTTCCTGGGTCCCTCCACCATGATCTATTCCCTCATTTCTTTCAGGAGGTTTCATGGCCATATGTTAGTTAAGGAGCAAATGTAGTTTAAAAAAAAAAAAAGCCCCTCTGACCCAGTCCTCTGCTCTGCAGTGAGATGCAAGACCCTTGCATCATCTACAAATGTCCTCCTGGAGGACTGGCCTCAGCAGGAGCCCTCAGCCACTCCCCATCCTCTGGAGGTGGGCATCACAGAAGCAGACCTCCTGCACCTGTGCCCATACCTAGTCAGTGGGACTAAGTAGAAGCTGGAGACTAGAAGAGAAAGGGGGAGGGCTAGGGGCTAGGGCAGAAGGGAGTACCCTGACAGCTCCCGAGGAGTTCACTGCATTTAGCATCTGAACCTGGGGAGAGGTATAAACCGAAGGAGAAGAAACAATGGACTCTCTGTGGATTTCTATTTTTTGCTTGTGAGACAGGTCTCACTAAGTAGCCCAGGTTGGTGACACTCTTTCTTCATCCTCCCCGTGGCAGGCATGTACCACCACAGCTGGCTTTCCATGGAATGTGTGCATAAACATTAGGTAATTAACACATAAACGGGGGTAATCATGATAATGTAACAACCATTTTTGGGGGTTTTTTTTTTGGTGGTGGTAGTGGTACTGGGGTTTGAACTCAGGGCCTCACGCTTGCAAGGCAGGCACTCCACCGCTTTAGCCACTCTGCCAGACTGCACCAACCTATTAAAAGCATCAGTTAATAGCACAAAAACTCCAGAAGCACCCGGGGAATATAACCTGGTAGCCTAGAGGACAGTCAGCAGGGCTGTCCAGGTGGGATAAGAACAGCAGCTATTTTAGCAGCTAGTGGCTTCTGTGACCCTCAGGTGCCTACTCAGAGAGGATAGCAATGCTGGCAGCCTCAAATTGTCTTTCAAGTTGGAGATGCAGCTCTAGCCTTGCCACTGGGATTTTCTTCTATGCAATGGGAAGAAGATTTTCTCTCAAAGAACCACCAATGCTTTTTAATTATTAAGGCATGGAAGTGACAGTGTACTGACTTATTAACTCATCCAACACATATCTAGTGACTGCCAGCTCTGAGCCTGGCAACATGCTATATATTCTGGGGACATTGTAGGACAATTCTCCTCTTCCCTCCACTAGGAAACCTAATGCCATCCTGTCATGGGAGTGCAGGGCTCCCTACCTCATGGGCCAGCAGGAGAAGTGGGAACACAGAGCCTGGATCAAACCCTGGAGTAAAACTTAGAAGCATCAGAATGGGTGCACCTTGTGCCTTCCACCACAGGAAAGGAGTCCATGGCCTGCAGTGCTCTGGCCCATATATGGATGACAAGGAAGGTAGCCAGCTCATGTAGGGCCCACAGCAGGAGAGGGCTGTGCAGCAGGTCCAGGCTGGATGCAGGCAGCTCCCCTGTTAGGCCACAAGACTCAGCAGATCCCCATAGTAGTAGAGGTGCTGTGTGTAGTTCCTGGCAAGTCCCACAAGGAATGCGGAGCACAGGCCCCTAGAATTCTGGGGTGTATCTGCAGTAGAGAACATTCTGGAAGCCCATCCTGTCACCTTACTGGGCCTGATGGAGATGGGCATATGGACAAGACCATCAGTGTCCACCCAGCCAGAGCTGCCCATGTGAGCTGGGCCCCTTCAGGCCGTGCCAAGATGTTGACATGTTCAACAGCAACCTGACCTAAGGTAGAAGTGGGACCTGTGGGAGTAAACACAGAGGGCAGGTGACACAGACCCTCATTATGTCTGCACCTGGGCAACACAGCTGCTTCATCTCGTGCTTATAACCTCATGAAGGTCCTTAAGACCAGCAAACATGGCCTCAGACAAAGGGGACAAGCCCAAGGACCTGGTGACTTGCAGAGCAGAGGGAAGGTTTTCCAGGCAGAGAGAACAGCAACCTGAAGGCCCCATGGCTGGGGCCAAGTTTGTTGGGCTGGTGACAAGGAAGAAGGATGTTCTTCATTCCCCTTCAGGATGCCCCCTCCTCAGCTCCATCCTCTCTGTGCTCCAGGCAGCAGAGCTGACTGCAAGCCAAGGGCTCTCTTGCCCCCTGGCTTCCTTTTGGAAGGATCAGAGGGCGAAAGGGAGGCAGGTGGCAGGTGGCAGGTGCCAGGTCTGGCTGGACACACCTTGATGTCTTTAGCCCATGCTACAGACTCTCCCCATTGATTCCCCATAGCCTGATCAATGTGATCTCTGCAAACAGTTTCTCCTCCAAGCTATCCAGAGAACGCCCGATTTCAATGAGCCTTGTTTCCTGCCATGTCCTTTCTTGGGAAGAAGACCTGTGTCCTGCAGCTCAAGAACAAAGGGTAGTCACAGGAATGAGTGGGCACCAGGATGAGTAGATACCCTCAGCAGGGTGCCTGGGAATGTGGGGTGGGGGTTCAGGAGGTTCCCTCCTTACTGAGTGACCAGCTCTTTCCACATGTGCCCTGGACGAGACCAATTAACTTCATACTGGACCCTCTTGCCAGCAGCTACACGAATGGCAAGTGCACCAAACTCAGGGACTAGAGTCTGTGTGTTTCCAACCCTGGGACCAACTTGTGTCCTGAGTCCCCTGACCCCCACCATACACACACCTAGGGACCATGCCATCCCTGGTCTCTGGCTCTTTATGGCCAGCCCCTCGCCCAGCCTTTTGTGCAGCATTTTTGTGAATGTTATAGTTTAGCCCTGTGCTCCCTACTAATGAGGTGATGACTCTGGGAACTGACAGGGAGCTGGGGGTAGAGGGACAATCCCACTGGTCTTCCTGGGCCCCAGAGTTCCCCTTCCTGGGACTCGGAGTGTGATTGTAGGGATTTATCCCTCTGATTCAGGTTGTGGCAAGGATGCAGTGGAAGCAGCCTTGCAGGGTGATTGGCACCCGGGAAATGCTTTAGGCGCACTGGCCATTATGGGCGTGAGTGTCATCTGACCTCAGAATGACAGTGACTCTGAGCATAAAAGCAATTTTGTGTTCACAAAAGGAATGGCTGATACTTTTCATAAGAATCTAAAACTTAGGAATGTGAAAACATTCCAAAACTTTAAAAGTAAGCAGCAAGCTAGAAGGTAGGGTTTTTTGTGTGTGTTTTTGGTTTTTGACAGGGTCTGCCTTAGAGCTCACGATTGTCCTGCTCCAACCTCCCAAGTGCTGGGATCACAGGTGTGCACCACCATGCTCGGCTTAGAAGATAGATTTTTGTTTTCTCACAAACATGATGGACAAAGGAAACCAGAAAACAATCACCCCCCTGCCCAGGGCTGAGGGCCATTGTGCTCCCCAGCGTGTGGGCCTAGGCACAACTGGGTGCTAGGTACTAGGCTTGGGCCAGCCTCCATGGGGACCTGCCAGGTGGGGACTCACCCGCTGGTGTCCATGCTCTGTAGCCGCTGAAACAGCGTCTCGGAGAGGCTGGGCCGGCTGACCTCGGTCGCTCGGGGGCTCTCCACTGGAAGAGGAATTTCCTTAGCCTCGCAGGGCCCAGGAGGTAGAGGGATGTTTCTGGGTGGCAGCTCAGGTGGAGACATGACACTCTCTACCCAAGAGAACAGCAGGAATGTCTTTAGTGAGGACAGTCTGCATTAACCCTGCCCCACGTACACCACTGCAGCCCTGTGAAGTTAAGGAAGGTTCCCATCTGTACCCACTTCCTTGCAGACTCTCTGACTAGACAGGGGGGCCTCTTGTGGCTGACCTGGTTTCCTGATCCTTGGATCTGGGACCTCCTGTTGTGTCTGTCCCACCATTTGGCTCAGCTAGCATCAGCTGGGGTCAATTGGCCTGGCAGGCTTGGGGTAGGAGGGTGCTTACAGGGCAGGTCAGCAGGAAAAGCTTGGCTTTCTTGCTGGGACCAGACAGAGGACAGGTCCCAGAATGGGGCCAGAGTACAGGATGGAGACCAAAGACATAGAGGCAGGCAAGGTCCACCTACTGCTCCTCTTTTTCTCATCCCACCCCCCTCTCTGTACCTTCTCTTCAGCCTCTGCCCCCCCTTCTCTCTTCCAGCAGATCCTTGGAGGCGAATTTAAAAAGTGAAGGGTCCCCTCACCCAGGGACCTGAAATGTTAAACTAGCAACCTGAACTTGGCCTGAGAGATGGAACCCTTGCCCATCCCCTTTAAAATTTCTTTCCTGAACATACCACCAACAGGCAAAGGTCACTGAACCCCCACCAGGCCAGGTCTCCTTGCCTAAGCCGCTTCCCATACCTAATGGCCCCCCTGCCAGCCCCCAGCCCCAGTGCTGCCTGGGTGCTTTCTCTTTAATGGACGTACGCTTCACTTATTTTACCTTTCTGGGGTTCTGAAGACCATTATGATCTGTTTTGAGACCGAGGGCTTTGAGAAGACCTGAGGCACATTAGACACCTTTCACTGGGGCTGAATGTCACGTTGCTCTGGGTGGTGTCAGCTACTGAGGCCTCATTTGGGGAAGTAAAGCCCATGGTCACGAGACTGGGCTTTTCTTTCCAGCCCTCTCAGGAAGTGTGTCAGGTTTTTCTCTAGACAGCATCCTAAGGCATGGCAAGCTGGGGAGGTGGTGACAGAAGAGAGAGTGGTGGAAGGCACAGCTGCCAGACAACTTCTCCCAGGTCAAGACCAAGACTGCCTTCTCCCAGGTCCCTGGGGATACAGCATAGCTGGGGCACGTGTGAGCGACCATGGACAACTCACTGTTGGGCATGTCAGCTTTGGCTCTGGCTCAGTCACAGCTATACCTTCCTGACTCCCCAAGGGCATCTTTTACTCAGACCAGGGAGACAAGAATGAATATGGCCTGCCTGAGTCCCTTTCGACTCCATGGAGCTGGGGCCCTTTGGGAGCCCTGCTTTCCCTGGCCTCCCCGCTCCTCCACCAGGGCTGACAAGGCCTCTAGTCTGCCCTCTAACAGGCAGGTGGTGAGCTGGTGAGCTGGTGAGCTGTGCACTCATGGAAAGGGGGTTTCCAGGGAGGTGGGAGGAAGGGGCTGGTGACCCATAAGCCAGCCACTAGAGTGGGACAAAAAGGGCACCCCACATGTGGATGGCAGCAGCCCACCAGGGACAGGCAAGAGCCAGGACAGGGTCCTCAGAGTTGTCAGTCTAACCTCTCCATGTAGGGGAGCTTGAGGAAAGGGCCTGAGAGCTGAGGGGCTCAAGGAGAAATGAACCTTTGAGAGGAGAACCTTTGCTATGAACCCCCAGGACAGCTCTTCCTTCAGCACAACTTGCTCTCTGGGACTCACTCTGCTGGGTGGGCCTGTGCCTCACATAGATTCAGAGACTCTATTTTTTTTCCCCCAACATATCTGTAGGTGCTATGTGTTTGTCCAGTCACCCCCTTCCTTTTTTTTTGAGACGGGATCTCGCTATGCAGCCCAGGCTGGCCTAGAACTCTTGGTCTTCTTGCTTCGGCATCCCGAATGCTGCGGTTACAGGCCAGCTTTGTCCCAATTTTAGCGATGATATAAAGAAACACCTTTCTCATCCTTCTAATTCAGAAAACGGATCTCCTTTATTCACCTCACAGTGAAATTACAATGATGATAACAATGGCAGGTGCATTTATTTAGTGCTCACTATGTACCAGTTTCTGGGCACTACATTCATGGACTCATTTGACCCTTGTGACATCCTGAGAGTTAGATACAGGACTATCTTTACAGCGAAATCTGTGGTTCAGAGAGGTTAAGTAACTTACTCAAAGTCACAAAGCTAATAAGCATTAAGGAATAATGTTCAGCTGTCTGACTTCAGAGCCTGGGTTCCTAACTCATTCTCAATCACTGTGCTGCCCTATCTCCCTCTGATCACAGGACCCTAATCCACAAGTGCTGTGGTGTGTGGAAGGCAGGCTTTGGGAGGCACCTCCTGGCCTCGCAGCATCCCCTCCTTTCCCTCTTACCCGTGTCCTCCTCTGGGTCGTCGGTCGTGTCCTCCTCCTCCAGTGGCACTGGGTACTGCAGGTGGGTCACCAGCCCCATGTTTTCCTTCTTATAAAAGTCGATGAGCTGATCCAGCTTGGTGAAGAACCTCATGGGGACGCCTTCGGATGCCTGAGGACAGAACCCCATGCAAAAGCACATTTTAACTGACTAGAATGTCACCGCACCACAAAGGCCACCTGCAGCAGAGACCAGGGAAGCCAGGAGTGACCACGATCCAGAAAAAGCCTCAGGCTGTACACCCACACATGCTCACACCAGAGCCCTTCTTAGCAGGCACAGACAGGGTCATTTTAAAGACCGTTTTCTTTGTCTTAAAACTTTTAAGTATTTGGTTATACAAATAGTGTACTCATTAGAAAACATGGATTATTTTGGAAAAGAAATCACCTAAAATCTCACAACCCCAAGAGATTTATTTTCAATAGTTTAGAACACATTTTTCTTGTATGTGTGGTGTGTTTGGTGAGGAGAGTTATATTTGCTTTTAAAAAAATTCTGATTTTTATTTTTGGTGCTGAGGAGTAAACCCCGGGCCTCATGCAAGCAAAGTATAAATGTTACCGCTGAGGGACACTCCCCGCCCCAGATAATTAATTTTATTTATTTATTTGTTTATTTACTTTCTGGGGGACTGTGGATTGAAGCCAGGGCCTCATATGTGCTAGGCAAGCACCCTATTACTGAGCTATGTCTCCAGCCCTTTGTAATTTTCTTTTGAGACAGGGTCTCATTAAGCTGCCCAGGTTGGCCTCAAACTCAGTATATAGCCCAGACAGGTCTCAAGTTCACTATCCTCCCTCAGCCTCCTGAATGCTGGGATTACAGGTGTGTACCACTATGCCCGGCTTGTAAGTCAGTTTTATCAAAACTCAGAAAATGGTCTAGGTGGCACAGACATCTTCCCTAGTTTGTATCTCTGTTGTTTATTAAGTGATTCTGGTGACTATTCCAAAGCTCTAGCACCAGGCTCCAGCAGGAAATTCAAGGTCTTTACTGAGCAGCTGGCTATGCTCCCATTGAGACCTCACTCCTACTAACCCCACCTCCCACCCCACCACTGAGGCCCTGAGCCAGCAGGTAGCAGGAAGGAGCAACAGATCAAGTTTTTGGTAGGTAATGGTGGTGCCAGAATTGTCCCTCTCTAGATGGGCCTTTCCTGACCTGACCCCAACCACCAAGTGCCTATGGTTTACCCTGTCTTTTTTTTTTTTTTTTGGAACTGAACTCAGGGCCTACATCTTGAACCACTCCACCAGTCCCTTCTTGTGATGGGTTTTATTTGTTTGTTTGTTTGTTTGTTTGTTTTTTGAGATAGGGTCTTGAGAACTATTTCCCCAGTCTGGCTTCAAACCACAATCTTCCCGATCGCAGCCTCCTGAGTAGCTAGGATTACAGGCATGAGCCACTGGCGCCTGGCCCATCCTGTCATTTTAACAATGACTTTCACTCTAACTTCTGACTTGGAGGTCAGGGGTCCAACTGCTCCCTTGGGGGCTGCCAAATAACTTCTGACTAAAGGGAATAGGACCCATGACTAGTGGGAAACAAGCCAGAGAGCAAATAGATTGGGTTGGAAGGGTAGGCTGGGTCCTGACTCACCCACTCCAAATCAGATACCTACTGCTGCCAGCTTGGAGAGGTGGACTTGGGAGCCAGGGGTGGTGCCCTGCTTTGGAGGTCTCAGGATTATGGGAAATGGAGTGAGCTCAGACATCCAGGACCACAGCTAGGAAGACCTGAGCCCTGGCTTCTGGGCGGTGAAGTCAAGTTGAGGTAAGGACACATTTGCCTTCCACAAGAACACGCCTCTATCATTCACCTTGGACTCTGGCTGTCTACCTGAACCCTGTCTGTTTCTCTCTGTCTGTCTCCCCGACCCTCCAAGTGTACCTGTATATTCACATGTAATACACATATGTGTAAATATATGCATGGGATATGCATGTGTGTTTGCATTGCATGGCTTAAGCTAAATAGGAAGTTTCTAGAAAGATTAACAGAAGGGTTTGTTTATTCTTTTCAATAAATTCCCTTGTTTTCACAAAGTCCCACACTGATTGAAAGCAATCTCTTTTAAGCACTTTAAACTAGAAATAACCTGAGCGGTAGCAACCAGGCTTTATAAATAGTAAGTTCAAAACCAAACATGAACAGAAGAACAAAAATAATTTGACAAGATGCAAAACCTGTGAACTCAATTCAGTTAGCGCAGTCGTGAGTGAGATCACCCTAGCCCAGAATTCACAGCTAATGGAGGACATGCTGTTAGGTGTATGGAAAAGGGGTAGAGAAAAATCAAAGACAATCAGAGTGGAACCACTCAGGTGTGAATCTGGGAAGGGGTTCTCGCTGGTGGCTGCTGGGGAGCGTGAGTGCATGTGTGCTTTGGGGATTTAGCAGGCATCAGTGCTAAGACATGCATTGTTTTATGTACCATTAT
Source organism: Castor canadensis (assembly GCF_047511655.1). Taxonomy (NCBI): domain Eukaryota; kingdom Metazoa; phylum Chordata; class Mammalia; order Rodentia; family Castoridae; genus Castor; species Castor canadensis. The sequence goes on along the minus strand of NC_133389.1, from coordinate 178,733,784 downwards.
AGAGCTGAAAACTAAACTATGCTACTCTATTGCTCGTGGAACACGTTGATTTCAGAGATATGAACTATGAAAAAAATAAATGACTTCCAATTGGCAAGGACGCTGCGTGCTAAGAAGCAGAGGAGCAGGTGATCTGAACAGAGCCCCTGCAGAGCCCAAGGAGGGAGGAGGGAAGGCAGTGGTGGCTGCCCAGTCCTGACGGTCAGGCAAGCTTGCGTTTGGATGCTTCACAGAGGCCAGGGAGCCAGGGGCTTGCAGACCAGTGCTGCTGGTGGTCCAAGTGGCCCAGGCCCTCCTAAGTTCCCAGCAAGGTAGAGAATGCAGGGCTGAGTTCAAACCGTAAGGATGGTGAACAACCTGTCGTGTTGTGTCTACTTACTGACCTGCTGAGGAGGGGACTTTCCTCCTCTGTCTGCACCACCTTTGGGTATGATGGTTTGGGTGTCTGCTCCCCCAGCTCGTGTGTTGGAATCTTCATCTCCACATTTGAATGCTAATGATATTTAGAGGTGGGGCTTTGGGGAGATAATTAGGATTTAATGAGCTCATGAGGGCGGGGCCTCCACAGTGGCTCTCGGAAGACAAGAGCCCCAAGCTCGCACACTTGCTCTGTCTTGCCACAGGATGCCTGAGTCACATTATGGAGTAGCAAGAAGGCCCTCGCCATTCTCTGCCTTCTCAGTGTCCAGAGCTGTGAGACAAAAAGCCTCTTTGTTATTAAATGGCTCAGACTGTGGTATGGAAAACAGATTAAAGCCAGGAGAAAGCAACAGGAAGAATGTACGCCCCTTCTACAGGGAGCAGATGAAAGACGCACTTTCACACAGGGGCCAGCAGGACACAGCCTGTCCCCACAGGCAGCAAAAATGGTGAAGGCAGGGGCTCCATCCAACCAGGCCAGAATGAGAGGGTCTTGGAGCAACTGTTCAGAATGGTGTCCTCCTAAGTCTTTGCAACTGAGCCTAACATTCAGTTGGATTAACAGAGTCTCCTCCGGGAATTTACGTTGAAAGCATAATTGAGACCAGGAACAGGAGGAGAAAGGGCGAGGGTGAAAGGTGGGGATTATAGAAGCTGCTGAGCTGCCCACACAGGGGCGGGGTGAGCAGTGTGGTCTAGACAGGTGGGTGGGAGCCTCCAACTGTGCAGTACAGGAAGGAGCAGCCTGCTCACCGCATGCCACACTGAAGCCAGGCCTGAAAGTTCTCTTGTCAAGAGCAATGTGGCCAACAGAACAGGGCCAGATGGCCAGTGAACAGCTAGGTGTGTTCAAAGGAAAGCCGTCCCTGGGTCCTGCCCAACAAAGCCAGGAGGCCAGCTTCTGTGTGACAACAGGCCAGCAGGATCCGTGGTGTCCTCTAGGGATGAGCCTGGGGAGCCTTGCTTATGGCAGGTCACATCCATACCCTCCTGCCTGTGAACCCGCCAGTCAGGATCCTGGTCTGCTGACTGTGCCAGGATTCAGACTCAGACTGGCCATCCAGGGTGCTCAGCAGTTGGTGGTTTCAGATTTACTCTACTGAACCAGGATGACAGCCAAGAGTTTGGGGCCAGGAAGATATGTGGTTGGGGACCTTCTGTGGGCCTGGGAATGGGGATGCAGAAAAACAGTGGGGAGAAGGGAGCACACCCCTCCCCACATATCTGCCAATGGTGGTAACTTTTCAGCGATTTTCAAATGCAAAATGTGGATAAGAAAGTTGTCACTTGCATTAGTGAGAGTCCTCGCAGGAAGCAGATATCACATTAAACTAGGACTGGGGAGAATTTCATGGACAGGATGTAAGAGGTGGTACAGCACCCCAGAGGGAATGGCAGAGTCACCCACCCTAAGACTACAGGGGAGCACTGGTGCAGAGAGGCACCCACACGAGCAGAGGCGTCTGTGGAGCCAGGGCAGTAGATCCTCTATCCTCACCCTCCTCTCACTCTCCTGTCACCTGGCTAGAGAACTAGCCAAACCCAATGGGAAACCAGGGGGCAGGAGAGGGAGTGCCAGCAAATAGATGCTCAGCACATCAAGTTCACAGTGACAGGGTCCCCAAGGAGCAGTGGGAAACCAGCACCTGCGTGTCAAAAGGATGGGGTGCTCAGATCAGGAGGCAGCAGCAGCCATACTTCCCATCAGGGGGTGGGCAGGCCTGCTTAACGGTCCAGGCTGCCAGACTTCGTTCCCTATTCTGTAGCCACAGTGTTCCCGAAAAGCTGTATCAAGTCATTTTGAAACAGAGAGGGAACCTCTGGCAGTCCACATTAGCTGGGTGTTGCTAACGTGGTCCCTGAGCTGTTACTGATGCTCCCCCGGGGTGGGTGAGGCCCACAGATGGTGGGATTTCTCCTTTATAGCCACTGTCCCACTTACCAGGGATGAATTCCCTCTCTCCTTTAGCAGTTAATGAGATCATGAACAGAAAGTCTGATTTGAAAAAAACAGAGAGCAGCATTTCCTATTTTAAATAAGCTTGTTACCTTAAGACATCCCAGGCACGGGGCAGAGCTCCCCGTCAGTAGATTGACAGATCAGACATGAATTTATGTTCAGTACAGTATTTAGCACTGACTGTGAAACAAAATACCCATCACTGCTTATGCCTCCCATTAAAATCTCCAGGTCTATGGAAAGTTCCCAGATATTTTCAGAAAGATCATTTCTACAAAGCCTCTGCAAACAACAACCTATCCAGCTCAGCTCAGAACCAACAGCTCCTTCTGCCTCAGGGTAGTTTCTATGCCTACCTCCCCTACAAGCTCACAGGTCCTAGCAGGAAAGGGACACCTTAGTCTCAGCCTTACAGATTGCTGGTGACTCAGAACTGTGCACCCCAAGAAAGGCTGCATTTCTGAATTCAGTTCTGGAGTTGACTTTCAGACACCCTCAATGAGGAAGGGAAGAAGGCCAGGCAGACCTGAGCCCTGGCCAGGCTAAAGTTTCCCAGGGGGTAATTTTAACTTCAGCACTGTCTGCTGTCTTTAAATGCAGAACTGAAATAGGAGCGGGCACAGGGAGGAAGCTGGCTGGGAACAGAGCAGGAACCATGGGGCACTGGCTAACCTCTCCTGAAGGCCCTGCCTGCCTTCATTTTAAATTAAAAAGTATAGCCAATCATGGTGGAAATTTTACAAATGATGAGAAAGTATTAAGAAGTGGGAAAAACCAAAACAAAGCAAAAAGCCCTGCTCATTACCCACTGCGCAAGTCCTGTGGGAAATCAGTACACAGGTCTTAGGCAGAAGGTGAAAATACATTTGGCCGCTGTGCAGAGGACTGTGAGGTGCCTGGTGTTACCATTTCTGTTTTTGCTTCCCCACGAGGAGACGTTAGGACCGGAGAGCTGGGGAGTGGGTGAAGGTGAGCCTGGTGTGTACTCGATTTAGCCACAGACACAGCCTACATGGATGAGTAGAGTGCCACACAGGCTGGATGAGGGCCAAGCCTTTGTGCTCTGGAACCTCATGTCCTGCCTGATGTGCTCCAAGGCTCTGCTTTGAGCTGCTCAGCAGAGGCAAAAGGTGGACAGACACCTGCCATCCTGTCTGCTGCCCTCCTCTCGGGCTCTTGTTGTGGACTGGACCCACCTCTTCCCAGGCCCTGACTCCATCCTCTTCCAGCTCTATCAGCCCCTCAAAATGTTTTCTTTTATTTCCTTTCTGTCCTCAACCTTTAACTACCTCCTATCCCTAAACCTATTTCTAAGAGTCGCAGACTCTCACACAAAAAGAAAGGGGAAAGAGAGAGATCAAGGGTCCCCGAATCTGCCTTTTGGGCAGAGTTTGGCTCTTTCCATAAGAGTGATTTGGAGCCACTGTGGGCATTTGAGTGCTAGTGTTTCTCTGTTTTTGTTTTTGTTTTGTATGTATGTGACATGATCATGTTGACATTTTAAAAAATATCACTTTGGCTGGAGTACAGGGCAAGAGTGGACCTTGGGGGGTCTTACAACCCCATTCTAGTGTTTGAGTTAGGGAGGCAAAATGGAGGGAGGGATGGAGGAAGGGTGTGAAGGACAAGGACAGAGCTGGAGCTGGACACTGGACCACTTATTACCACACTAAGGAGGGAGCTGGGGAGGGTGACTCCCATATCACTGGCCTTAGAAACTTAGTTGGTTTCCAAATAACTTAGTGTTATTTATCAGGTGGGAAAGGTGGGGGGTGTGGGAGAGGGAAGGTCAGGTTGGGAAGAGGTTTTGAGGCCTACTTCAGACCCAGAAGCCTCTCTTCAGCCATAAGGCCTAGAATGAACCCCAGAAGAAACCCCCTTAAAAGACAACCAGTATTCTCTCCTTTCCCTTTTTCTCCTTCCCTTCTTTCCTTTCCCTTTTCCTCTTCCCTTCTCTTTCCCTCTTTTCGTTAAAACATTTCATTCATTCTCTTCCTTTGGAGTGGCCAAGGCCAGCAGGCTTCTGGGACTGGGGCCAAGGAAGTGGTTCAGGATATAAAAGGACACAGAGCTAGTGGGGCTGAGGACACAGCTAAGATAAGGAAGTGGCCAGGGCCTTAGAAGTCCTTGGAGGTGGTCAGGTCAGGGGGGTGACAGAGCAGGAAACTAGTTATATATCTGTGTCAGGAAAAGGAGCAAATAATTCAATTTAGGGAGAAGAGTGGGAGCCAGGCTTCTCACTGTCAGAAGGAAGGAGCTACAAATATGGGAAGGAGGAAGGTTGAGTGAACGCTGTAGTGTTGAATCAAATGGGAACTAGCAGTGTGAACTCAGTGTTTTTAATATATAGGTAAATCCTGGTGTATGTATTAATGTGTATGGACACATTTTCTGCTTCTGTTTGCTGAGAGGGACTAGAAGCAATGACACCATGGCAGCATCGAGCACACTCATTGCTTAGATCTTGGTTGCTAAACTCCATTCTCCACTAAAGAGACCAGGATCCTTGGAGAAGTGGCTGATTCTAGCAGCCCTCAAATGTGGGGCCAGGAAGGGATAATGGGAGCCTGGCTTATCTATGGCCCTAGAACGTCAAGACATGATAAAAAATGGTGATGAGTAAAAAATAAAATTGAAAAATGATGATGAGTTTTCAAAAGGAGCCAGGAACCAACTGAAAGGACAGTTGAAAGGAACAAGTACAATGTGAGCATCAAAATGAAGAACAAAAATATTCATAATCCATTGAATGAAATAAGAATCCATGAGTCTATTCTGACGTAAATAAATGAGAAGGGGTGCCAATCAATAACTGTCAAAGGAATGATGGAGACACAAAGTCACCATCACAGTAACAACTGACTCACAAGAGTCATCGATAGACGCTCAAACCAGGTGGGTGAGAGTTTGAGGAGGGACGAGATGGGCAGAATGTCTAAGTTTATCCCCATGAAACAGGAACTTTCCTCTTCTCTCTTCTTCTCTCTTCTCTCCTCTCTCTCTCTTTTCCTCTCTCCCTCCCTTCCTTCCTTTTTTTTTTTTTCAGACATGTTCTTGCTATTTAGCCCATGCTGGCCTGAAACTTGTGATCTTTCTGCGATCCTCCTGTGATCAGCCTCCCCAGTGCTGGGATTACAGGTATGTACCCCCATACCCATCTTCAGTTATTAATTTTAGAGAGAAAAATACCTAGAGTAACTTTACAAGGAGGAAACCTGGCAGGTGCAACCCTAATCATGTGCTCACAGATAACTTATCAATTAGTCAATTAACTTATATGACTGAGTGACACTGTGCACCTCCTGAGAGAAGTGTGTGGAGCACAACATCCCTTCTGGGCAGTCCTGCCAAAAACACAGGATCTGGACCCAGTCATGTGAAACTCCCCTCAAAAAAACCAAAACCCCAAGTCCAGAGACAGTCTCCAAAAATATCAAGGTCAAAAAAGAAACAAAAACAAGGAACTGTGTGCAGCTCAAGGGATATGACAGTTACACATGACATTGTGATTCTGGATTGAACATTGGTCCAGAAGAAGGAAAATTAGATGTAACTTTCATAAATATATAAACAACATATTTATATTTTGCTAGTAAGACTGATAGGGAAATTTGAATAGAGTGTAAGTGTTGGGGAGTACTACTTCATTAGCATTGACTTCCTGAGTTGGTGGATGAATGTGACTCTGTTGAAGAGAGCCTTTATCATTTAGGAAAAGCATATTGAAATAGGTAACGGGGCGTTGTCAGGAACTCACTCTAACAATTCAGAGGAATCATAGTGCTAAAAGAAGACAGAATGGTCAGCTTATGATGCATTAAATTGTTGTTCGAGACAGTAAGTGAAGGGTATGCAGGAATCCTTTGTACTGTTCTTGAAATTTTTCATGTCAAATCATTTGCAAAATAAAAAGTAAAAAAAAAAAAAAAAAGACAACCAAGCTGGAAACAGTCTTTTCTTAATCGGAATGGTGGTTACATGGTTTTTTTTGAGCTAGACAGAGTAATAAAAAGGTTTCTGAGAATCAGTTTATGTAACTTAGCTCCTTTAATTAGTACACACATGCACAGGGGGGAGGGGCTTAAAGGGATTGTTTTTTTTTAATCATACAAAACCATTTTAGGTCTGCACACTTCCAGAGGTTTTGTACAAAATCTGCAGATACCTTGGAAACATTTCTGATGCTCAGATAACTGTAATAATACGAATGCACCAAGAATAGAAATGACAGTCCCCGAGAGTCAGAGTCAGGGCCACAAGAGTGGATGGAGGTGAAAGGGTGGCAATTGCCCAAGTGAGCATCTAGGTGAGTGCAGGCCACTGCCTCACTTGCAGTGGGGATTGCTGAGGGTGGGGGTGGGGTCATTTATTTCATCACTACATGTGTTGGGCTGTGCCAGAAACTTCAGGAACCATGGGCAACTGGGCAGAGCTGGGCTGCTAGGAAGATCCCAGTAAGCAAGGCAGTTGCTTGAGAGCAGGAGAGGGTAGCAGTCTGGCTGCGGGAGGGTGGGCAGAAGAATGGAAGTAGACACAGGCATTGCTCTATCCAGGACCTATGGACTTGATTTAGTTTCTGGGGCAAATGAGTGACAGCTGAAGACTGATGACATGGCCTTGGAAAGGTTTCATGGGTCCTTAGGCAGAAGCAAAGGCCCAGTGCTGGAGAGGAGGCTATCCCCTTTCTGCCATGCAGAACCTGGCAGATCGGCAGACAGGTGACTTTGAGATCTGGTGCCAGCACCAGAGCCCTGGTCTGGGCCAGGGACCTTGTTGCACTCATGTGACAGGAGTGCAGTGGAAGCTTCTGCAAGTGGTCTTGCCTGTTGGAGACCTGCATGGCAGGAACTGACAGGGAGGGGCTCTTTCAGGATGTCTCGGAAATACTTCAGGGTACTCTTTTTTGGGGAGGGGGCAACATTGGCACTTTCCGGGCCCCAGCCTGTAGCATTCGGGGTCTCACACTTGCAAGGAAGGCACTCTTACTGCTTGAGCCACTTCACCAGCTCTTTTTTGTGATGGGTTTTTTCAAGATATGGTCACCTGAACTATTTGCCCAAACTGTGGTCTTCCTGATCTCTGTATCCTGAGAAGCTACGATTACAGGAGTGAGCCACTGGTGCTTGGCCCAGGGAACTCTTCAGAGGGCCAATTTCTTGCAGTATGGCTGCAGGGGATATGAGCTGCCCTCTCTTGTACAGGTGGCCTGCTTCTGTGGGTTTATGGGACTAGATTTTGTGGGTCTGGTGGGCCTGGGCAGTAGGAGGAGTGGGCTCTGTCTTGCATCCAGCCAGCACCCTGAGTCTTTCCCTACCTTATTCACAGCAGTCCCCACTTCTTATACCTTGGCTCATCAGCTTTTCTCTTGTCTGATTTTGGAAAGATTTCCTGGAATGACTTGCCACAGACTTTGCCCCCACCCCCAGCCACCCCTGGACTTCCTTCTAAACCCACCCCCAACCTGATGCTCAGAGCCAAGGTCCCCATCTCTCAGACTGTGCCTGGCAGGCTCCTGATGAACCTGTGAACACTTCCCACCCACTCTAAAGAGCTAGCAGCCTGCAGCCCTGCCCACAGCACCCACCCCTAGGGAAACCCAGGGTGCCGGGTCACCTCTCAAATATAGGCATCCACTTCTTTATTGCCCATGAGCTGGAATCCCTCCTGGGGCCCCCCAAGTCTCTGCCTTTCTGTCTCCCTGATCTATGCTCTCCTGAAAACATGGAACCTTATGAAGTGCTTTGAACCCTCACATTGAAGGAGCTGCAGGCTGGAGGATGAGGAATTGACATTCCTAAAGTGGCAGTTCTAGATGCTTTATCTCAGGACTCTGATGGTGTCACTGTGAGAGAAGCAAGGGGACAGGGATGGCAGTGCTCTCCATCAGCACATGACCTAGGTGTTTGGACAGTGGACCCCTCCTCTAGGGACCTCAGGGCCACAGTGAAGACCCTGGGATAGGATGGGTCTTTTGTCACTAGAAGCACAACTGACAAATAGACACTGTGTCTCATACCAGCATCCCAGTGAGGTCATCTGTTACCTATGGAAACTGTTTTGCACTTCCTCCAACAGCTCACAGAAGCAGAAGCCTGGAGGACAAGCAAGGAGGGCTGTGGCAGAGTGACCTTCCTGCCAAGATGGCATCCACACACTTCAGCGAAGGGCTTTGCAACACCTTGCACTAGAGTGCTGAAATCTACTTCTTTGCCCCCACCAACTGTGGACTTGCTTTGGCCAAGACAATGTGGATCAATGTGCCAGTTCTGAGCTGAGGGCACATGGGTCTCTGTTTGCCCTTCCTAGGCCCCTGTGATCTTCCAGGAGGAGAGATGCCCAGGAAGCCTCTAGTCCCTAGCCTGGACCAAGAAGGAATGCCAAGCAGACCCAGACCAGACCAGAAGCTTAGAGTCCAGCCTGGCCCCACAGAGTTCAGGAGAGCCAGCCAGGTCAGCCAACCACAGTAGAAATGAAGAGTAGACGACCAATGTTCAGTGTTGTAAGCATGAAAATCTTTGGGGCTGTTTGTTATGCAGCAAACACTGACAAATTCAAGTGTGACTGGGAGAAATGAACTTTCCCCAAGGGTCTTCTTATTGAGCCTTCATGACATAAGCGTCTCCAGTTCCCCATGAGAAAGATGAGGTTTCGAGGGATTAGGTAACTGGTCCAATGTGCAAATAAGACCCCACTCATTCACCCATGTGGTTGCCTATAAAGGAGAGGATTATGCACATGCAACATACGGTAGAGGGATTAAAACTGCCAAGCTGTTGGTCTGTAGTGAGAATGCACTATGATTTCAGGCAGGTAGCCTGATTGTGAAAGTTTATTTCCTGGCTCTGTGAAATTAATTACCCAAACAATCTGTGCCTCAGTTTCTTCTTTGGTCAAATGCAGATGAAAGAGTAGACAAGGACAAGTAACGTGAAGGTAGAAAGTGACACAACCCCTGGAGAATACAAAATCTGAAGCTTGATGTGAGTGAAGGGTATGAGACACCAGGGAAAGGTGGAATCTGTGGCACTCTGGAGAAATACCTCTTTAAAGGGAGGAGCTCCCATTTCGCTCCAATTATATCCCCATGATGAACATAGCCCAGGCTGGCCTCGAACTTGCAAGGCTCCTGCCTTAGGCTCCTAGAATGCTGGGATTACAGGCATGAGGTACCATGGGTTGGCTACAATCCCAGATTTTTTTAACTTGTGCAACTGATTTTTTAAAACAAATTTAAATCTTAGCTGCCCCGTTACGTAGCTGAATAATCTGGAGTATAATATTTAAGACTATGCTAATTTTTTCTGGACCCACTTGGCCAAGAGGTGAAATGCTGTAGGCCCAGGGCACGGGCTCAGTCAGTAGGTGCCATTGTCCTCACAGAGCACCAGCTATGTGTTCAGGTAAGTGAGTGGAAACTCAGAGGAGTGGAAAGTTTACCCATGATCACGTAGTCAAGTACGCAGAAGAGGCAGGTGGAAAAAATTTCTCCCCAAAGGTGATTAAAGAGGAATAGGTCAAACCGAATTAAAATAACTTGTAAGTGAGAGTTTGGGGAAAGAAGGGGCGGTGATTAGCCTGTCTCATCGCTACAGGAATCTCTAATAAAGATGCGTCCAGTCCAGAGGCAGGCCGACCTCACCAGGGCTGGCAGGTATGAGTTTATGCCTTCCCGCCATGCTGCTGATGCTGGTTCACACTGGCTTGAGCTCCAGTTCTTCAGGAACCCCATGAGCTGGTTGTTCAGCTCAGTCACACGGGTGGGAGCCACGGTGACAGCGTTTACACAGCAGAAATTGACCGATGCTACAAATCAGGGAGCTATTTTTCTCCCTGGTTGTTAAATGTTTGTCACTCTTTGGTCCAATGTCCAGCAAGTGACTTTTATCTCTTTGACAGACGCCTCCTTTCAGTTCCTAGGGGCTGGGCCTCCTGTACACACCTGTCCTTCCTCCTGTCATTTCCAGCCTTTAGAAAGCAACACTGGATCAGACACAAGATGGTTAATGAGGAGCTGGGGGACAGTGAGGAAAACCAGCTTCCCACTTCGACATGGCAAAGACTCAGACCAAAACAGGAAGCTCCCAGCCACTTTGATGGGTAGGTGGGATTGTCTGAGGCCCAGAGGTGCCAGAAAGGGACAAGAACAAAGTGTCCTGGTTGAGAAGCTAAGCACTGGAATGGGGGCTGGCAACCCCAAGGCAGGGCTCACCCCAGACTGCTGGGGAAAGTAGCTCAGTTTAGGTGAGAAAGTAGACAGACAGCTCGGTAAACACGGGCCCTCAGAGGAACCGAAAGTCCCAGCTGCTCTGAGGAGCAGACAGAGGCACCCTGCACCCTGGGACCAATGGGTAGGCAGGAAAGGGGGCTGAGATTCCACCTGCTGCTACAACATCCAGGTCTTATCCCAGGGTTTGAACATGAGGACCTGGGGAGCAGGGATGGCCACCAGGAGGAGCAGAGACACCTGAGGGCTGAACAGGGTAGTTGTGACATCACACAGGTGAGATGGTTGTTCTGCAGTTTAGAGTTTTATATCCATCCCAGGCAAGATTCTAGATAAGATTACCAAAAGGATATTTTGTGAGCAAAGGCAAAGCAAGTAGTCATTCCAGGAGCAGTAAGGTGCCTAGGAACAATCAAGTCAGGCAAACCTGTCTTTGTATTTTATTTTCATAGTAGAAGGCCAGTATATGCTTGACAGCTTCACAAATCACAGCATTATTTGCACCTGACAGAGATCACAGTTCAGCTGTCTACAGAGAGCAGATGGGTGATGTGATGAAGGTGTGGACAGGTTGGGGGTGAGGCAGTAGGGAGAGGTGGGGAGTGTGGCACACCAAAGAGAAACACTCCATTGAAGAAAGTAGGTACTCCTCAGCTCCAGTTAAATCACCCTGGAGTAATGTAGGTCTCTGGTAATCAGAAATTCTCATTTTTCAAGGGAAGCTGAAGTATCTAGATTATTATTTTTAAAAAAAAACCCTAATTTTTTTTTTTTTGAGGTGGAGTCTCACCAACTATTTGTCCTGGCTGATCCCGAACTATGATCCTCCCATTCTCAACCTCCCAAGTAGCTTGGATTGCAGGCGTGAGCCACCAGCACCTTACTTCAAAACCCCTGGTTTTTAAGAATTGTTTTTAATGGGTTCATAATAAAAACAAAAACAGGTATCAAGTAAATAGGGCTCTAAATCTATCCGTGCATCCACTAGTTTGTCACTGTTGATTTCACATATGTAGATTTTGACAAGGTATTTTGTGACATCGGCTTGTGAGTTTTTGTTGAGAAGCACGTGAAGTCCTGGCCAGGTCAGAGACACTCAGGTCAGCCCGGACATCGGTTCCCAGTGCTGTTGTAGGATCCCGGAGGTGGGCTTCCCAGTGTGGCTAGACCAAGCTAGGAGGCGTCTCAAATGTGTAGACCTCGCTGGTCTAAGAACAGGCTGGGTCTAGCAATGAGTCTAGGAAAAGACAATCTAAAATCTGAGCCTTGCCAGGAAGGGAGGAGGATCTGGGATAGCCCAGGGTTAGGGAGGGGCATGAAGAATGGCTGAAGCAACTTGGAGGGCTTGGCCTGAACGAACCTCAAGGGGCATCTGCCAGTCTTTCCAAAAAGCTGAGGGATCCAAGTGTCTCCCGAGGAGGAGAACTGGGCCCCAGAAGGGGATATTCCGAGGAGACAATTTCGGTCCTGTTTTTTTGTTTTGTTTTATTTTTGGTGCTGGGATTTGAACTCAGGGCCTTGTGCTTGCTAGGCAAGCACTCTACCACTTGAGCCATACTTTTTGCTTTAGTTTGTTTTTAGATAGGGTCTCTCACTTTTGTCTGGGCCAGACTCAGACCATGATCCTCCTAGCTCTGCCTCCTGAGTAGTTAGGATTACAGGTGTGAATCACCACACCCATCCCAGATTTTTGTCCTGTTTGAAGAACATATTGAAAATGATCAGAACTATTTAGAGATGCACGGGTCATGATCTGAGAGTCCCTGCCATCTGGCTTTGACCTCTTACCCAGCGTGAAGCCTAATCCAAGAGACAGCTACAGTGAATGGAGCCTGTACACAGGTCCTGCCAACTGCTGACTTACCCACTTCTCACCCTTTGGCCATCCACCTTGATGCCCTTCTCTCTGCACTCCTTCTCACGCCTGGCTTTGATTTGCAGCCTCCTCCTGGAGCAGAAACCTCAGGAATCAGAAACAAGGCCACCAAGAGTGTCATCGCCACAGATCTGCATAGTTACACGGGGATCCCAGCAGTGAGATGCAACTCAGAACACCTCCCACTCCATGAGTAAGTCATATGGAAAGGAACAAGCCAGCCTGTCATTGTGAGCACTCAACAGACCGTGGATCGAGAGAAGCCAAGAGGGAATTCGGAACCAATTAAAACCAGTGAGAGGGCTGGAGGCGTTCAAGTGGTAGAGTGCCTGCCTAGCAAGCACAAAGTCCTGAGTTCAACCCCCAGTGCCACCAATAAATAAATAAATACATAAAACTAGTGAGAGAATTCCGAAAGATAGCTAAGAACATCCCTCAGAAACCATAATTTTTGTAGATACCTACAAAACCTGATCAGAAAATGCCGTGGGAAAGGATAGTCCTGTTTGCAAAAGTGACTAAAATACATCACATGCAATAACAGGGCGGTGTAAGAACTAAATGAGAATGCACACAAAAGATGTGAGAAGCCAGGCCGGAGGCTCATGCCTGTAATCCTAGCTACTCAGGAGGATCGAGGTTTGAAGCCAGCCCTAGGCAAATAGTTTGAGAGACCCTATCTTGAAAATATCCCACATCAAGTAGGGATGAGGGAGTGGCTCCAGTGGAAGAGCACCTGCCTAACAAGTGTGAGGTCCTGAGTTCAATCCCAAGGTACTACCAAAAAACTTTAAAAAATTTTAAAAGATGTGAGAAATGAGTGAATGGAAAGACAAGTCACCATCTCAAATACAAGGACTTTTTGTTGTACAATTTTCATTTCGGTCTGGGTGCTGGGATCAAACTCAGGGCTTTGTGGATCCTAAGCACGTGCTGTAGCTGTGAGCTGCATGCTTAGCTCTCAGTGTTCTAAGGCTAAGGGTCTTCAAATTAATTTATAAATGCAACGTAATTCCACAAGATCCCAACAGGAATTTTCAGGGAACTTGACAAGCCGATTATAAAACCCACTTTGAAAAGAACATTGGTGTAGAACAAGGAATAAAGAGAACAAGAAGCAAGTCACCAGATAGGAAAACACAATAAAGTCACACTAATTGAAGATTATGCAAGAACAGATTAATCAATCAGTGCCACAGAACGCAGAGTCCAAAATCAGATTAGGACTCAGTGGGAAATTAACATATGGTGTGATAGCATTGGGAGCCAATGGGGAAGGGTGGACTATTTAATCTGTGATGTGGCTGTCCATTTAGAGAGTGGAATTATATTCCTTATTTTGTGCCAAATGTAAAAAAATAAAGAACTAATATAAAAGCACGTTATAAAAGTGCTAGAAAATAAAAAATAATATCTTCCCTGGAGAAGTAATATTGCGATGAGTAAACCAAAAAACCCAGAATCCATAAATCAAAACATTTAGCCAACTAAAAGCTTCAAATTTTCACAAAACAAAATGGATCATAAGTTGTGTGTGTGTGTGTGTGTGTGTGTGTGTGAGAGAGAGAGAGAGAGTGTTTTAAAGAAACCAGAATGGTAGACTAGGAGAAAATATTTATAGTGTAACTAGCCAAAATTAATTTATCAGGCATATGCAGGGCTTTTTTTTTTAATTAGAAAGACTTTTTAAAGGAAAGATATTGATAAAAACATAATTCATGACAGGCAATTCACAAGAAAAGATTTACAAAGGTGAATACATATATGAAAGGAAAAGGAGGGTGCTTAGGAGACACTGAGGTGGGGTCTTCTCAAGGAGTGTGGCCTGCCGTCAAAGTCGGAGCAGCAATGGGAGCGTGCGGGGGGGGGGGGGGGGGGGGGGGGGCTGGGGCCAGCTCCACGTCACAGGGACTCAAACAGTCGGTGCTGTTGCTACATTACTACCACAGGAGGAGCATCCCTAATCCAAAAACCCCAAACCTGAAACACTCCAAAATCCAAAATCCTGTGAGTGCCAACATCACACCACAAGTGGAAAATTCCACACCTGATCGCATCTGACAGGTGGCAGTCAAAACACAGGCACACTGAAAATATCAAATTCAACTACCTTTGGGCTAGGTGTCTAAGGTAGACATGAAGCAGAAATGAATTTCACATTTAGATTTGGGTCCCATCCCTGAAATACCTCATTTTGGATAGTTGAATATTCCAAAATCTGAAAAAAAATCCTAAATCCAAAACCATTTCTGGCCTCAAACATTTGGTGTAAGGGATACTCAGCTTGTACCTTCTGTTCCTAGGGAACATTCTTAGTAACTTTTTTTTTTTTTTTTTTTTGCCCATACTGGGGTTTGAACTCAGGGCCTCAGACGTGCTAGGCAGGTCCTCTACCACTTGAACCACTCCGCCAGCTCCTCTCAGTCCCTCTTAAGGAGACTTAAAATTGGACACCACTCGCTCCAGCTGACCAGGCACCAGACTGTTGATTGCCAGTTTTTGCAATCAACAAATCCACCCCCCAAATGCCAGAGAACTGTCGAGCTTTAATGCATGCCTCCGTGAGCACTCAATGTGTGTAGAGTGAAACCTTGAACACTATTTTTAAGGTGCCAAATACATGACTGCCTCTGAAGTCAATTTTTTGAGAAACATATTAAATTGATAGTTTCCCCAGAAGGGACATGTTCCTCAATGCCAGGAGATTTTACTTGTCTCTCGCATTTTCGATTTGAACGTCTTTACCCTAGATTATTACTTTCCTCAGAGAAAAACACCGAGATAACAACTATTGACCTGCAACAATCCTTCTCAGTACAAAAATAGAAAGAAAAGAAAAGTTAGGCCAGAGAGGAATTTAGCGTTCTGTTGGGCTGTGAGGCCCTCAGACTGCAAGTCTACTGATGTCTCCATTTCTCTCTGGCTGGTTAGTTGCTTTTTCAGCTTCTTCCTGGGTAGCCAGTTTCATGCTGGGGACAAGATTTTTTCTACCCAGGCCCTCATTCATCAGCAGGAATGTACTTGCAGCAAAGCATGGGTGGAGAGGAGGAGGCACGCCTGATACCAGGGAGCCAGAGATAATGGGCCCAGCAGGCACCGCTCCTCTGTCCTGGCTCACTCTGCCTCAAGGTGGAAGAGTGAGTGGAAGGTGAGGGAAGACAGGGATGCTGTTGAGACTGTTCAATCCTGGTCCACCTCCAGTAGTCAACATTTGCCTTTAAAATGATCTTTCCTGGCCAGGCATGGTGGCACACCAGTAACCCCAGCTAGATGGGTGGATGCGTAGGTAAGAGGATCACAATGAGGCCAGCCCCTGGCAAAGACATGAGACTCTACCTGAAAAGTAACTAAAGCAAAAAGGGCTGGAGTTGTGGCTCAAGTTACCACTCCTAGCAAGTGCAAGGCCCCAAGTTCAAATCCAGTACCGCAAAAACAAAACAAAACACAGAAAAGGTCTTTTTTCTCTGCCACCTGCAATTAGGGAAGCTCATCTATTTACTGTTTCCGCTCCCCCTTTCCTTCCCACTCAAGCAAAGGTCCTGACTTTAAGATGCACCTTAGGGGATGGAGGGCGCTTGCTGGTACTGCACTCGCCTAGCATGCAGAAGGCCATGGATTCCATCACTAGCATCACCAAAAAAAAAATGCAACTTGGTTTAATTTAAAGTCCTCCTCTGCAAGAGTGCAACCACACTTCTTTTGTCCCTGCTTGGGTATAGATGACATTTATAGTTCTACAGGCTTGTCAATACCAAAAACCCGCACTAATTGTTACATTTCAAAAGCCGTGGTTCCCATGGTCTGGGAATGCCAGCAGCCTCTCTCTCCCCATTGCTGGAGCCTAGGACATGGCACATTTTTTCCTGAATTCCACATCTCTGAGCTCTTCTTCTTTCCAGCCATTTTCTTTTGTAAAACTTTGGAGTTCCTCTGGGGGACATGACTGACAGCTGGCAGGTCTGTGCCTTGTGCTCAGCCCCAGAAGCCAGCCTACAGAGATGCTGCCTCAGGGGAGCTACAGCCTGGTGCAGTAACCTGATTAACTCTGCACAGGGCCCCCAAACGCTCCAGCACCCTCACTCAGCCCCAGGCCCAGCAGCACCTGCAGAGCCTTGCCACTCCCACTGCAGAGCAGACAAGACACGGCCCAAACACCTCCACATCGGGAACCTTGGTTAACACGGATAGGAAACGAGTCATACGAAGTTAGAACAGTCTGGTCTCTACTACATCGCCCTCCTTTTAGAGCTAGAGGCATAGAGATTGCTCATGTCCCCAATTTACCCCACTTTCTCAGTTATTTAGCAAATATTTACTTGAGCACCAGGTGCCAGGGGTCTTTGCTTGAGGTGCCCGTAGAGCAGAGCAAGACAGACATGGTCCTGGCTCCCGAGGGTCCTCTGCTTTCGCAGTGGAGACAGATAACAAGTGAGTGGGTAAATAAAAAAGGCAGTTGCTCTGATGGGTAGAGCAATGGCCTTGCCATCTTACCCCATTAGAAGCTCATGTCCTGAGCCCCAGAACCCATGAATATGCAATGTCATATGGCAGGGTGGTTAGGCTGCTGATGTACTGACCATGAGATGGGAAACTGAGCCTGAATTATTCAGGTGGTCCCAATCTAACAGAAAAGGGGAGGAAGAGTCAGAACCGAAGCTCTGGAACCATGAGGCAGCCTTGATCGCCATTGCTGACTTTGAGAATGGAGAGAGGGACTGCGAGCCAAGGAATGCAGGGCGCCCCTAGGCACGGGCAAAGGCAAGAAAAGCTGCTTTTTCCTGGAGCCTCCAGAAGAGGTACAGCTCTGTCCACACCTTGATTTCGGCCCAGCCAGTGAGGGCCATTTTGGACTTCTGATCTCCAGAACTACAAGAGAACAAATCCGTGTTATTTTAAACCACTAAGTTATAGAAGTGAGAGGAAAGTAGTACTGCTGCTGACAGTGATAAGTGCTATGTAGAAAAGCAGAACAGGAGCGTGGAGAGCCACTGCTGGGGCAGAGGTGTTAGATGGGGAGGCCAGCCCTGTAGGGATCTGGAGGACAGGTTCCTGGGCAGAGGGTGAGAAATGCAAAGATCCTGGGGCAGGAAGGAGCTTCGTGTCAATAGGACTAACATCTCTTCAAAGCCGTCCTGGAAGCAGACAGCCATTCTATTGTTTGGATCCCCAAGTAGACATTGATATCTTTCTTGCAGACTTCTGAGTAATCTTTAATCTATGCATTTGAGTGTCTGTCTTCTTTATGTAAAGGCTGGGATTGTGTCTTTGTGTTCTATCCTTGTTTCAGTGTGAGGTGGTTTTTGTTGTTGTTCTTTTTTTTTTGATACAGGATCCTTATGTAGCCAGGCTGCTGGCCAAAACTAAAAATCCTCTTGCCTCCACTTCCTGAATGCTGGGATTACAAGGATGTGCCATGACACCCAGATCTTCATAGGACTTTTTTCTTTTTTCTTTTTTTTTGTTTTGTGGTTCTAGAGTTTGAACTCAGGGCCATGTTCTTGCTAGGTAGGCTCTCCAGCACTTCAACCACTTCAGCAGCCCTATAGAATCTTAATAGACATTTGGACTTGGGGAAACACATTTCTCCATTTTCAGGACTTGACTGGCTCCTCCAGCCATACACAGGCATAAATGTGATAAGACATGGAGTGGACGCTCTGGGCTGTCAGCCTCCCAGGGTTTCTTCACTTGGACAGTCAGAGAGAGCAGAAAGGAAGGGGTTTGGGAACGCACTAATCTCTGTAAAAAACCTCCTAAGTAATTCAATATTTGGGGGAGAACTGCTCCAAAGGAAACACACCTCTGTCATGAGCAGGGGGTGAAGGTGAGCTCAGAGAGGCTTTGTGGACACCAAGGAGTAAGGAGAAGCAGCACCCTGAAATGAAACCAAGTTCACTTGAGCCTTTCCTTCCATGGAAGATCAGGAAACCGCTGTCCTATGTCAAGTAGAGGCCAGCGAGCCCCTCACCCGTGTTTCTGAGGCACCCACAGCTCAGGGGAGACAGACACAGGATCAACTTCCACCTCCATGGCAGGGGAACGAAGGAAGTATTTAGGGAGCATGGGAGAAGGAAGCAGGCTTCCCAGGAGGCTTTTCTAAGGCCCTTCCTGGCCATTGATTTCCGCCCATTGAAAGAGAGCTGCATTCACTACAGAAGTTTCCCGAAACGCCTCTACTTGAAGATATATAAACATGTCATAGTAAGTTCGAGGCCAGCCTGGGCAACATAGTACAACCCTGTCTCAAAAAAAATTAAAATAAAAAGATATGAAAATCATCTTGGAAACTGCTTCACAACTGGTTTCTAGGCCGAAGAGCTCAAGAAGAAGAACAATCTGTGAGGTTGACCTTGTACCCCTAGTTCCCAATTAACATTTACTGAATGGACTGGTGGAGTGGCTGAAGCAGCAGAGCACCTGCCTAGTAAGCCTAAGGTCCTGCGTTCAAACCCAGTACCACCAAAAAAAAAAAAAAAAAAAAGCCCCAAAACAATGGGATAATATTTGTTGAATGGATGAATGAATGAATGAGTGGGCTGGCAGGAATCTCAAAGCTGACTCTTCCTGACCCCTAAGGACCCTCATGGGAACATATGGCCATAACACCAACTGAACTCAGCATAACAGTTGGGCCATCTTGGACCTTGTTCTAGAAAGTTTATGGCTCAAATACCTGAAAATCCCAGTGGGTCCATAGCTGGGGCCAGACTTGGGTGGTTGTGAAGCAAAGGCCAGCAGCCACACAAACTGGATGTGATGTTTGCCTTCTGGCCCAACCCCAGGCCATGGGGTCCCTCCAAAGCTAAGGGCCATGTCAAGGAGGTTGGGAGCACCTGACCCCATGAGACACAGCGTGGCAGGTCCTCAATCCATCACTTCCTAGTTTTATGAACCAAGCAAAGTGTTATCCTGGGAGCAGAGAACCACTGAATCTATTGTTTGGATCTGATCCTTTGTTTCCCTAAATTTAGAATTGGAATAATAGCAATCTTCCTCCTAGGATCAAAGAATATATAAGAGCCTGACTCCTGCTGAGGGGTCAATAAATGGGAGCGGAGGTAGAAAGGAATGATGAGCTAGGCCCTGATGGGTGATGGCAACCTTCTCTCCCCAGTAACCAGCCTTGCCCCTGCCTCCTGCCTCTGTCTTCCCCAGGCCTTCAAATTGAGGTGATATGGCCCCCAGCAGGCAGGGGCAGGACAACCTTGCTCTGGAGGGGGTCCCAATGTGGATAAGATCTAGGGTCCTCCTTTTGCTCCTGGGCCAAAATCAGAGGACAGTCAGGACCCCTGGCTGCCTGCGGCATTCACTCAAGTCCCTTGTAGATGGTCTTACTGCCCGTCCCAGGGCTCTTGAGTCTTTTTTTTTTTTATTAGCATATATGTGTTGCATGAGGGTTTCATTGCCATGTTTCCATATGTGCTTACAATACACCCTGATCAAACCCATCCAGACTCACCAGGCTTTTGTGTCCCCAAGTCTCAGCTCTGTCTCCCTCTCCTGCACCCAGTGTCTCCAGCCATGTCCCAAGCAGGCCTGGGTGGTTGTCTGGGTCACGCCACACCTGCCTGGCTCATTATTTTAAAACAATTATTGTTAGCTGGACACTGGTGGCTCACACCAGTAATCCTAGCTACTTGGGAGGCTGAGATTGGGAGAATCATGGTTTGAGGCCAGCCAGGGCAAATAGTTTGTGAGAACTCTATCTCCAAAATAACCAGAGCAAAATGGACTGGAGGTATGGCTCAAGCAGTAGAGTACCTGCTTTGCAAAAGCAAAGTCCCAAGTTCAAACCCCAGTCCCACCAAAAACAAAACAAAATGAAACCAATCCTTGTTGTGTCCCATGTCAGGCATTGGGCTCCATGCTTTACGTAAACTATCTGTTTTGGTCCTCAAACCCCCAAGGGAGGGCAGTGCTGGGGTGACTCCACTGTTGATGGGGAAACAGAGGCTTGGGAGGGTCAACACCATACCAGAGGGAACCAGGACTCTCCTCTGAAATGCCACTGCAGGAGCACCTGGGCAGAACCCAGCAACCTCTCCACATAGATGTCACAAAGCAAACCATGGTGACTTACCTGGGAGTGAGAAGCCACAAGAGAAGGAAAAAGAAGAACAGACAACAGGGAGGTCAGCCAGGTGAGACAGGATTACCACCAAATGAACAACTCAGGACTGAAATTAAACCCAGTGGTGGGAGCTACCGCAGAAGTGAGTCTGTGGGAAGAGAACTTTCCCAGAATGCAGGAAAGAAAAGCACGTGCCAGGAGCCGATGGGTGTGGTGGATACTGGGGAGACTCGAGTTATGGATGCTGACCACAGCAGGAGCCACACAAACCACTGCATTGAGACCCACAACTGTCTCTGTCCTCCTAAGGTGCCAGCAGCCTAAATTCCCCCCATTCAGTACTTACTAAGCATTCACCTCATGTTAGGAAGAGTTCCAGGATAGACAATGAATAAATGAGTGACAACAATAGAAAGTTAGCTAGTTACAAGTCCCCAAAGAAGATAAAGGAGGGTACGTTAAGGGCCATGGAGTGACAGGAGTGGGTAGAATGACTGTTTCTATGGAGTGATAAAGTCCGGCATCTCTGGAGGAGGGGTGTTTCCTTAGAGGAAGGACCGTCTGCTCTTTGGTACAACTCTAAGTGGCCCCTGATCTCCAAGGACAAAGCTGAGAGAAGAAGCTAAGTCATTCTGCAAAGAGCAAGACACCACAATGCCTCCCCAGGGCACAGAGATTGCTAGCGTATTGATGGGGTTTTGTGCTTTTTCTGGGTTAGAGGTGGAGGAAAGTATATTGAGTCCAAGAATGCTTGACACCAAACAAGTCCTTAGGAACGTCTGGGTGGGGCCAGGGCAGCAGAATGGGGGACATGGCCTAGGAAAGGGGCATATCTGGGACTATTTGTGTCACATCATGGCTTGTGGGATTTTGATGCAGTGAAACGATTTTGATGCATCTTCTCCTTTGAATTTCCTTGAGGATGGTCCTAACCTTTGTATGTCAGCTTTTAGCTACAGGTAACAGAAAACTGTAACTCAACTATTAGAACAAAAAGAAATTCATTATCTGACAAAATAGGAAGTGAAGAGGCAGGGAAGCTCCCAGCCTGGTTAATTCTGTTCTGCTAATTCAATAGCATCTTCCCTTCCCAGGTTCATTTTGTCTTTCTGCTCTGTCATCCTCCTACCTCTTCTCATGATTGCAAGATGGCAGCAGAAGCTACAGCTCTGGACTGTTTCATCCTTCTGCCTATTTCTAAGACAAAGACCTACTAGAAGCACTGTGAAACACTTACTTCCCTTCACATCTCCTTGGTAACAGTTGCATCCTATTCCCTGGTCTAAACCCATCAACTACACAACACAAGTTTATATCAGCCCTGTGCTATTTGGGGCAACAAAGAAAGGAAATAAGCCTGACATCTTAGAGCAAGGTAGATCAGAAGGCTCTGGAACATGAAGAAGCAGAGAAGCAGAAACAAGATAGCTGGGGGAAGGGATAAAAATGAAGACAGTCATTTGGAGGTAGAGATGACAAACAGCATGAATACTCTTTCCAGAATTCTCCAAAATATCTGGAAATGAATTAGAACTCCTGTAGCCACACAGGAGAAGCGGGTAGGGGTTTGCTTGGTCCCGAGGGTATAGGTACTCCAGAAGGCTAGCAAATGAGGTGACACCTGGCTTTTCTGAGAAAGACACCACACAAGCTGGCATTAAAAACACTAAATGGAAGAAAAGCCTTTTGAGTCAATAAGAGATCTACGTTTGCAGAGTGAACAAGTTAGACACAGTCCAAATGTTATCACTGGAAGGAGAATGACATGAGTGGAAAAGAAAAGAAGTCCCCAGCTTCAAAGCAGAAACACAAAACCTGTTTCATCTATGGGCACCAGTACAAGGCTGGCCTTGGATTGTGTGTGGGATTCTTTGTAATCCTGAATTCTAGAAGGCAGGGGAACAACAATATCTCTAGGGAATGTTGAAGGAAAACTTGGTCCCAAGAATTTTATATCCATCCAGTTCCCTTTCCAACACAAAGGCATACAAGATGTTTTGAGGTATTCAGAGGCTTAGGAAACAGATCTGTCTGTGTTCAGCAGCAGCCAAAAAAACAACAACAACAAAAAAAAAAAGAAAAAAGCAGGCTCCTAGATTGTGGCAGTCATGACATAAAGAGACCCCGAGGGGACCATGTGGCTGGGGGTCCTGGCAGAACTAGCTTCTGTCGCCTGAGCCCATGCAGCACCCCTCCTGGAGAAACTTCAGGAAGTGTGTGTTCAAGCTACATCCTCTGCCCAGCAGCTCAGACGGAATCTTGACTTCACTTGGTGACCACTCAGAACAATAACAGCTGCCACTCACTTCCTGAGTTTAATAACAACGACTCAACTGTTCACCCGCCCGGACGCTTGTGACAGGACAGCTTCTAGAAGGTTGTTGTGTTTCCCTCATCAGAATTTGTGCTACCCAGAGCAACACACCAGCCACCAACTGGGACCAGAAACTTGAGTCATGAGTCTCAACTCCAGGGCTCTCCAATGGCTTCAACCAGTGGGTTTTTCCTCTACACTGAGGATGAGGAAGCTAAGAGGCTCTCAGCGAGATCATCTCCAATTCCCCCTTCATGGACACCAACCCTGAGGGCTCCCCGTCCATAGCCTGGCTACACAGAGAGTGTCCACCTGATGGGTCAGGAGCAGCGTTTATTTTCTGCCTTTCTTAGTAGGAAGAGTGTCAGGAAGGGAGTGGGGCTGAGGTGGCGGAGTGCGGGATGGAGCCAAAGGGTTCTGTTCACTTCAGTCGAGGCCCTGGCTTGGGGCAGCCATGGATGGGATACATCTGAAGGCTCAGAGCCCGATGGCCTCTCCCTTGGTCATGCTGCAAATGCTTGCCAGGACTGTTTGTCCCCCTCAGACTCCCAGGGAGCAGGGTCATTTCAAAAAGGAGGCGGCAGTCCAACAGCTCACTCTGTAGTCATCGGCCCAAGATAGGTGCCACTTCCCTGAGGGAGAGTCACTTCCCTTTCCAGCCCAGAAAAGGAGTCTGGGCTTTACAAGAAACCTCTCTGAGTGTGGGAACCTGGGGCCTGAGGGGCTGGGTGTCCTGCTTTCCTCTGGCCTCACACAGCACTCAGAACACTGAGGATGGCAGGACAGGCTCTAGTCTAGAAGGTTCTCCCAGTCTGAGGACCTGCTTCACAATGCCCCAGGCTTGTGGGGTCACTGCAGACATGGAGTTCACAGCCCACAGAGCAGAGCCAAGGGTTGGCAGTCTCCACAGAATTTGGCCTCTTACCGCCACACCTCAGTACTGCCTAGAATCTTCTAGAACACCTCATCTCCCTCTTCTTCCACTGCTTCCTCTGCTGTCTCCTTGCCCCACCCCATCCTTTTCCTTCTGTCAACCCCCCCCCCACCTAACCTATAGCCTTCCTCTTTCTTCCCCCAATTTTTCTTCGTCCTTTCTCTCTCATGTCTCTTCTCTTGTTTGCACTCTTTTTTTTCACCTCATTTTCTTCCATTTTTCCTTTCTGCCCCTACCTCATTAGTAGATTTACACTCGTTAATGGATGTTAATGAGTTGAATGTTAACCCAATGCTGTTGGGTTTATGTCTCCCCTTTCCCTAGAAATGAGGACGGTCCCCATGTACACAGTTCCCCAAGTGGGAGGGGATTCCACCTCCACTGTCTTCACAGAATCCTGACCACAGCAGAGAACGCAGGTGGGAGATTCCACTTTTCAACAGCATTTCCCAGCAGGCCCTGTCAAGGCCACATGGCTGCAAAACCTGGATTGCACCTGCCCCCCAGCTGGGACAGGCATCTGTTTTGCTTCCAGGAACTTGGCTGGCTTACCACAGGGACCAAGTGCCATTCGTGATCCAATGCCATCTCTCACTGGGTGAAGGAAAAGGGCCAAGCTTGCTGAGAGGCCACAGCCCTGCCTCCCACACCTCAGGGAAGAGCCCTGGGCCTGACCTTGCCCGGAGGTTCAGCGCTCAGCCGGGTGTGGAAACACATTCTAGCGATGAGGGGTAAAAAGGCTTAGCTTGGGGATGGGGCTGTGAGCCCCAACATTTGCAGGTCTCAGCAATATTCATGTGTAAAACAGGAGGATTGGATGAAATTTCTGTCTGCATCCTTCCTTCCCATCTCAGACTCTGTAAGTTCACAAAAGATGGAGTTGAGAGAAAATGAGTCCTGCCTCCCTCTGACCGATGGGGCCATCATAGGCCATGGGGTATGAACTGACTATTTGCAGCTGCTCAGCAAAGAACAAAGATGGGGTGTCTCTTTGGTATGCACACGAAGCCCCCTTGAGAGGAGCCAAGATAACTGAACCTCTCACATTGCTTCACCTGGCAATGTTTCTGGTCAGCTGCTTTTTTGGGGGGAGCCTCTTATTCTGCTTACACCTTACTCAGGTATAAGGAATGAGTTATTCAGAAACTGTGGCTAAGCCCAGGGAAGTGTGACATTGTGCCTCAACATGAAAAGAGGAACTTGAGTTAAAATAAGAAGCGATCATTAACTAACGGGTTCCTCAGCAGACTCTGACTTGGCTCAATTGGGTGAGAGCATTCATCAGGTCCCCAGCCGACACCTGCTACCATTTATTTTAGGAGGTGTATTTTGTAGCAGGTAGTTTCCACCCGTAAGACATACAGATGGAAATTTCCTTAGACCACCTATGCCCATGGCTCCCTGTCCCTTAATTATCTGGTGTCAGCTACCAAAGAGCTCATAGGGCAGGTGCCACATTAGACACAGATGTGTCCAGCGAGGCCTCATCTCTTTTATGAAACTACCATGACTGAGATGGCCCTAGGGGGCTCCTACTGACCCCACCTCCCAGTATTGGGCAGGCACCTGTTTCCAGATGGCCAAGCCACACATAGACCAGTGACCTCTGAACCGCCCAGGCAGAGAAAGCCGTTAGGGGCAAAGCCAATCAGACACCCTCTGGGGACTGTGACCTGAGAAGGGAGCCTGTTGGGAGGGGAAGGGCAAACCGCAGAGAGGAGCTGAGTCACGGGGGTGGAACCCAGGCCGGGGCCCCAAGCTACTCTGGTCCCAAGCCCTGGGTTCCTGGGTGGCCTTTCCCCCCACACTGCCCCTTACGTGAGTTACTCTGAGTGAGTCTTTAGTCTTTGCAACCCCAAAGCCTGCTGAGGTAGGACTGTGACGATTCCCAGCGTCACAGGAAGCCACCGCAGCAAGAGTGTGAAGACTAGAGGGACACAGACTCCAGACACAGTCTATACATTTATAAGCCGTGGGTACAAACCCTACACAAGAAGCCACAAAGTCACGTCTTTTCCAGTCATATTTAAAGTCTTCTTCACTTTGAAGGAATAGAAGAAACCACAGGGGAAAAAAGATCAAAGGCGTTGACGACCAACTTTTAACTAAGAGAATAGAGACTTCTCTCAGAAACCACCTAGGAAGAACACCAACCCATCTGGGAAAGTTCATGCAGTCCTAGACTTCAACAAAATGGTAGACACCACTTGAGGCCTACTGCCCACCCCTAGCAGGCTTCCCCTGGGCCCTCCAAGTTCCTAGAAGGTGAGGAGCCCACATCAGAGAAAACATCCCAGTGACAAACAGCTGCCAAATACTTGAAAAGATAGTCCTACCCAAGTGTGCTGACACCTGTCCTGGTGACTTGACCAGGCCAAGACAGGGAGGCATCCCAGACTAAGCAGCCAACTTCCAGTGGATCCTTCTTAGATACTGGTGCAGACGCACAGGTGGGAAGAAGCCAGAAGGCAGAGCAAGGCTCAGCTTGACTGCTATCAGGTGGAGCAATTCTGCTTGAGCCCAAACTTGCTTTCCTATGGAAGCCCCGAGGGAGCAGACAGCCCCCCCCAGAATGTAGCTCCATGACTCCTAGGCTGGATCAAGCCCCTTAGGGTTTCACGCTTTGGAGCAGGTGGCTGGTGGAAGTGATTTCCTTTGGTCTCCATATTTGGTTACCAGAGAGGCACTCTGCTCAACATAAGTTCTCCCTCTTGACACATTATTGGGGATTTTGTCCCCAGGGACCTTCCCGTGCTCGGCTCTGTATCTACCATTTCTTCCTAAAAAATGAATCATTCCCTTCAAGTTTTAGGAGGTGGCAATAGGGCTCTGCCTCTCCCCTGCTACTTCCACTTTCTTTTCAACTAAACCCTGCAGACTTCGTCACTGCTCCTCTGTGACATGGTGTCCTTGTCTGTCCTGGCTGCTCTGTTCAGATGATCCCCAAGCACTTAGCAACTCACACACTAACCTGAGGACATTTCTTCTAACCCCCATGTTTTCTTAATGCAGCCAGATAAAAATAGCTTCCCTAACTCCACATCATTCTGGTGCCACTCATTGTGGTCAAACAAAGTCCCGCAAACTGTGCTTAAGGCGGGTCTTCCCAGGCTTGGGTTGGTGCAGCTGATTTTTTTTTTTTAAATTCAACTGCAAGTTTAGCACAGTTAGACTTCACATGGTGAAATCAGATTCCATGAGCATCAGCGGTAGGCAGAGAGTGCTTCACGTTGGAAGGTACCTGCTGTTTCATCCTAATCTAGACTTTCTGCAAGTTCACATCCCTTCGCTACTTCCTGGGCCACTTACACCACTCATTTGGGAGAGTGGGGGAAGAAAACAAACAAGCCTAGGACTTTCCCTTCATCCCCGGGCATCCTTCCTCACCACAATGTCATTTTTCAGGCCCATGGACACCAATGGTCCCTGGCACGCCTGCTCCATCAAGTCATCGAGTAGAGTCACTTTGGAGCACCACCATTTACCACCAGGCCATGCCATGGGCTTTGGGGAGAAGGACAGGCCTCGCCAGGCCTTACATTAGGCTACTTGGAACACGTGTCTCCTTCTTCGTCACTCTCTCTCTGTCAATGCAAGCTTAAGTCAGGTTCTGATGCCGAGGTATTTAAAGGACTTACCTGAACAGTGAATTTTTCATCTTCATTGGGCAGGATTCTGTAAGTGTAAACACAATTCCTGTACCTGAAATAGATCAGAGACTTTGTTACAACCTTTGCAGAACAATCCAGTTTTCTTGTAACTGAGATGACCGACCCCCCGACCCAGCTACACATGAAGTCTGTAAATGTCACAGCTGATGGTGATGACCTGGAGCAGAGCCCTGACGTCCAGTGGCCCTGGGCAGAGGCAATGGTTGCTCACCCCATGACACAAAGAGCATCAGGAACTGGCTAGTGGGGTCATGGGAGCAGAGACACACAATTTACTTCTGTGCCTCACAGCTATGGGGGCTGATGTAAACGTGTCTGCCACCTGGAAGGGCTCCCTCACCTGCTAGCTGCCGTGTTTGGCAAAGAATAGAGCAGGAAGGGGTGTTTGAAGAAGAGTGAAGACTCCCAGGGGGCTGAGCGAGGTGGGGTCATGGAGAATGGAGCTCAGGCCAGCCCAGAGGGTCCAGGCAAGGCTCCTCAGTGCCTCTCTTCTGCTGAACTTCCCCCTACTCACACCTGGCTCCCTCCCCTGGCCACCTTGCCCTATGGCTTCTTCCCACCCCCACCCCCACCCCCACCCCCCCAAGCATGGCCTCTATCCCTCAGCTGGTGGGCGAGTCTTGATTGAGGTCATTTCTAACGAGAAAGTGCTGGGCACCTTAGATTTCCTTCTCTTTCTAGAAGCTATACCTTCTTTGGCTCAGGCAAAGAATGAGGTAGAGGAGATACTTTTTACTTTTCTAGAACTCTGAGAGAAAGGGGGAGTTGTGAGTCAGAGCACCCTGTGAGAGGAGTTCCGTGCTGCCTGGAAGCTGGCAGCCTTGATGGCCACCGGAGCCCAGCAGCCCTCTGCTGAGCCCAGCAGGCCGTGTGCAGTTTGAGGGGATCCTAATGCTATTTGGACCTTATGCTCTTCTGTAAGGCTGCTGGTCTGTCCTCTCACCCACAATAATCTCCCCCAACTTCCTCCACTTGGGGTTCTCATGAACCTTGAAAACCCTGGTGACCCATGGGCAGGGGCCAGCCTCTGCCATCAAGACCATGCTTCCTTCTAGAAGTGTCCTTTAACTCCTTCTGTGTGCCAGGCACTCCACCAAGTATTTACATATGGTGTTGCTTAATTCAATTTAAAAGATTGTACATTAGATGAAAAGAATTAAAACCATACAGAAAGAAAATGAAAAATAAATAACTTCTTCTCCAGTCCCGTGATCCCAACCCCCATTTCTTAGACTTACTACTCCTGTTTGTGAAATCCTCCTATTTGTTCAACATTGGTTAAACACATCCACAGGTTGCATGTGCACATAATTCTAAATTCATATAAAATTATACTATATAAATATATACTATATTCTGAAATCTGATATTTTTCACTAAACAAGTTCTTAGAGGCCTTGCCATCTCACCGTGTTCCACCGCTTGGCTATGTGGCCGTGTGTTTGGACCCTGATGATGGACAGGTAGTTACTGTTAGCTTTTTTTGTGTGTATGAGACTGGTGTTTGAACTCAGACCCTTGTGCTTGCCAGCAGGTGGTCTACTACTTGAGCCACTCCAAATGCCAGTCCTTTTTTGCTCTATTTTTCAATAGGTCTTGAGTTTTTGCCCTCAGTTGGCTTCAGACTCTATTGTCCTACCTATGGCCTTCCACATAGCTGGGACCACAGATGTGCAGCACCAAGCCTGGCTTAATGATTGAGATGGGGGTCTCACTAACTTTTTTGGGGGGGGAGTGGCAGACCAGGACTGACCTGTAACCATGATCCTGCTGATCTCCACTTCCCATAAAACTGGGATTACAGGTGTGAGACACCTCACCAAGGCTAATTGTAGCTTTTTGCTATTGTAAGCAATGCAACAGAGAACACTTGGGCATCTTTATCTTTGTGTATGTGGGTGAATTCATCGTTTAAGTTTCTCCAACAGTAGAATGGGGATGACAATAGTACAGTATCCACTTGCAGCTGTGTGAACTAAACATGTGCGAGTGTGGAAGGCGTTTGTAACAGCCTGGCATACACTAAGCACTAGGAGTGCTGATAACTTAGTGATTGTTGACAAATCGCTAAAATGAGGCAGCTGGGCTAAAAGACATGGACGTTTTATACTTTGATGGAGACCACCAATTGCCCTCCAATGAGGGTGTGTTAGTTTTTTCTCCTACTAACTGGTTCTAAAAGTGTCTATTTCCCCACGCCCTGCCGACTGGTTATCAGACTTTTTAATCTTTGCAAATCTGAGAAGTGAAAGAAAACTGATAGCTTGCTCTAACTTGCGTTTCCTTATGAGAAAGGTACAAAGTGTTCTTGTTGTTCCTATTTCTTTTTCTCTGAATTCCTTTTCATGTCTTTCTTGCTTTTTTTGGTATCATCATTTGCTTAGTTTTTATAAGTATTGATCTATGATAAAATACATTTTGGAGTTATCGATTTTAACAGTATTTGTTGGTTGTTCTTCTTTTAAAGCTGTGTAGAAGTTTTTACAATTTTATGTAGCCAGTTTTACAATCTTATTTTATGGTTTCAAATCAATGAGTGCTTACAGGAGATTTGGGACAATGTTTTGGTAAATTTCACTTTCACACAGGAAAGCTTCTTTTCTCTTCCTCCCATCTTTCCATCCTCTGTTCCATCTCGAGAGCCTGGATTGATAACACAACTGTCTTGTCTCAGGGATAGCAAGGAAGAATCTCTAGCCTACACTAGGCACAGGTGGCTCATAACTATAATCCCGGCTACTTGGGAGGCAGAGATTGGGAGGTTCAAAGTTCGAGGCCAGCCCAGACAAATAGTTCTCGAGACCCCATCTCTAAAATAACCAGAGCAAAATAGACTGGAGGTGAGGCTCAACCTGCTTTGTAAGCATGAAGCCCTGAGTACAAACTCCAGTCCCAAATCTCTAGCCAATGTCACCTCTCCTCCCAGAGAGGTCCCTGGGACAGAACACCAAGACCTGTCTCATGGTTCCCAGCCTCAACCCCCATTTGAGGCCAGCTCCACCCGCTGTGGGCTTATCTCTCAGAGCTCTGACACTTCCTCCCTAAGATAAGCAAACGATGTGGGCGGGGAACAGCTCACTGGGCTGAGGGCAACTATTGGGGTAGAGCCCAAGGAGCCAGCCTGAGTCCTGTTTCTCAGGCAGGAGAAAAGAGCTGGGAGTCGTGAGGGTACAGACACTGGGAAAGCCCTTCTTGTTTGGTCAAGTGCAGCAGACAAGCCTGCTGGCCTTTTCAAAGATGTTCTAGAAACATTGAAAAAAAAAGAAAAAAGAAAAAGAAAAAGAAGCAGCCCAGATTACTGAAGGAGATCAGAAGAAAAGGATGTTAATGACCCTGCCTGGCCAGTGCAGAAGGGCTGAGCCCGGTCCTGGGCAATCAGTTTAGATCTTTGTACATAACCACCATGCCTTGGAAAGCAGTAGCCCAAAACTGCATTCCAAGGGGGTCCTGGGGGCCCTGTAGGGAGGTTGTTCCCCCCCAACACACAGCAGCTGTACCTTACTCTGATGCTATATGCATCCATATGTATGCATGTGTACACACAGAGCACACATGTATGCACGTATACACACATACATGCAAAAACACAATGTGTTCACATGTATACACAACTCACATGCATACAGTTGTAACATACGAGCCTGTGTCCACAGTGCACACATACACACATGTGTGTGCACATAACACACACATCTATTTACACACTAACACACAAGTCTTACCGGTAAAATGTTTAAGTGGGCTGGGGCATAGCTCAGCAGTAGAGCACTTGCAGGAGACCCTGGGTTCCATCCCCAGCACCGCGTGCACACACACACACACACACACACATGATTCAAAATGTTGAAAGCAGACTCCACAACTCCATAATGCTGGACAACCACTGCCCTAGAACTTAATCCAAACAATCTCATTGCTCTTTAGGGACCAACGGGTCACTCCAGCTCTTGGTGGTGATTTTGGTGATAAAGGGCAGTGCCAGACTGGCTCGCAGCCTGGCTACTGTCCATGACTGGGTTCATTTCAGAGTAACGGTGTCAGGAGGATTCCCAATGGGGACCCAGGTCATGATGACAGTGTGTCTTTTTGCACCCAGATGACACTGTCCTCAAGGGAGGCTTAGAGCTGATATCCCATGTGACTGTGACTCCCTCCTTAGGTGCTGAGTGACAGGGGCCTGTCAGTACTGAGCCTGGAGAAGAGGTGGGAAGGGGACCTGTCCAGGGGAGGGCGTTGCTGGTCAAACTTGATGGGGAGCTGGGAGTTTTAGTCTAACATGAGAGGAGGACAGACAAAAGGGAGCAGGAAGAAACATTGTGGTGTTGGATTTGTTCTTCCAGACAAATATCACTATTTCCATATGACTATTCCTAGCACCACGCCCAGAAATATCCTTCACAATGGTGAGCGCACAGAGAGACACAGAAATCGCACTTGAAAACTCAAGAACCACATGAGTGTCTCTGTTTCACTCTGCTGATCTGCTTATTGAGCTCCCATCTTTGTTTTTAAAACCCTTTGTGAGTCTTGCTAGGTATGGTTTCTAATTTCTGATATTGTTTGCATATGTTTTCTTGGCTCAGTGTTGCACACTTCTGAATGAGATGGGGTGTGAGATAGTCAAGATGGAATAAGATGGAAAGTCTGCATTCAAAAAGCCACTTAGGTCAACACAGAAATAAGAGAAAATGTATCTTAGCCCCAGGGAGCAAAGGTGTTCACCATCCACCATCCCAAAGCTAAAGAATCCCAGTGAGAGTGATGAAATTGATGAATTAATGGAGGTCACTGGTTGCTAATGTGGCCCCTCCCAGAAGAGAAAAAAGGGGAGGACAGCAGGTGAGAGGCAGAAGTGAGGCAGACTGCCCTACCTGTGCAGCACAGGGATCCAAGGATTTATAGAACCACGTTCCTTTAACTGCAAAAAGCAAGAAGCAAAGACCTAGGAATGAGACTGATGGAAACCAAAGAACCCACCATCTGGCATATCACTACCAGCTGGATCTTGGATTGGAGTCCCTCATCCCCATCCCTTGCTGGTCCTTTTTTATTTCATAAGAGAATTTGGGAGAAACCCACTCCCATCTCTAAAAGAATCTAATTTTTCTCAACAGTTCTTTGTCGGGAAAGAAAAATCACCAAATCTATGAAAGCATACCATCATTCAAAAAGAAGGCACCATTTTTTCTTTCTTTCTTCCTCTCTCCCTCCTTCCCTTTCTTCTTTACTGTGAGTGTGTGTGTGTTATGTGTGTGTGTTTTGAGACAGGGTCTCACTAGGTAACTCAAGTTGGCCTAAGCGCTAGAATTATAGCTGTGCACCACCCTGCCTGGCTCAAGGCACTATTTTTCTAGGGACTCAAAGGAATCATCTCTATCTTACACAGAATCATTGTTTCACAAAAGCATTCTGGAGAAGTCTGCTTTGTGCACCGTGTAAGATGTAAGAGACCACTGCATGACTGAAAGTGGAAGAATCCCTTGTGAAAGGGGAGTGAACTGAGGTGAAGCGAACAGGTCAGAGGTCAGACATGAGGTTTAGAGCAGAGTCAAAGGCACAGTAGAGGTAGGAGACAGCAACTTACATACTGAGAAAGTTAATTAGGAGGAAGACAAATCTGAGAAAGCTGATCAAAAGGAAAAGACAAACAGGCTCTAAAACTAGAGGAAGATGGGCAACCTACCCGCAACTCCTCCCTTCCTGTGCGAGCTTTCATTCTTTCCCTAATAAACGTTGCTACCTCTGCTCTCACCCTTCCTTGTCCATGAAGCACACTCTGGCTTCGTGAGACAGGAACCCAAAACACCAGCCCTCCCTCTGGCCAAACATCTAAGCCAGCAAGGTTGAGTAGAGACTTCTGGTCTCACACAAACCTTCCGTTACAGGCTGGCAGAGTGGCTCAACTGGTTGGGTGCCTGCCTAGCATGTATGAGGCCCTAAGTTCAAACCCCAGTTCTGGAAAAAAACAAAACGAAGCAAATCTCCCATTACATATTAGATGCATTGGCCGGAAATTCAGGATTTCATCAGAAGGGTACAAAATAACTGGATGTCTTCTGGTCCTGGTCCAAGCAACCCATCAACTAAACTGCCTGTCATCTAAACTCCCCTTGTCACCTCTTAAGTTTAAGATAAAAATGGGAGCCTCAAATAAAGGCCTCCACCTACTGGGGACCCTTAGGCCTCTATGAGAGGGGCCCTGACAGCTGTTCCCCCACCAACTTCACTTTCTAGCTGGAAGCAGCGGAAGAGTTAGGGTAACTCCTTTAGAGGGGTGAAGAGACAGAAGGGCCCAAAACCTTCATTATGACTTCCCTGTGACCTTGGAGGGTGGAAAGAAGGAAAAGCAGGACAGACCAGAATAAGGACAGTGTGAGGACTAGGGCACAACCAATCAGAAAGTTGCAGGCACATCCAACCAAAATAATCCAACCAACCTCCTTCCTTCCTTCCTTCCTTCCTTCCTTCCTTCCTTCCTTCCTTCCTTCCTTCCTTCTCTCCCTCCCTCCCTCCTTCGTTTTTTTTGGGTTTTTTTTCCCCCAGATAAGGTCTTGAGAACTATTTGTCCAGGCTGGCTTTCAACTGTGATCCTCCTGATCTCTGCCTCCTGAGTAGCCAGGATTACAGGCATGAGCCACCAATGCCTGGCCAGAATGCCACTTTCTATATACCAAATTAGCATAGAGATTGAGCAACAACCTGGAGAAAATGGATTAAAAACCTCAGACCATGTCACTTCTCTGGCAGCCTTCTCTCAGGAGCTGTCATTCTTCTCTTAATAAACTTTCTACCTCTATGCTAAAAACAAAAACAACAAAAGTGTAGAGGGAAGATGAGAAATATGGAAGACAAATCTCAGTCCTCCAACATGCAATAGGGGTTCCTGAAAGGACAGAGATAATTTTTTAAAACATAAAAACACGCTGTGGAATGTAGCTAAGTGGTAGTGTGCTTGCCTTAGGTTTGCTTTGCACTGCAAAAATAAAAAATTTAAATATATGCATACTTGTATATATAAAGAAACATGGGGGGAGGGGAAGGTGGCCCAAACAATGTATATGCATGTGAGTAAATGTAAAAATGATTAAATAAATAAAATAAAATGAAAACATGTACTAAATGAAAAAAAGAAGAAGAAAAGAACATTTCTGGTTTCCAGGTAGTAAACTTAGAACTCCTGGAAATCAATACATTGTTTTATTATTTTTTCCAATAAGTAGTCAATAACCATTTAATAATTTTTCTTTTACATTAATAATGCCATAACTTGGATACAAACATATTGATCATTTTGCCCTTGAATTTCTCATCCATGTGAGTCAAACACAGGATCCATTATTCTAACAATAATATATCCAATGCTCCTGGTAATGACAAGATCTATTAATTAAAAAAAGAAAGAAAGAAGTAACTTAACTAAACCAAGAGCAAATGGCTTGAAAAGAAGAAAGCTAAATGGATAAACCTCTGACAGATAGAACAAAGGAAAGAAGCAGATGCTGAGTGAGCTGGACATTTTCCTTTCACCCCCCAGCTCCTTCCACTCTGCCCCTTGCCCAACCCGTGCTCAGGAAACTGACCTCCAGAAGCTGCTTCACCCAGCTTGGCCAGTGGGAAGCACCCCCAGGGGGAGAGGAAGAAGAGATGGGTATTTGTTTCCCTGACCCCACCCTGCCTGTTTGGATCAGCAGTGGCTGAGTTCCTTCTCTGGAGGCCACAGCTAAGTCAGTGGTCTGTGCCCCAGTTGCGGCAGTGCCAGGCTCTCATGGCCTCTCCAGGTCCAGGGGCTGGGACTGAACCCCAGGTTGCTTCACACCCCTCTCTTTACTACCTTTTTTGAATATGCCACCTATTTCTTGCTGTGACCCTGGCCACCACAGACAAAATTAGAAATGAAGAAAGGAATATAGCAGGAGAAATAAAAATTTTATCATTATAGGAAACTGCATAAGCGTGTGCCAGAAAACTTAAAGACCCCAACCAATGAATTGTCTCTGAAAACTGTATACAACTGATCCAAAGTGACAGAAGAAATGGAAAACAAGATGAAGTCAGTACCCAAAAGGAAATGCAAATAACGCCAAAGAGCCATCTCTATAAGTGGTTCTAAAAAGTGACTTTGTCAAAATATTTTAATATTTTAAAAATCAGATAAATGGCTTCAGGACACTTTATAATAAGCTTACATGACTCCTAAACTATAATATGACCAAAATCATGCATATCAATCTTACCTATGAGTACATATTTTAAAAGTGCTGATAGGTGCCCAGTGGCTCACGCCTGTAATACTAGTTACATGGGAGGCAGAGAACAGGAGAATCTTGGTGCAAAACCAACCAGGGCAATAAAAGCAAGACCTTGTCTCAAAAATACCCAACACAAAAAAGGGCTGGCAGAATGGCTCAAGATGGTAGAGTGCCTGCCATGCAAGAGTGAGGCTCTGAGTTCAAACCCCATGCCACAACACAAAAAAGAAATGAAAAATCCTAAATAAAATCCAGAGTACAATAAAAAATTATCCCAATCAGGAATAGTTCATTTTAATCATGCAAGGTGGTTTAATGTTAGCAATATATAAAATGACTACACCAGTAAAAGAAATGAGGGACATGTGTAATCATCACAATAGATGTTAAAGGAGCATTTGATGACATTCAGTACTCAGTTCTTCAGAACTGTTTATAAAACAAGAAAGACAGCTCCTTCCATGACACAACGAAAAGCAACAACTAACTTTAACACAGTTTTCACATGTGCCAGGCGCTGAGCCAGTCCTTCTAGGCAGGGCCACGGGTGATTCTCACAAGACTTCTCCCTTTCCCAGTATTCCCCACTGCATTATTTTAGAAACACTTGCAATGTAATAAGCTGTGAAATCTGAATAAGAGTTCTAAGCGTTCAGAAAGAGGCCACAGTGATCATAATTTGTAGATGATATAAGGGTGTATTGAGAAAAGCCAAGAGAAGCAACTGAAGAATAATTTGAAATAATGAGTAATGGGTAAAGTGTTAAAATAAACAACGAATTCATAAAATTCTCTGTAGGTTATTGTGAACCATAACATGTTATGCATGAAGGTGTCATGCATAACAGCAACAAAAATATAAAGTAATCAGAAACAAGAAATATGCAGGATTAGATGAAAAAGTTTTAAAATTTAAATCAGAGGCAATCAACATATTGCTAAGAAGACTATTACTAGAATGTATTACCTGGTTCACCAGATATGAAAATCCTTAAATAAAACATTTTGTAAAGTTGTGGTAGTACATTTGTAATGATGTTGATGTGAGAAGCATACATGGAGCAGGGAACCAGGCAAGAAAGAGGTTTATAACTAAAAAAAAGGAATTGAAAGGGGAAAAGAAAGAAATCACTCAGTAAGAGGTTTTGAGCAAAGATGGCTACCTAAAAATACACACAAATCTTAATCATCTTTATCATACATTATTCATTAAATTCCAGTGACATTAAAGAGTTCAATATAAAAAACCCATAAACAACAGCCTACAGCCACTTCATTTGGTTTTGGCAAATCTATGCTAAGTGTGTGAGAAATATTTTCCACTCAGTCTATCCAACAACCCTACCACACAGGTTTTCTTATCCCTGGTTTTCAGATGAGGAAACCAGGGCGCACTGGGACTGCCGGAGAGTGTTCTTTCAACCTACGTTTGATTAATTACAAAGGCCCCGTCCTACCCTACTGTCTCCCACAGGAGGAAACCAGTAAGTTTCTGTGTACAGTGGGTCTCTCTGCATTGAAAAGCAAAGCCAGGGCGGGGGCATGGCTCAAGTTGCAGGGGCTTGCTTAGCAAGTATGAGGCCCTGAGTTCAAACCCCAGTAGTACACACACACACACAGAGGCAAAAGGGGGAAGTCACAAAAGAAAAAGATGGATAGATTTTACAGTCTTTGCATGTCAAAAGATAAAAAGTTTAAAGACAAAACTTAGTACAAAAATATTTGCACCAAATGTGATCTAAACAACTCAAACAAGCAGGTAACAGAAAATCTACAGCTTGGATAGAAGAACCGTGGCAAAGAAAGTTGAGTACACCATTCACAAAAGAGGAATTATGAAGGCCAATAATCCTTCAAGTCAGCCCTACATGACTTCAATCAAATGCAAATCAGAATGAACATAATCACCTTTCACCTGGCAATTTCATAATTTCTTTTTTTTGTTTTCTTTTTGGTGGCACTGGAGTTTGAACTCAGGGACTCACACTTGCTAGGTAGGTGCTCTATCACTTACCACTTGAGCCACTCCACTAGTACTTTTTTTTTTTTGAGATTGGATCTCAAAAACGATTTGCCTGGGCTGACTTTGAACCACAATCCTCCTGATCTCTGCCTCCTGAGTAGCTAGGATTACAGGTGTGAGCCACTGGCTCCCAGCTCAATTTCATAATTTTTTAATGAAAATGTACAGTACGGAGATATGGGAATGAGGTGGAGATTTGCTCGTACTACTTGCTAGAGCCTAAATTGGAGCAAGATTTTTGGAAAGCAATTTGCCATTCTGTATCGATAACCTTAAAAATATTTCTGTACTTTGATCTAGTAGCTCCAACCCTGGGAATCCAGAACCAGCAATGTGTTTAACATTTCTGCACAGAGACCTTTGTCACTGTCATATTTACAAGAAGACATTGTTCTTGTAAGGATAACTTAAACGTCTGACAACAGAAGAATCATTTCATTAAGCATGGCACGGCACGTAATAGAATTCTGTACATCCATTAAGTATGATATTTAGGAAGAATTCTACTTCTGAGGGGAAACGCTGATGCTTCTAGAAACCTGACTAAAATATGTGTAGGTACTAAATGTATATAATATGTATATGTAAACTATGAAGAGACAGAAGAGAAGCTACACCAGCAAATTACAAGGTAAGCATTTGCCTCTCAGTGACTGGGTGATGAATTTTTGACTTTATACTTTGTACGTTATGTTTAATACCATTTTTTGGCGGGGGGAGACTGGAATTTGAACTCAGTGCTTTGTGCTTGCAAAGCAGGCCACACCTCCAGTCCATTTCGCTCTGGTATTTTTTGGAGATGGAGTCTCTCAAACTATTTGCCTGGGCTGGCCTTGAAACTTGATCCTCTAGATCTCAGGGAGTCAGGATTACAGGTGTGAGCAAGCCACCAGAGCCCGGCTATGCTAAATACCATTTTTTAAAGTTATCCAAAAGAAGGCTTTGCTGTTTGCCAGATCTGTCTGTTTCTGCATTGCCACTGATGGCTGCAGTGTCTAGCAAGCACCTATCTTTGCAGGGCAGGCTCCTGGCTAGCTGGCTCAGCTGATCCCTTGAAACCCAGCCCTCAACAGTGTTATTTACAATTCATAATTGAACTCCAGCTGCTTGGATCCTGGCACTTGTTCACAGGATAGTTTTCTAATTAGTGGGACAAAGGTGTGTGCATGGAGCAGAGGAGACTCCCTAAGATGGTGGACCTGGACTCCGACCACAGAGAATCTGGCCCCATGCCTGTCACACCTTTCCCCATCGCCCCTCCCCCCGCCCCCTGCCCCATCTTATCCCATGAGACAGGGGTCTGCTGCAGCTGTCAGCACTGGGCTCCCCCCTCACCCCCATGGAACATTCTTTGCCTTGTCTAGCTTTTTCAGATCTATAGAACTTTAACCCTTTCAGCGTCTCCCCCCTAAATTGGCACTGGAGTCACGAGGTGTTATGATGGCCCTTCTTTCTTCCTGGCTTCATCTTCACTCTCACCTGGCTCCACTGGGGGCTCTTTCTTTCACCAAACCCCTCCCTCCCTCGGGCTTCCAGGCGCTCAACCCTGGCCCCAGTAGCTACCGGCCACTTGGCCACTCGTGCGTCATTTGAGTTCCCTTCCTGCCTCAATCTCTTTGAGCGTTTCCTCAGGAGGCACCACACGACAGCTCAGTGTCTCCCGGAGGCCTCCAGGAAGTCCCAGAAGTGACAATGCCCTTGCTGTCCTCTCTCCTGTCAGGGACTTTCTTCCCAGATAAGTCCTATACTCTGAGATGTCACTTCTTGCTTTTTAGTTAATAAAAAATAATGGTCAGCACTATTTTTACACATGCAAAACATTCAGTGGGCACGTGGTGTGTGCCCGGCCTTGGGCTGCACATGTAACCATATCCTTCCATCTTACCCTCTCAATAACCCAATTTTTCACACGTGCAAAGACTCTGAACAGACTTTTCTCCAAAAAAGATATGTTGATCAAATAGCCAGTAAGCATGTACAAAGATATTCATCATCAGTAATCATCAGAGAAATGCAAATTAAAACCACAGTAAGATGTCACTCCACAGCCACCAGGATGTCTATAATAAAAAAGACAGTTAATAGCAGGTGTTAGTGAGGCTGTGGAGAAATTGAGGCCCTCTCGTGGGGCTATAAGAAAGTAAAAGGGCGCCAGTGTTGGGGACAACAGCTTAGCAGTTCCTCAAAACGTTAAACACAAAATTACAGCAATTCCACCCCTAGGTGTATCCCTGAGACTGTTGTAAATCCACATCCTCACAAAGACCTGCTCATGAGCGCTCACAGAAGCCTTGTTCATAGCAATCGCAAAGTGGAAATAACCCAAATGTCCCTTCACTAGTCATCAGGTCAACAAAACTCAGAGTGTCCACACAGTGGATTATTAGTGAGCCACCAAAAAGGGCTACACTACAAATGAACCTTGAACGCATTGGTACTAAGAGAACAAATCCAGACTTCAAAGGCCACAGCTGTATGAGTCCACATAAAAATGCCCAAATAGGCAAATGCTTAGACACAGAAAGCAGATTCCAAGGGTTGGGGGGAGGGGTAGGAAGTGACTGCCAATGACAGAGTGTTCTGAAATTAGATACTACACTTGATCTTAGCCAAAAGGCCGAGAAGCGATTGTTCTGAAATTAGATAGTGGTGTTGGCTGTACACACATCGAGTACACAAAAAGCCACTGGATGGTACAATAGTACGTGAAGGGTGACTTTATGGCATGTGAGTTATACCTCAATTAAAAAGCAATAACCCAGGGAATGGGCTCTATGGTCTCACTTCATCAGCTAGGACACCAGGTCGTCAGGAAGGTTCAAGTTTCTGCCAGTGTGCCCATGGTCAGATCTACTCAGCTCCAGAGTCTTGCTCCTCAGGACTGCACCACGTGACGTGAACTAAGCAGGCAGAAGCAGAACTCCACCTGTCTGTCTCTGGGGCAAGAAGGCAGGCCTGGCTAGGAGGGCAGGCACTCATCATAATGCAGGTGCTCATGTTCCAGGGGGACGTGCTGAGGCCCACGCACAGGTGAATTTAACCTATTGGATAGGCAAACATGCAAAATGCACCAAAGCCAGCGCCTACCTGCCTCCAGAAGGATTGTCGTGGGATGCTGGAAAACCTGGAGAGACTCAACTGTAGCTTCACAATGTGTAGACACAATGGAACGGAACCCACAGGACTTCACTGGCACACAGAAATAAACCTCAGAAGAGTCATCCATGGCCTGTTTTCTTCTGATTTGGAAGGCCATGGGCTCCCATCTCTGGTTCCTGCCTGTGCCAGAATTCTCCCCACCTGCTGTCAATACCAGGTATGAAAAACAGCACTTCTCTGAATTTGCACTGAAGTCATTAAGAGCATGTGAATTGTACAGAAGCTTTGAAAGGATGTTGGAGCAAGAGATATACACCCACTCACACCGCAGTTCACGGCTGACACTTCGGCTGAATGTTTCTGTCCCTCCAAGCCCCCTCCTTGGTAGCCTTTGCTTCCCCTCCCTACCCACACCCCCACCATGCTGGCTCCTCTGTCTTTCCTCCCAAGAACAGTGTGAGTACAAGTCCTGGCCCTGACACTTGTTCCATAGCCACTTTGTGCCTCAGTTTCCCCATGGGTAAGGTGGGGATGGTCGTTCTTCCTCTCTGAAGGTCACTGTGGAAGCTAGATGAGTTCATGTGTACGAAGAGCTCAGAACAGTACCTGGCTCATGGTAGCTCTCTGTGAGTCTTCTCTGTTACTACACAGAACAGGCTGGCAACCACTTTCAGTTAGCACAGCAGATTTGGGGCCTGCTTGCCTTCCAGTGACTTCTCACAATTTCTTCCTGACAAGTAGAATGCCTTCTCTGAGGAGAATTTTGCTAATAAGTGTCCTTTTTGACTTTTTTGTCTTTCCTGCTGTTCTGGTAAGGCCACCAACTCCAGGGCTGGTATTCTTTCCCTGGGAAGGAGCCTGACCCCATTGTGCCTGGACAGGCTGGAGAACACCATATGTTGAGGGAAACCCAAATGGCTTCCCCACCCAGCTGGCTGGCCCAGGCATTCCTTTTGGAGCCAAAGGCAGCCACATGCCTTCCCCTCCTAGCAAAGTAGGCCAACTCTCTCAGGAGTGGTTTGGTGGGAACACCACCCAAATGTTGCATGGTAGCCAGCTGACAGAGTTGAATGTGGGCTCACTGTAGGCCCAGGCTGCCCTTTCAGGGAAGTCAGGCTGCACCCCAACAATTCTGGCCCATTCTTCTAGCTCTACCTGTGTAGCTTGGGCAAGGGGAAGCCCATGCTAACCCACTCCCAAAGTCACTGTCTACTCTGCAGTATACAGCTCCTGACAGGTGTGCTGGGCCTACATGGCAGGGAAGGCCTCTTAATATCCTCCACCCAACATGCATGGACATCCTGGAGCAGGGCCAACCCTGGGAGGACCTGAATGGGGACTAATGATGTTGACATAGGCCCCACCCAGAGCTGCCCAGCACCCCTTATGTGCTCCAGCCCCTTCTA
This sequence comes from Castor canadensis, assembly GCF_047511655.1. Classification (NCBI taxonomy): domain Eukaryota; kingdom Metazoa; phylum Chordata; class Mammalia; order Rodentia; family Castoridae; genus Castor; species Castor canadensis. The sequence goes on along the minus strand of NC_133389.1, from coordinate 178,691,537 downwards.
CAAGATGGCAGAGCTGGACTTAGGCCATGTGGTCCTCTGCCAGGGCCTCTCCACACCAGCTCTCTGTGCATCACATTCAGCTCCAGGCTTCCCCTAAAACAGGGCTTTCTGAGCAGCTGAGGTGAGATCAAAGCTTTCCTGCCTTGTGGTAGGTGACAGGGCTGACCTCTCTCGAGGAAACGAAGGGCAGGGCACGGGGCAAATGTGCACTCCTAAGTCACGTGGGTGCCAGATGAATTGCAGCCTTGTCCTTTGGCATCTCCCTCCCCTCTCCCCAGTTCCATCTAAATAATTAAGTCCCCTTTTCTGACACAAAGGCCCCTCCTGACAAGGCCACACCTTTCCCAGATCTCCAAACACACCTAAACCAGCAGGTGGCAGCCCTTGGCCCATCAGAGGAGACAGGGCTCCAGCCTCTGGGGCCCAGGCAGCATGAGATCTGAGCACTTATGGGGGTCCAGCATTGTTGAGGTACAGCCTGCCTTTTCTGAATGCTTTCAGAGCAGACGGGTGAGTCTATATGGCTTCCTTCTGCTGTCCTATCTTCTTTTAAAGCAAGATCATTAAAGGGCCCTGACACACAGATGTACAACTTGGGGTCCCCACAGATTGACTGAGGTCCAGGGAGACCCTGAAGTGCCAAGTCTGTTACTTTTGAAACTGAGGAAAGCCTGGCTCCTCTACACCCTCTCTCCCGCTGCCCTTGGATTGTTAACTTGGCAGAAGTCCCAGCAGGGACTGTGACACTGGTCAGGCCAGGATGGCAAGGGCCAGGCTTCCCCAGTCCAGACAGGGGAAAGTAAGGACAGGGAATTGTTTTTTCAGGAAGTTAAAGCTCTTTGCTTTAAAGGACTGGTTTTTAACAGTTTTTAAAAGTAAGGAGTGTGTCCTTCCTGCCTCTTTGGTGTTAAGGGTACTTAACACCCTTTACATGGAAGGTGACATTTGGTTGTCATTCAGTTAGTTCTGGCAAAATCAAGGGCAGCAACTGTATGAGGTTTCTCGGGTTTGGGAAAAGTTCTCTGGTCTGGGGCATCCCACAGCCTACAGAGCACCTAACCCTGCAGGAAGTGGGGTGAGGGAGTTTCCCACGTGAAGCAGAGGAAAGAGGGGAGCCCTGGGCCTGGGCCTGGGAGGTTGGCAAGAATCCAACTTGGATAACAGAATGGCAGCCATTACTGGGGGGGCCCCATGGGCACCTCCCTAGTGTTCAGCTCTCCATATGGCCTTGGCTGTGCAGGAACTCAGGGCAAACAAGTGAGGAAGGAGTGCAAAGTCAGGGGCCGTCATCGTAGAGATTCTGCAAGGCCTCTTGGGTTCAGGCTGGGGCTCTACTTGCTCTGACCTTAGACTTTGAGATGCTCACACCCTGGAGTAAGAGAGACCCACATCCACACCTGTGCCCAGCATATGCTAGGCCCTGGTCAAAGGACCACTGTGAAGCACAATGGCACAGAGCCGTGGAGGCTCTTGGCAACAGCCAGCACCTAACAGAATCACCCAGGGCCAACAGCCCACCAGGGCAGGAGAGACGCACATGTGACCAGTGGAGTCAGGCCAAGTTTGTGAGATGTTGAAGAAACTCTTCCTGCCCCTTTAAGGCCCCTCATCAGTGGGTCCCCACAAGACAATCCCTGGAGGAGGTTCTGGTCACCTGCCACCCTTCTCTGGAGTGTAAGGGTAGGGGGACACAGGAAGCCAGCTGCTAACTCCACCAGCACAGGGTAGCAGGCCAGCTGTGAGCCTGGGCTGGCCTCTAAAGCCTGGTAAGCACCCGGGCTTCTCTTGCTTCCACCTGTCTACTCAAACGCCAGCTTGCCTGGGGACAGGTGGGGGTGTGCAGCACAGTCTCGTTTGCAGCCTCTGGGGGCGGATGACCTTGGCTTTGACCATCATCATTCATTTAACCTGCCAGAGCCTCGGTTCCCTACTCATGGGACCTGCACGCCAGGTTGAAGATGAAGGCTAAGAAAGTCTCAGCACAGCAGGTCCCTGCATTAGTGAGGGCTGAGAACAGGACTGTGGTCAGTCACTCTCTTCCCTCCTGCCTGAGACAGGCAGGCCTTGGCTTCTCAAAGGGACCTTTCTCTCAGCCTGGGGACACTACCTGAGATGTTTGAGTGAACACACCCTTCCTAATTGCATGCTGGCGCTGCCTGAGGCCCAAGTGAGGACATGGTTAGACCACAGAGCTACAGAGGGAGAGCCTCCCTCAGAAGGGGGTGTTAGAAAAGAACCTTCACTCTGTTGTTGGGACAGGAGCGCATTCAGCAACATCCCCAAGCTGGGTCATGGCAGGAGCTACTGGGGGCAGAGACCCAGATGGGTGGCGACACAGCTGAGGGCTGAGGAGGGAGAGAGGACCCACGGGAGAAGAAAGTCTCACTGGCAGGGATGGTGACTTCCTCTGTCCTCAGGGCTCAGAATTCAGTGGCTGGGGTGAACCAAAAGTCCTTTCTTGGTTAAACTTGCCCCAGACTCTTGAGTCCCCAAACAGTGGCTTGCTCCACGCCCGACAGCTTGGGCATGGGAAGGGGTCCCTCTTGCCACCATTGCTCTTCCCAGGATTCTGAGCTGGGCATCTTTGAGCAACACCTGTGCTGATCTCCCTTTCACCGTCACACAGCCCTGAGCATCCTCCCAATTTGAAGAGCCCAGACCGCCTTCTCCAGCCCCTGGAGCCCAAGGAAGCCCCTGGCACCGCAGCTCATGGAGAGCTGGGTGTGCGTGCGCCAGGCCTGGAGTGGCTCTGAGAGCTCCAGTGCTGCATGATCTGCCACAAGATGGGCTCCCTGAACTACAAGGCCAAGATCCAAGGTGGGCCTCAGTTGGGCCCCTCATCAAACAGAGTGGCAGTGTGCAGGTCAGGCCACTTGTCCTGTGACATAAAAACAACCCAACCTAGTGCTGTGCCCATTGCTAAGACCTGTGTTAGCTTTCCCCTTTGGGGTCACCCGTCTGTGGTGTCAGTGTCCTGGCAGTGGCCGAAAGGAAAGTCAGTACTCACAGCACACAGAGCGCGTATGCCCGGGCGATGGACTCGCTGGCACGCACGAGGAAGCTCCCGTCCTTGCCCGCCCTGGAGAGCAGCTCCTCTGCCTTGGAGCGGGTGATGTTGCCGTGATTCCAGCCGGGGACCATTGTGGGCGTGGGCCGGACCAACTGCCACCCTCAGGACCTTCACACCACCAAGGGCAGCTGACGGCCCTGTGCCAGAGCTTCTGCCTGTCCCCTCTCAGTCGCCTCAGCTGCTGCCACCAGCTAACTGACTGACTTCCTGTTTCAGGCGCTCAGTGAGGGAAAGGAAACTGAGCTGCAGAGAACTTCCTCATTACAGAAACCAAGAGAGAGAGAGAGAGAGGAGAGGGCCTGTCGTCCACCTTCCCACCCGGCCCAGTCACTGCCTGCACGCCCCTGCCTCTCACTGGCTGGCCCCGGTCTTCTCTGTAATGGATCTCAGCCTCCAGCAGCTTCCAGAATCAGCTAAAGTCCTGCCTGGTTGAAGAGACTTCTGGTCAAGAGACTTCTGGCAGGCTTCTAAGGGTGGCCTAGTAGGCGTGGATGGGCTGAAGGAGTACCATATGGAGGCCTGTACTGATGCCCACATGGATGGCTATGCACCAGTCAGACCTGGACTTTTCAACTCCCCACCTCTCCCAGTATACCCAAGGGGCCAAGCTTTTAACGGTGAACTAAGGCCCGCTCCCAGAACAGAGTACAGTGGAGGTGGGGGAACAGTTGAACCCTGCCCCTCCCCACTGGAGACTCACAGGCATCGGTCACCAATGGCCTGTGTGCTGGGAGAATCTCAGGTGCCACCTCCAAGGACTTTGAGGGCCCAGGAGAGTTCCGTGACTCCCTTACATTCCCGCCTGGGGTGGCCCTGTTCTCTGTGGGCAGTGCTGCTCTGTCCCTGCATCTGGCTTGTGCACACACAGGGAATCTGGACAGCTGGGGACACGGACTGCTCCCAATGCCAGGGTAGGCTGGGTTCTCCCGCTCTGGGCCTCTTCAGGGCACTCAGGAAATAAGCTTAGGAAGAGCCCATACATGGGCAAGTTGACCGCTTGGCTAAGGATGGCATTTGTTCCTGAGTTGTGCAGCGCAGCAGTCTGAGGTGGCAGTCACACTGCCAGTACCAGCAGCATTCTGAAGGCCTAAAGTGGGCCTTGTCCCTTGGACTCCAGAGCTCGGTGCCCTCAGGCCTCAGTCAGACTCACTGAGGGAAAGGGCTCAGTGCTAGCTGGCTGCAGAAAGTGGCCCCCACTCCTGTATCCACGCCTTGTCCCCAGGACGTGATAGCAGACCCAGAGCCAGGCAGCCGCTCCACATTGGAACTGTAGCAGCTTGGTCAAGCCTCTTATCACTCCCAGCCTCGGTTTCCTCTTCGCTAACTTGTAGGGTGTGGCTCTGAAAGGAGCTCCTGTGTGCAGAGGGGCTATGAGCTGTGCTGTGGCCACTTCAGGGCAGGACCAGCATCTCTGCACGCAGTGGTACACATGGCAGGGCGTCTTAAAGGGGGAGCACTCTTGGTAGAGGCCTCCTGGTCACAGCCTATGCCAAGGGTCACAGTAGTGACAAGAGTTGGTCCCTACACGCTGACCTTCTCCAGCCAGCTTGGTCCAGAGGATTCCAGCTCTACAGCTTCATCCACCCCCTCCTTAGAAAACCTCCACTCATTCCTAGCTCCTGTCGTGCACACCTGCACCTTTCTCCATGCTTCCCTGCTGACCTCCAAACTCTCATTGCTCTTGGCCTCAAAGCCTCCAGGGTCTGTCAGGAGACTCCAACTGCAATCTTGGCTCTTTTAAAATATTGATGTATAGTTTTAAGTTTTCATTTACAGAGCCAGGGTCTTACTACATTGCCTAGACTGACCTGAAATCTTTTTATGTAGTCCAGGCTGGCCTCAGACTTGAGGTCCTCCTGTCTCAGCCTCCTGAATTCTGGGATTACAAGTATGAACTAGGATACCTGGCTTAATCTTGGTCCTTTTGTGCATTGACTGACTGCTCTCTAGGGACCCCTCCACATCCATGACTGTTCAAATGGTAGATGGCTTCTCTCAGCCCCCTCAGCTTCCCTCCCCATCTCCCATACCTTCATTGCCACTCTCTTCACCCAGCTCAATGAGCTCACCTGACACACACATGATACACACGTCAAAAATGCGTCCCTGATTTTCCACGCCCATCCCATCTTCACTTTCTACCCCACCCACTTGCCTGAGCCATGAACATGGTTGCCTTCCTTGTCCCCCTGCCCCTGTCCCCCACTTTCAGAAAACCCCGGCATTTGCAGAGCCCCTGTCTATATCAATAATTTAATTAAAATCCTCTTTTAAGTTCATGGGCCCGTATGAGGTATGGTGGTTTATTAGGGAAGAGCTGTCATAGTGACTGGCGAGGGGCTAAACGCCACGTGTTCAGTGTCCACTCTGTGCCCCTGAAGTCCTCGTCTTCTCTTCTGGTTCAGGTCCAGGAGCCACAACCTCATATTTCTTCATTGTCAAATGCACCGTCCTCATTGGCTTTGAGTCTCCTGCTCAGGTGAGGGTAGTAGGCTGCTGTCATTCGCAACCACGGCTCTGCAGAACCTGTTCTCATTGAGACCACACAGGTCTTCTGGCCTCTGCATCTCCCTAACTCCACACGCTTACCACTGGTTATGCCACCGCATCGTCACCGTGCCACCCGTGAACAGGGCTTCCACCGACTTCCTTGGAGGTTGGTCGTTTGCTTCATTGATGACCACGACGCATGTCTTCCTCAGTTGCAAGAAAATGTTAACGATAATTGGTGTTATTCTAATATTACATCTACTATTCTGTATTTTAGGGAATGAACACAGAGCAAAGCATTGTCCAACCATATTGTCTTAAACTTTTGAGGCCACAATTACCGCCTTCCCACATTGTGACCTCTTTCAACAATGACTCCACCCTGACCTTCCACACAGGAGAACAGCCCCATTCTCCAGCAATATTCATCCCACACTGACATAACGTTAGTGCAAGCTGGAGAACAAAGGGATGCCCCACGGATGAGAGGTGGGGAGGACGATTATTGGAGCAGCTGTGGGTGCTGTGGAGCAAAGTTCTCAAAAGCTGTGGCAGGAGCTTCCAGAAGAGGTGAGGTGACTGCTCAGATGCTGTTGGCAGGAGCACAGAGGGTAAAAAGGACACCTGGACCGGCCCTGCTGCCCTTGTTGCTCAGAGCCACTCAGAAGGAGTGACCTGCTTCCTGTTCTTGGAGCCACACTTTACTATCATGCCCTAAATGATCTCATAGGTATGAGTCTCAGAGCTCCGGGGGGGAACAACTGGTCAACCCCATATGTAGGGCCAAGGTATGGAAAGCAACTGAGAGGGAGGGTGAGGTCAGGACTCAAGTGGGCCCAAGGCCAGGCTAGGGCACCCACCCAACTGCACTGCCAGCCACGGTCAGTCCCTGGCACTAAAGGGAGACTTGGAAAATTTCTGGGAAGTCGGATCAGTGAGACGCATCGGGGCGTCTGGCAGGCCTGGATCATGGACACTGGGCCATGTCTGGAAGCTCTGGGAAGAATAGACAAAGGTGTGTGAAAGGAGTGAGCTTACATGGCAGGCACCATGCACCACAGATTCTGTGTCTGAGACCTTGCATGGAGCAGGGCACAGGAATAAGCGAAAGTGATTCATTTGAGCCCAGTCCAGGGTCAGGGCAGGCTAGGAGGGAGGTACAATAGGGAAAGCATGAAGACGCAGAATGGACTTCCCAGTCTGAGAAGCTGAGCCGACAGAGGAACCATGAAGTCCCAGCTATAGGGAGGAGGCCGAGGGGGGTTGCAGGAGCAGGAAGAGGTCACTCCACAGATGACTGGACAATATACCTAAGCATTAGTCCTCATACTCCCTTCCCTCCATGCCATCAAAGCCCATTACTGTACCCAAGGACCACCCACCCCTCCAGCCTGGGCAGATTAGATAAGTGTCACCTTCTACCTGGAGTCACTTCCTGGGCTCTGAATGAGGTGCTCTACAAAGTCACCAAAAGCAAAGGGAGCCATGTTGGGAATTTTATGTGTCAACTTGGCGAAGCCAGGGTATCTAGATATTTGGTCACGTGTTATTCTAGATGCTTCTGTGGAGGTATTTTAAAGGTGATATTAACATTTAAATCAGTAGACTGTGAATAGAGTAGGTGACCCTCCATCTTTTGGTAGGCCTCTTCCAATCAGCTGACAGCCTTAACGAAAAAGACTGACCTCCAAAGAAGAAGCAACTTGCCAGCCGATTGCTTTCAGACCCAAATTGTAGCTTCTACTTTCTCTTGGGTCTCCAGCCAGACAGCTTGCCTTGTGGATTTTGAATTGTCAGACTTCACAATCACACGAGCTACTTCCTTAAAGTAAATTTACATCTAGCTACCTGACGACTATCTATCTGTCCATCTATCCATCTAATAGATATAAGGTAGGTAGCTATCTAGACCCATACATACTACACACAGAACAGTCAGGGGTTGCTTAGAAACAACAATATGTGTTGTTAGGTGATTTCATCATTGTGTGAACACCATGGAGTATCCTTACACAAACCTAGACAGTGTAGCCTGCTACACACCTGGCTGTACGTGCAGCCCGTGGCTCCTGAGATGCAGACCAGTATAGCACGTTACTGTAGTAAACACTACAGTGACAATTTGAATACAGTGGCATTTGTGTGTCTTAACATACCTCAAAGTAGAAAAAGCACAGTACAAACATCATATAAAAGATAAGACATGGTGAGGCTTGCAGGCCTGGAGGTTGCTCTTGGTGAGCCAGCAATGAGCGGAGAGAGAATGGGAAGAACCAGAACATGACTGACACTGCTGCAGACTTCATAAACACGTCTCACTTAGGCCACATTATGTTTATTTTAAATTTTTTCTCTCTTCAATAATATAAATTAACCATAGCTTACGCAAGTTTTTTTGTGGGATGGGGGTTTGAATTGAAGGCGTCAAGCTTGAAAAGCAGGTACTCTACTGCTTGAGCCATTTTCCTCTAGTTATTTTGGAGATAGAACCAGGTCTCAAAAACTTTTTGCCCCTACTGCCCTTGAACCACAATCCTCCCTAATCTCAGCCTCGCAAGTAGCTAAGATTATAGGTGTGAGCTATCAGCACCCGGCTATAACTTTTTGACTTTATAAACTTTTTATTTATTTTTTTTAAAACTTCTTGACTCTTGGAATTCACTTAGCTTAAAACACAGACATATTGTACCACTGTACAAAAATATTTTCTTTCTTTTTATATTTATTCTCTAAGAGTTTTATTTGTTATTTTCTTTTACTTAAATTTTTCTTGTTGCTAAAAACTAAGACACAAATGCACACATTAGTCTAGACCTCTGTAGGGTCAGTATCATCAATATCACTGTCTTTCACCTCGATCTCTGTCCCCCTGGAAGGTCTCCAGGACAGGAACCCACATGGAGCTATCACCTCTGTGGTGACAGATCCTTTTTCTGGATCCCCTTGAAATCTTCTGAGTCTCCCCCTGAACAGGCGTTGTCTTTTGAGAAGCCTCTCTGGTGGTTTTCTTGGTTTGGTTCTCATATTTTTCATCATAGATTTGCTTGGATAAGCAAATCAGGGTAAAGGCGTCGGTCATCTCAACCACAGCGCTGTGGAGTTTTGCAGGCTTCTCACGTTGACAGATCTGAGGCCATGGCTGAGCCTCTCCAGTGTCTTCTTCCAGTGCCAATCATATAGTTAGTCCTTGGTATGTCACTCAAGCCTAGGCAAGGTTTCTGATGCAGTCGTCAATGTTGCAATCCTTCCAGAATTGTATCAATCTTCTCAGTGTCTTCCTCAGTTGCAGCAGTAGCCTGGGTAGTGGGCCTCCCCAGGTAGGAGGCTTTAAAAGCTACTAACTCCTCCACCCATTGGTTGGACCAAAGAGGTGGTGTTTAGAGGGGAACCACCACTTTGGTATTGCGATCACCAACAAAAAAGAGGATATGTGGGGGCGTTATCAACAAGAAGCAAAAGCTGTGCTCAGCAGTACTTTTCATTCTCTGTCACTGCAGCTCAGGAGGGCATCTTAGAAGAGGAGCTGCCACCCAGGGCTTCTTATGCAGTAGGACATTGGTGCTGTGTGCATGATATGTTTGAAAGTTCTGGGGTTCTCACTGTGCCAGGTTACAGAGGGTTTCAATTTATAGCCTGCCACACTGGCCCTCAAGCAAGACTGCTATCCTGTCCTTAGGAACCTCGAAACCTAGCATCAGCTTTGTCTCCTTATGCACGAGTATCCTTTCAGATGGGGAGGTTTCATCTCCATTGGAGATTTGCTCTGGAAAAACTTCCTCCACAATTACCTTTAATAGAGTTTCTAAAAATTCTTCAGCAGCTGCCATGCCACTATGTAGTGCCTGACTGCATATAGTTATTGCCACGTGACATTTCAGTCAATGACGGTTAGACTGTGTATATGTACAATGCAGCTGAAAATTCCTATTGCTAATGACATCACAGTTGTCCCAGTGACATAGCACAATGCGTCACTCACATGGTTAGCTGTTAACCAACTTACTGCACTGCATCTGAGTATGTATGGTACAGAATATTTTACAATGACCATAAGCAACTATGTTACTAGTTTATGTATTTACTACACTATACTTTTTTCATTATTTTAGAGTGCATGACTTTTTTTTGGCAGCACTGGGGTTTGAACTCAGGGCCTCATGCTTCCTAGGCAGTCACTCTACCACATGAGTCACTCCCCAGCCCACATGACTTCTGCTTACAGTTTTTTTTTTGTTTACTGTAAAATACTAAGCCAACTTCCCTGGCGGTTGCCTCATATTTCTCTTCTTACTGCATTTTTTTGACTATGTTTTTCTCTTGTGCTTGGTTTAATCTCATGTTGTTTAGTTCTTTGTGGCTCCGGGAGCAATCAGCTATACCATATAACAGCCTAGGTGTGTAGGGCTGCACCACTTGTGTTCACGTAAGTGTGCTCTGTGTTTGTATGATTGTGGGGAGTGGATTATGAGAAGCCTACTAGAACTTGACATAAGCACAGTTGTGCTCAATAATTGGCAGGCTGAGTTTGGCACAGCCCCAGCCCCAGAAGAGAGTGAAGTACAAAATGCAGCACAGCTCCTTTTCCTAAGTTTTTTACATTCAGAGACGTAGGAACACAGGTTTCTCTTGTTACAATGTCATGCCCCCTCTCTGAGAACTGTTGCTCCACCTCCTTGTTTACCACTAAATATAAAAGACTCACTGAAGGAGGACAAGAGGTTTTTTGATGGGGGGGTTTTTGATGGGGGATTGATTGGTTGGTGACTTGCGAAGGGACTGCTGCAGAATGACACTGCTGCTGCTGAGTTATGCTAGAGATTAGAGGAAACATGGGACAGTGCAAGTCTGACCACCAAGACCTTAAGAAAGCTAAAGAGAGAACATGGGACAGAGTGAGTCTAAGGAAAGAGACTTTAAAGGATAGAAAAGAAGCAAGGTTTTAAAGAAAGACTTTAGAAGTAAGGCCTTAAAGAATAGAGAAGAAATGAAGCAAAATAAAAGAAGAGTTATTAGAGAAAATAATTAACGAGGCTATTGTGTGTCTCCATCCGAGTGCCCGGCACAACTGGCCCCAGCTTTGTCTTCTATCGGTTGTCCTTTCTGCATCCCAGTCACCCCCAGTTAGGTCAGTAGAACAAGAGCTCATGAGAAAGCTCTCTAGATACAATGACATACTCCTGTGATGATGCATTTCTTAAAGCATGTCCTGTTCACTAAACAACACATAACTGCATACATAGCTCTAAGTTCTGTTTTTCTGGAAAAGTCAGAAAGGAGCAAATACAAGACTGAAGTTAGGAAGCTGTTTGCTGGCTGGGGTGAGCAGGAGGGGACAGCCTCCCCTTCCCTCCCTGACACTTAGACCTGATAAAAAGGGGTTTGTGCTGGCGAAGGGAAGGGAGTGACCATTCACAGGGAGCCCCTATGATTAAGGATCCCTGTTCCCAGTGCCAGGGAGCCCAGGGCATGGCTCAGTCCCCCGGCTCTGCTTCCTGACAACAGGATGACCAGCAAGGAAAACCAAACAGAGACAGGAGCCAGCACCTTGCACGGCAGGCACATCAGGGAGAAGTGACGCTCTCTGTCCCATCGGCCCCTCCCAAATCAAAGGCCAAGGACAGTTTATGAGGAGTGGGAGAGAAGGGCAGTTCCCAGGTCCTGACTGAGAGAATATAAACGGACCCATTGGAGATGTTCACCAGAGCTGTGCCACCTCCAAACCTAGGGAGATGGCACCCCGATTGCTGGCCAGGAAGAAAGGACCTCCCATCTCCCCTCCTCTCCTCTCCTCTCCCTTTTCCCCCTCCACCTTTCTTCCCTCTTCCCCTCTCTCTGTCTCTCTCCCCATCCATCATCACCAGCATTTCTTCCCAGTTGCTTGCGAGCTTTCTGAGGATGCCTGGCTTTGCCTACTGTCTTTCATTCCAGTTCCAGCTCATTTCTGCTACCAGCGTTTTCAGACTGGCCTTTCCGGATTGAGTCAGGCCCCTGCAGACAGATTTCTTTCTGATTTGCCCAGCTTGTCACCACAGTCCTTGGAATGCTTCTCACAGGCCCTCGAGTCCTGGCTTCCTGGGGCTGTAGCATCCCAGAGGATGGGAAGGAAGGTGGGGTCTCGCTTGGGCCCATTTCCCCTCTTTACCCCTAACAATTCAACTGCAGAGCTGCAAATCAGACCTGGAAGCATGCACAGGAGCAAGGCCAGGGTCTGAACCCCAGATCTGATGCAAATCTCAGTGTGCCTCTGTAAAGGGGCGATGACACCTGTGTTAAAGGGTGTGAAGTTATGTAATGTGCTCGACCCCAGGTGGCGCTCCTAATCAGTGCCTGCAGAGCAGAGCCTAGGTGGCCTCTGGTGGCCTCTGGTGGGCTCCAGTGGACAGCCAGCATTAGTGAGCTTCACCACTGGCTAACAACCCTGGTTTGAAAGAGGACAGCATTCTATAAACGTGCCCTTTTCTTGCAACTACCAAAACCCTGGGTAAGGGTCTGAGCCTTGCAACTCCAGGTGGGCCACCAGGGGGCACCTTGAACTCTGGCCTCCATCCTAGAACAGAGTTTGTGTGTCATTCCAGACTGGTCCAGTGGTAGCTTTCCAAACAAAGCCGCCAGCTACAACAGAGATGATTTCCCCAGGGGACCAAGAGTCCATAGCACCCAGAATCATGCTCTGTGACATCTGTGACTACCGGAGGTCTGGCAGTGAGCAGCTTTGCCCTTCCACTGAAGATACCAGAAAATCAAATGGGCTAAACTGTGACAAGGAGGATTTGGATGGGGTTTGGGAGGAGCTGGGTAAAGGAGAGCCATGTCCACAAAAATGACTTGTGTCTTTTGTCAAGATTGTTTAAGACATGGGAAAATAGTTGTAATATAATTTCAAGTGAAAAAAAATTAGGAAAGGAACCAATTAGGTTATGATTACAACTATGGGAAAAAATTCCATTCCAGAAAACTTCTCTGAAGAGACTGAGTTAGGTGGCATATCTGTGTGTGTTTTTCTCTCTTCTGCTTTGCCTGATTTCCTTTACTGGCCGTATACTACTTCTATAATAAAACTTTAAACAAAGACAGTCTGGGTTGGGACAGTGTGCATGAAATCCTCCTGGAAGAGCTAGGTTTATGTGTGGATGGATGGCCCAGGACACTCCTCCCTCCCCACCTCCTTCACACACCTCTCAAGATTCCTAAGAAAGAGACCAACTTTTTTTGTTTTTTCAATACTGGGGTTTGAACTCAGGGATTGTTGCTTGCTAGGTGGGTGCTCTACCACTTGAACCACACCTCCAGCTCTTATCTTTCTTTTTAGTTGAAAAGTACTACATGCTCATGGTAGAAATTCAGCCAAACATGGGGGCTTGCAATAAAAAGGACGTTTACCTGCTGGCCTGCATGCACCACACTCTCGCTTCTCGAGGGCCAGTCCCTTGTGCAGTCTTTCAAAACTTAATATGCATAGACAATGTTATTTTTGAGGACCTTTAAAAATTTTTACCCTGTTAAACATGTTTTTGTTGTTGTTGTTTTTGCTTAATAGTATTTCTGAACATTTCATGAAGGTTTTTTTTTATGGTTCTTCAGATAATATTTTTTCTTTATTCATCTATTCATATGTGCATACATTTTTTAAAAATATCTACTGTGTTCTTTTTAAGACATGCACTATTCTAAGCCATAAATAACATGTTTTTCTAATGAGGGACATTCAGGTTATTTCCAGTTCTCAGTCAGGATTTCTGCAAAGAATATCCCTAGAAGAGAACCAGGATTCCAAGGTCATAGGTACTTTTTAGTCTTGTCTGATTATGCTATATTGCCTTCTAAAGTAGTTGTACTAATTTACACACCCACTATGGATGAGAATGAGAGCTTCAAATCTTCTTAGACCCAGAGGGCCAATTCTGGAGTGTCCAACTTTAAGAAATGATGTGAGTGAGAATCCTACTGTTAACAGGTTGAGTCACTTTTGGGGGAGCAGCACTGGGGTTTGAATTCAGGGTCTCATGCTTACTAGGCAGGCACTCTACCACTTGAGCCATTCCTTCAGCATTTACTGGACCTTGAATGTGCACCAAAGATCCATGAGTTAAGAGATGGCCTCCAACCCATGGCCCTCCTGGGAGGTGGTGGAACCCTTGGGAAGTAGGGTCTACTGGAAGAAAGTAAGGCCATTTGGGGTATATCCTTGAAGGTGATATTTGTCTTTACTTTCAGGCTGCCATGAGGTGAGCAGACCCCCTCTGCCATGAGTTTCCATCATGACGTACTGTGTCACCACAGACCCTAAGAAACAGGGTCAGGTGACCATGGACTGACACCTCTGAAACCATGAGCCAAAATGAACCTTTCCTCATAAACTGATGCTATCTAGGATTTTTGCCACAGTGAAAGAAAGCTAACATATCTTCTTGTGAAAGAGATTTTTAAAAACAAGCCTTGGGAACTTGTTTCAAAAGGATTCTTGACTTTCATCACAGCATTCATTTAAGAATGAGCTCTTCCCTTGCATTTCTGGTAGGATTTGAATTTTAAAGAAAATGCGTGTATTCCTTTTCTAGAAAGCATCTCTGTCTTTTGCTCTGAACACAAGGAGGTGGCCGATGGCCTCTTTGGAGCTTTGCGCCTTTGCTGCACTGAGCCCACACTTGGCGTGTGAAGCAAGACAGGCCTGCGATGCCCTGTCTGCCCCATGTGCTAACTTCATCACCATAGCAGCCACTCCTCTCTTCTCTTTTCCCGGAATCAGATTTTACAAACTTTAGAGCCATCAGCTTTCTTCAGATTCCCCTGAGCCAAGCCATGGGCCAGGGGTCAGCCTGCCACAGCTGCTAGGCTGCTGCCACACGTGCCCGTGCACCTCCTCCAACCTGTGCCTCCTCCAACCTCTGTCCTGGCCCCCAGCACTTCCCCAGCATGAAGCACGACAACCTGCCTTGGCAGGGCCTGTTACCACGCTTCCTAGACACCTTTCCTGCCAACAGTCTCTTGCTTTCCGTGGTGCTTACATGTCAATTCCTTCCAGCTTCATTTTCTATTCCTCTTCCTCTTTGCCTCCTCAGCCAGCAGTTCTCCTAACTGATGTGCCAAAACCCCTGCCCTGTGGGTTCCAGCTTGGTTCCATCAGAATCCATGCCTTTGGCTGCCCCTCCCCCACCCTGCCCCCACCCCCACCCACACCCTGCTTATTAGGTCCTAGATTTTCCTGATCATACCCTGTCCAATTGACCAGCTGAAAACATCTCTGAAGTGGCTCTTCGGTCTGCTGTGCTAGCCACCATTCCCACTCCAGGCTGGTGACCTCTTCCCTGGACTGTTCCAGTTTCCAGATTGTTGGATGCTCAAGCCTTTTTCTGACATGGCTGAATGTCATCCCTCTTCTTTGCCTTCTCCCCAGCCTGCACAATGGGCCTGCACCTGTCTCAGAATATCTCCCTTCACCACTGCCTTGCACTATGTGCACCTCTCTTATCCCGCCCTCCCCCCCTTCCCAATCACCACTGCAGCATCCGGCCACGTTACCATGTATCAGGCACCTGACTTCTTAGTCAGCTCAGGCCACCATGACAAAACACCATGAAGTAGGTGGTTTCAACAAGAGACATTTATTTCCCACAGTTCTGGAGGCTGGCAGCCCAAGAGCAAGGTGCTGGCATGATTAGGCTCTGGTGAGGGCCTCTCTTCCTCACTTAGAGATGGTCACCTTCTCCCTGTCCTCAGAAGGTCTTTCCTCCTTTTTCCATCCATCCTCTTCTTCCTGTTCAACAAAAGTCCATCCTTGTGACCTCACTTAACCTTAATTACCACTTAAAAGCCCCAGATTCCTAGACAGTCACATTGGGAGTTAGAGCTTCAATGAATTGGGCTGAGGGGAGCACAACTCATTCTGTAACAGTGTCCAGTAAGTACCTGCCGAGTCACAGCAATAACTAAGATGTATCTACCAGACACCGACTGCACTAAGCTCTGGGCTTGAGCTGCCTCAGTCCTCGTGGATACTCCATGATGGGCATCCCATTACTACCTCCACTTTATTGCGGAGGAAATTGAAAACCAGAGAGGTCAAGTAATTTGTCTGCAAGTTAGTAGCAGATTGGAGATTCCAGCTCATGTCTGCTCCGTCTCAGAAACACTCTGTGTCGCACACTTAATGAACTAAGTGTTGGTGCTGAATTTTGATGTTCCTTAGGCCTAGAGCCTTTGTCCTGCTCACCGAAATTCTCCCAGCATCCCTTCTTATCTGGAAGTCCCTGGAGCCCCCTTGCTACTGTTACTCAGACTATTATGAGAACTTGCACAGGTGAAGAAATTATAGGGACATAGGACTGGGAGCTTGTGCCCTGGGGACTAAGCAGGAGTTCTCCTTACTTCATGCCTGCCTGATCCAACATTTTCCGCCAACTTTATCATGGTAGCTGCAACCCCAGGGACACGTGCAATCCAAATGTTAACCTTTGACTCTTGCCACGGTCTTGCATCTCTCACCAGCCTCTGCCTACCATCTCCTTCTCCCTCACCTCACCCTCACAATACCCAGGCACTCTCACACTATGTCCGCAGACACAACTGTGCCCCAGGTCTTGGGCTCCCTCACGGCCCTTTCTCCTGCTATAGCTGTCCTGAGAACCCCTAGACTTCTGAAGGGGCTGCAGACGTTGCCAGAGAAATACTCTGACCAGGCAGCTCAGCCCCTAGACAACCTACATTTTGAACCAAGATGGCAGCTGAGACTTCCAGCCCCTGCTCTGCCTTCTTCATTGGCTACAGTGACAAAGCTGAGTTTTTCTATCTGACCTTGCTTCCCTACCTCACTTCCTCACTCTCCTCAGGCCAACCTACTTCCAGAAGTTATCAAAAATTCACACCCCTCACTTGGTTGCCTGCAAATGATGGATGGGTCTCCCAGGACACCCACCTCTGCCCCCCATCTTCATGTCTCCTGCTCCTCCAAGGTTCTCTTATCACTTGGCTGGGGCCAGCTCCCAAGCCACCCCCTCCTGGATTTTCTTCCTCTTTTCTGCACCCACTCCTTCCCTTCATCCTATAGGCAAGCTTAAGATTTTTTCATCTTGCAAAATAAAAAATTCCCTGCCCAAGGTTCTCAGTCTTGGCTGTAAATACAAAAAGCCTCATCCCAGACCAATTAAATAGAAACCTCCATGGTGGCATCCAGGGATGGTCAAGATTGAGAACCACAGCTCTGCCTGCTCTCTTCTTGCCTGGCCTGATAGGTTTTTTCAATAAATTGTCCTCACTCAGGGTCAAAATGTCATCATATTGTGGCCTGGACTGCCCTCTCCTACAGTCCTACCAGGAACTTCTCCCATGGTTTCCTGGTCCTCATCTCACCAACCTTGATGCCATGGAGACCCTTCAGGCCTCTCCTTCCCTTAGAGATTCTTCTGATCTTCCCCCCAAGTCCTCGGCCTTCCTCCCTGATACTCTGGTGTTTCCTGGCTTCTGTTTTTGGTTTTCTCTTTCATTCCCCACCCTCCCAGGGCATCTTCACTGGTGGCCTGGAAGGACAGCCTGATCCTTCCAGGCTCCCATCCACACTTCCTGCTGCCCCTGTGGATAATCCCCTAGGCACTTACCCCCTGCTCATCTGAGATTTCCATCTTTATACCAAAAGCCTGTTCTTCTGCATGCATCAACTACCAGATTACTGCCACCAAATTGGCTTCTCCCAAGCCTAAAACTGGATGACATCCTCAACCCCACCCCCTCTCTCACCACCCACATCTGATGGATCATCGAGTTCTAGAATGCCCTGGAATCCACTTCCTTGCTGCATCCCTGAGGGCTCTGCCTCCATTCTGCCCTCGCATCATTGTCTCTGGGCTATTTCAAGAGGACCTTCCCTAGCCCAACCTCCCCCAGATTCCTTCCTAGCCCACTCATATCTCTGACTCTGTCTTTGCATGTCTTTCTGAAATGCAAATCCAAGTTGGCCAGGTGGCCAGGTTCAATTCTTGCTGACTTCCACTGTATCCTAGGATGATATGCAAGCTCCCTGCAGATTGTACGGAGCTCCTGCAGCTCCACACCTTGCTGGCCTTTCCTGATCCCCCCTCCCTCTCACACACTCCCTCTGGGCTCTAGTACCCCTGAACCATCACCTTACATGTGTACTCATTCCTGGATTGAACAGATACCTCCAGAGATGTGGTGGGAACAAACCCCTTGCATGGTGGGAGCAAACCCCTTGCATGGTGGGACTTCTTTGGGGACTTCTTGCCCTGCATCATGATACTTGTCCAAGGTCTAACCCACCCCAGTCGTCACAGCTTGTCACATTCGTCTTTGGCCAGAAAAAGGCTGACCCAGGAGCTTGATTTCCTAGAGTCTCATTAGCTCATGAGGTCATAGGCAAGAGACATAATCTTCTTCTGCCTCAGTTCATTCTTCTGTAAAATGGGGTGAAAGCAGTAATCAGGCTTGTCAGATTGTTGTGAGGATCAGAGGATGAATATCTACTAAGGGCCTAGAATAATGCTTGGCACACAGGCCCCTCAGTAGGCATTCACTCTGTATTTTCTCCTCAGCACAACGTGCAACACATGGGCATTCAATTCTATGACTTCTGGTTAGATTAATGAAGGAAAAGCTAGTTAACCCTTTGGAATCTAGGTCCTCATGGAAACCAAGTAGCCCTGATATTAAAAAAAAAAAACACAAAACACTAGGGGGTTCAGCATGGCTCAAATGGTAGAGCGCCAGCCTAGCAAGCACAAGGCCCTGAGTTCAAACTGAGTGCTGCAAAAAAAATAAATAAATAAAAACAGACACAACAACAACAACAAAAGCACACTAGGAATGTCACTGAAAGATCTGGAAAGAAGAGAAGTACTCCACGTGGGACCGTGACAAGAATCAGCTGTCCGGGCACCTCCTGACAATGATCCCCTTTGCACGGAGGTGCTTCACCCACCACCCCCAGATGTGAAGGAAAGGACAAGAAGAAGCAGTGGTCTGGGGGTGGGATCCAGGATGGTGTCCAGGAGGGACCTGCAGGGGCTTGATACAGTCAAGGCCAAGATTGTGGGACTTCCAGCAAGTCATCCAGCCTCCTCAGGCCTCTGTTTCAACCCTCATCAGATGAATGAAGTTAGGGCAGGTCACGCTCAGACTCTGATTCCAGAACTCTGATTCTGTGTTTGTCCACTTCTAATCTCTCATCTAGATTACAAACTACATCAGGAGAAAGCAGGGATTATGACTTAAAAATTGAAGAACATCTTCCTGGCTTAGACAATATTTCTGGGAGCTCAGCTGTTTAAAAGCATAAAAGCAGAAAGCCATTACAGGGCATTTTAATTCATAATCATGAGTTATGCTTTAATTTGAAAGAATTTCAAGAGGTTTTAAATGTTTATTTTTGACTCAGTAAGGACCCTTTAGAGAATTTAAATAAATAATCCCAAATAAAGACCAAGATTTACTCACAAAGATGTTCCTCTCAGTGTGATTTATAACAGAAAAGAAAAATGGGAGTGATTTTAGCTTCTAACACAAAAGAAATGACTCATTCATGGCACTTCTCTTTGACATATTACCTTTTGTAGGTGAATCACCTGAGGAAATGCTTGTCATATAAAGTCATGTAGGGGGAAGAAAGCACAATCCTAGTTTGATTTTGCAGCCTGAGCTTGGTTTGGAGAAAAAGGAAAGTTCACAGGTGAAAGACCAGAAGAAAATGTGGTCAGGGGGCTTCTGGGTGTTTTCCCCCTGGTTCTTTATATCTCCAAATCTTTGGTACCTATTATTTTGAAACCCTTTCTACAAGCAATACAAAAATGGAATTTGAAAAAGTAGTCCCTTGCCAAAAGTAGTCAGTTTTCTCACCTCGTCTTTGAGCAGCACGTTTGAATCCTGGATCCCTTCCTTTCTTCTTCACTTGCTGGGGTGAGGTGCCGATGGCAGTATGGTCCCAGCACTGAATTCTCACGATGCAGAACAGGGGCCTCTGAGCTCTGGGCTCTCCAACTCTGCTTGGCTCTTGTGGAGTCACCACCTTAGGCTAGGGGTGGATCTAGATCTCAGCTTTTGATACCCTTTCAGTCCAGGCATCTGGGGTTGCCAAGTTCACAAACCAGGGCTGATAGCCCCGGGTTGCCATTTCTCCCTCCTCTGATGAGGAGATGAGGGAAGGGTAAGGACCATTGTACAGCATCCAGTGGTCAGGGCACAGGTTCCAAAGACAGTACTCCACATCTCAGAACCTGGAAACCCTTTGTACTTCACGGATGTTCAGACAGGATGACAGAGGCTTCCAGAACAGATGCGGGAATGTGGGTCTGGATCAGAAAACCCAGCTGTCTCCTGGCCCTGCCTCCTTTCTCACAAGAACAGGCATAAAACTTCCAATGTGACCAACCTGGAGATATGGCAAGTCCTTTCTTTCCTCTCCCCAGCCTCACATATTTCTTGCTGGATACTGCTTGACCTCTAGCCCCTTCCCACCAAAACCCCCACCCCAGCTTCCTAATACAGAGGAGGCTCTTCCCTATGTGGAACTGCAGGCCATTTTGGGGAGGGGGCTGGTACAAGTATCCAACCAGGAGGTCTGTTTAGGCGGCCTAAACAGACCTTTCATGGCATGACTCAACATGAAGAGTTGGTCCTTGTGGAAGAGAGGCCAGGAGCAAAAACTCTTTTTATGAGTCTATGTATGTGTGTGCGTGTGTGCATGATTGTGCACACATGCTTTGTGTGTATTCGTACATATGTTTGTGTATGTGTGTGCATTTGTGCATGGGTCTGCACATGTGCTAATGTGTGTGTTTGTGTATGTGTGTATTTGTGCCTGCATGTGTGTGTGTGTGAATATATGCGTATATGAGTATGCATGTGCATATGTGTGGGGTTTGGTCACAATCAAAACTCTTAGGGGAGGAGGCAGAATCTGATCTGGCTGTGTGGGCCTCACCAAAACATGACTCTATCAGGCTGACTTCATGCCAACTCAGGTACCAGGGTCTTCACACACTTGAAAAACATGTAGCTTAAAGCAGCACACATTTCTTCTCTCATGGCTTTGAAGACCCAAGTCCAAAGTCAATTTCCCTGGGTCAAAGTCAAGGTGTCAGCAGGGCCAGGCTCTCCCCGGAGGCTCTAGGCAGAATCTCTCTTGCTTTCCACATCCAAAGCTGCATGTGGTGCCTTCCTTGGCTCTGCTGCTCCCCCCATCCTCAAAGACAACTCACCTCACCTTCCCGGGCTGTGTTGCCTCTTCTCCAGTCAACACTCTGTTTCCCTCTCATAAAGACACTTGTGACTACATGTGTGTCCCACCTGGCTAACCAAAGACAATCTCCCACCTCAGGATTACCTTAGTCACATCTGCAAAGCCTCCCTTGCCATGTAAGGAAACATTCCCAGCTTCAAGAGATTACAAAGTGGACACCCACCATATCCTCCACCAGGAGCTCCAATTCTCACTGCTCTGTGCTAAGGAGAGGGTGTTGGTGAGGTTCAGGCATCCCTGGTCCCTGCTGTGTCTGCACCCTGCCATGATGTCAAGTAGTGTTAGGCTACCAGCCACCAGCATGGGCCTGGAGAGAGACATGCAATGGCCATGAATGTGCAAGCTCACACATGTGTGCACACACACACACACACACACACACACAAGAAGTGGCATTGGACTCAAAACTGGCAGTGTCCCCCATGACGATGTGATGCCTGGAGCTGTGGGATGATTAACTTGGGGACCACTTTCCTGAGCTGCAGAAGTCAAACTGCTTGTGACATTTGCACGCCAGCAACCTGGGCCTGGAGTACACATTGTTTGCATTTGCTCATTTTTTTGTTTGTTTGTTTGGGAATGTGGTTTTTAGGGGAAGGTCAGGGAAGGGAAGGCCTGCTGGACTAATCTGTGTGTATGTATGTCTCTAAGGATACAAATCTGTTACAGTAAAAATTGTCTCAATAAATGTATCCTGAATTGGATCCTAAAACAAATAAAGAATGTTCCCAGAAAAACCTGTAAAATCGGAGTAAAGTCTAGAGTTCAGTTAATAGCATGTACCAACGTCAATGTCTCAGCTTTGACAAGTGTACCACGGTTATGTAAGATGTTAATATTAGGGAAACTGAGTGTGGGGTATACGAGAACACTCTGTTCTATCTTTGCAACCTTTCTGTAAATCTATAATCTTCCAAAATAAAAAGTTTATTAAAAAGTCCATTCCCAAATTTAAAAACACAATATATTGCTGTTAAAACTCAAACTAATAAAATTCACTATTCAGTTCAACTTTTATTTTTTATTGAGGCATAATATGTGTATAGTAAGATACAAATCTTAAGTATACAGCTCATTTTGCATATGGAATCACCACATAGCCAGTCACCGATCAAACAACATGTTTCCAGCACCCAGAAACCTCCCTCTTGTCCTCTCCCAGTCAATGGTCCCCCCAAGTAGCCCCTTTTCTGATTGATATATCAGATCAGTTTTACTTGTTTTTGAACTACTTATAAATAGAAAGTGAAGTATACAATCTTTGATCAAGCATATATAACACTGACTTCTTTCACTCAACATAATGTCTGAAAATCATCTCTGCTACTGTGTGTAGCACTGGTTCATTCTTTTGTGTTATATAATATTCCAATTGCATGAATATTCCCTAATTTAATTGTTCATTTTTTGGAGGGGGCATACTGGGATTTGAACTCAGGTCCTCATACTTGCTAGGCAGGAACTCTACCAGTTTAGCCATGCCCCTAGTCCTCTATTTTCCATTGACATGTGGATTGTTTCCTTAAGAATGAAGCTGCTAGTGACATAATTCTATGTGCCTTTGGATATACACTTCAGTGTGAAATTACTACATCGTAGGTATTTGCATATTTAGTTTTAGGGAGTTCTAGCAAACAGCTTTCCAAAGTGCTTGTACCAGTTAGTCTTCCTGCAGAAATGGGCTCCACATCCCTCCCAATAATTGCTACTGTCGATCTTGTTCATTTTAATCATCCTTGCTGATAAGTATTTATTCTTATCAGATTTAATGTGCACTTCTCTATGACTAATGGTGTTGAACCTTTTTCATGTGTTTAGCACCCTTTAGGATAGCCTTTTCAGTGAAGTGCCTGTTCAAGTCTTTGCCCATTTTTATTGGGTTGGTTGGTTTTAGTTATTGATTTGTAGGCGCTCTTTCTATATTCTGGATACAAGTTGTGTCAGATAAATGTATTACAAATATCTTCTCCCCATCTGTGGCTTTTCTTTCACTCATTTAATGGTGTCTTGATGAGTGGATCAATTAATCCATTAATTACTGCTTTTAAAAAAAAACCCCAGTCTTCTGAGATTTTGGTGTCTGTATACACTTAGAACTAGAAGGAATTCTAGAGATCATTTATCCCATTTGGGTTTTTTTTTTCCTTGTGTATATTAAAAATAATGTGAGATTTTGAAGAAACACCCAAGCTTGGACCCCCAACTCCAATGAGTCAGAATCCGTTGATCAGTGTGGAGCCCTGGAATCAGAATTCTTGAAAAACTCCCCAGGGAATTCTTACAAGCAGTGGAGTGGAGACCCCTTGACTCCTGTGAATGCCTGGAGCCCAAGAGGATGACATTCTGCCCGTGGTGGCAGGTGTCTTGCGGTACTACTGCCTCATCTCCACAGAGCCTCACAGCTGGTGGCTCTCCAGGGAAGTAAGTGACACCTCCTGGCTCACTCCTGAGTGACTCTTTCTCCTACATCTCCTGGTTACTCCCACTGCCCTGGTGTCATTAGAAACAACCCATACATCACTCTTAGGGTCCCCCATCTGAAGCCTCTTGAGGATCTGCTGCCCTGGCTGCATGGCAAGCCCTCATCCTCCTGGGCTCAGCCCCAGCCCAACCCCATCCCAGCTACTGTGAGAGGTTTGGAAGACATCGGGTGGATGGTCCTCAAACAGAGGGACCTAACTTCCCATTCCAGGCCCTTGTTCCTCATCCTTGCAGCTGGCTCTGTTAAAACCTCACAAACAGCAGCAGTAGCCTGGTGGGAGGCCAGTGCCTGGACTTGCACCCAGAACCAAGGTCTTGCTACCAGCCCCCAATCTTGGCCAGACAAAGATATCACTAAGCTGCAGGAACCCATGACAGTTGTCACTCAACAGATTAGAGGGCCTTTGGCAGGGACAGGGGCAAGTATTCTGCAGGATATGTGACAAGGGCTTCTAAAGGTCCCCAGGGGTCAGAGAAGTGTCAGCCTCTTCCACCCTTGAGACAACATGGGAGAGCCTTCTTTGCTCACTCCTTATAGCAAGAACCACATAAGTCTAGCATCCCACACCTCTCCCTTCACTGCCACATGGCTCACCTTGTCACCACAAAGACTGAGTGTCCTAAAGCTGCCTAGCACCATGAATGCACATCCAACAACTCAACTCATCTGAGCTACGTTCCTGCCTTTACCACATCACTTGTACAAAAATAACAAACTCCAAACCATAACACTCAGTGTCCTGAATGGAACCTGACTCAGAAAAAGCATCTTTGCAGATGTGATGAAGGACCTTGAAGATGAATATATCCTGGATCATTTGCTTGGACCTTACCCCATCAACCTAGTCCTTCTGAGTGACAGATGAGACAACCCAGAGGAAGTCACATGAAGACAGGGGCCAAATTGGGAGTGATGCAGTCACAAACCAAGGAATAGCAAGGGCTGCGGAAGTTGGAAGAGGCAAGAAGGGACCCTCCTCTAGAGTTTCTGGAAGGAGAGTGGCCTGCAAACAGCCTGATTTCAGACTTTCAGCCTCTGGAGCCATAAGATTACGGCACCAAGTTTGAGGTAATGTGGAATGACAGCCCTGAGAGATGACTGCGATGACTTAAGCCAGCTTACTTGTTCCAGATCCTGCCTCACTTCCTGCAAAACTGGTCCCCCTGCTGTCCGCTCTAAAGCAGCAACAAGGCTAGACAGACAGACACATACATACACACACAGATGTCTCAGCTAGTTCACATCTTTGGCTCCACCTTTCCCCAGGGACAGGTAAGCAGTGAGCATCTCCTGGAAAGGAACGGGCCGAACTAAGGAATTTAAGACCTACACAAAAGTGGGCGGAAGTGGGAGAGGGGAGAACAGGCAGGTTGAACTGTGTAGCATGACAGGAGCTGTGCAGAGTGACAGCCACTGTGCACACTGTGCCTGCCTTCCCTGTCAAATGGCTGGGGAAAACTAGGCTCCTTCGATTTCTGTGCTGAAAATAGACTCTTCTGGGAAGAGTAGAGAAAGGAAGGAAGCAAAGAGCATGAAGATATACATTTCTGCACAGTCTACATGAAGAGCTGGCCTCCATAGTTCAGAGGAGGCTGAAAGGAAAAAAACAATGAGCCCCCCTCATGGAGGCCTAGCTGCCCAAGGGGAAGCCCCTTGGTCTGCATGTGGCTAGCTCTTTAAGACTCAAATCTAGCTGGGAAAGCTTGTTTGAGGGTGAACATGAGGAACACAATCTCATCGTAATTATTTGCCTCATACAGACACCCGAACTGTGGGGAGCCATCAGGGCCAGGTCCCATGCTCTGCAGGTCAGAATAGGCACAGTGGCCTGTGGCCAGCAGGGTAGGCATTGACCAGGCCATGGGGTCCAGGGGCCGTGGGTTCAGATACACGCCCAGGTTCATCCGCTGCTGGGCATCTGTGGGGTGGGTATACAGCAGCCATGTGTCCACGGGGTCAGGCCCTGAGCTAGGATTGGGGAAGCCCACCACGCTCCCATGGCAACCATATGGAGGTTCCACAAGCTTCCTCACAGCCTGGGCCTCCTGGAAGTGGAGGCCATCATTGGTGCTATGTGCCTGCACCCTGGCTCCCAGCGAGCTCCTGGCATTGAGATACACCACCTTCTGTGCCCCCGCCCCGACCTCAGCCACCTGGCACTCCAGTGTGGCCTGGGACACAAAGTTGCTTCTCTCCCATGTTTGCCCATGGTCATGGCTGAGGAAGCAGAAAGCAGAGGGGATTGGGGCCTGGAGAGGGTGTAGGCTCCGGTAGGCATAGGCGGGCACTACCAGGCTTCCCAACTTGTCACGTAGCTGCAGACAGTGCCCCGGGCCCACCGCAAATGTGGCCCAGTCCTGGTGGGCTGGGCCAATGGCTTTGCCTGTGAGGTCTGTGGCAGGGCTCCAGGTCCTCCCATGGTCGGTGCTGGTGACATGGCATAGCCGTGTCACATTGACCCTGGTCTGGAGCTGGTGGGTCTCAGAGACTGTCCCTTCGATGGCAATGAAGAAGAGGAAGAGGGTTCCCGTTTGCTCGTCGTACAAGGGGCATGGGTTCATGGACCTGTAGCCCTCCAACTGGGCTTGGGTCACCACTTCTTGAGCCTGCCACTGGATGTGAAGAAAAGGAAGAAGAAACATCATCGTGAAACAGCTGATGATGTTGTCAGGAGCAACACCCTCCAGGCTCATGGGCGGGCATGTTTCATGGGCATGAAGTCAAAGACCATGGAGGAAGACTTCACCCACCATTTGTAGCCTCGTTCCCTCTAAGACCACCCACCCTTCCCTGAATGTCTCTGCTACTTCCATTCCTACTAACATACATTTGCAGAGCCCAAGAGCAAAGATGACTCAGGCAAGAGCCAATTCCCAGCCCTATCATGGTGCTTTGCTCTTAGCAGCCCACTCCAAGTGGGCACTCTTAAGAGCTGTGGACTTCACAGGGACTACAATAGCCTGCAGGCTGTGCAGAATATGATGATCACCTCACATTTTCTACATACAGTACGCTGTTAATGCATCCTAAGAGAATGCAGCCCCAAGACATTCACAGTTAAGCTTCCCTAATGCCCACAGCTATGTCATACATGTCACAGCTATGCTGTCTACCCTAATCATTATCAGCCCTAATGAAAGACCCTAAGCCCAGACATGGTGCTAAAGTCTAATGTCCACTGTCTCATCTAATTCCAACTCTGGGGAGAGCACCATCTCACATCTAGAGAATGAGAGGCCTACATAGGGTGGATGAGCTGCCTAAGGCTGTCCCTCTGGTAAGTGATGGAGCCAGGACTTGAACCCAGGCCCATCTGCTTCAAATCCCATGAACAGGTACAACTATTATGCATCAGGCATGCTTTGAATAGATATCAGGTAGTCATGACCACAAAGTAATGATAACAGTTATGTTAAACCCTTCAATATGATAAGCCAGTCTTGGATGTCTTCACCAATATTAGCTATTTTATCCACAAGCTGGAACTTCAGAACACAAGTAGTCACCCCAACCCCTAGCTCCCCAGGTTAATTTCACACAAATGCCACCCTCCCCCTTCCCCAGCTCTATAATAATGAACTTTCTCCTTTTGGCTCTCAAGGATTCTGAGAAACTCAGTCAGTCACAAAATAAAGCAGAGAGCCAGGTCGGAAGGACTCATTCATGGTGAACCCAGGTGAGGTCCAGGCAGTGACCACTGGGCAGTCCTTCACTGCCCATCCCTCCTGGACTTCAGTGTATCTTTTCTAGACTCTTCCCCAGACCTCAGTCACCAAGGGATGGAATCACCCTCATGTTCTGTGAGATCCAGGCCTGGTTCCTCTATACACTAGGAAAGGAGTAATCCCTATAGATTGACTGTAGCTGCATCCTGCCTTACCTGGACCTGGTGGGCTGTCGAATTGTAACCTCCTCTGCGCAGGACAATTACTTCTGCCTCCTCATCCTTCTTGCTCAGCCGCCTTTCTGCAAAGGCCAGCAGGGTCTTCTGCCCAGGCAGGTAGAGCAGAGCAGGGATTCTGTAGACCTGGGCCCCTGACTGAAACAATTTGAATTTCTGCAGGACTGGGCAGGTCGCCATGGCGCTGGGGGCTGGGCGGGGAGAAAAAATGCAATATGTGTAGTCACACCTGTGTTGGGGACCAGAGTCACCCACCAAGACAGATGGTGCTCACCCCACAGGTGAGCCAAGCCCTGTGCAGGTGGCCTGCCCTCCTCCGTGGCTCCTTCTTCTTTCTTACATCCCAAGGTCCTATTTGCCAATTCTGCACGTGCCTCCCCTGCAGTTGGCAACATTCCATCTGGGAGGCAAGGAGGGCAGGGAGGAGTGTTTGGAAAAGTGCATTTTGTATTAGATTTTGCTGTAAATTAACCAGTCTCATTCCAACAGATATATATAATTTTCAGTTGCTTTGGCCAGAGCCAACACATCAGTCCAATGTTAAACCTCGGAAAGGACAGGAGTGCTCATCGAGTGGTATTCTGCAGCTGTCCAACTGCCAGGAAATGACACATGGGAGCTTTTTATAACTCCAGAGCCCTAGAAAGTTGTTTGAGAAGAAAAGAAAATGCCTCAATTCTCCGCTCCCCAGGCTGCCTATCGCTAAAACCCAGCAGCCCCCACTGCGTGGGCGCCACCCTGAGGCAGGCAGGGGACTGTGATGCAGTGAGGAAAGAGGCTGATGGGGCTGGAGGAGCCCCCAGAGGTATAGGAAATAAGCAACAACAACAATAAGTATTCAACTAGGAAGGGCAGGGAGGGTGGGGATAACTTGGTGACAGTGGGTGGCCTAGGTCTCCCTTTCAGGAGAACTAACTTCTCAGGTGTGCTGACTGCCCACAGCTGAAAGAATCTGCATCCAAGGTTGTACCCAGAAGCTGGTGGAGTGGCTCAAGCAGTAGAGTGCCTGCCTAGCAAGCGTTAGGTCCTGAGTTCAAACCCCAGTGCCACCAAAAAAAAAAAAAAAAAAAAAAGATGAAAACCAAGGTGATCCCCAGGAAAGGCAGCATATATTGACCCACCTACCCAGAACACAAAGACCAGAGGCATTTCTGGTCCCTGCTGGGGATAGCTTGGATCCAAAACCCCCTTGGGGTCAGCTGAGCCTTTCCTGAGACTGCATCTCAGCCTGGCTCCCCCCCACCACACACACACCTCTGGCAGCCTTCACCTCCCTCCAGGAGTACTGATCCCAGGAGTCCCTGATCAACTTCCTGCCAGGAGCTCCGTGTAAGAACAGCCAGCTTCCCAGGAAGGACATGGTCTCCTGTTTCTGCTCAAGACATGGCTTTTGGGAAGGGGAAATGGAAAATGGGACTGTAAGGAGGTGGAGGGACAGAGGCTTTCCTCTGTATGCCCTTTCGGCACTTGCTATCTATTTAAAACATAATTTAACATTTTTGAGAAATAACTGTAGTCTATTGGCCTGTAATTCAATTCACAATAAAGGTTGTTATTAGGACAGAGTGACAAAACAAAATTTAGAAGGGCAAATGTTAGCAAAGAAAAAAATGTTCAATAAGTGGAGGCATTAAAGTCTTCTCTTTGTTCTGTTTTGTTTTTGGCAATACTGGAGTTTGAACTCAGGGACTCACACCTGCTAGGCAGCTCTCTACCACTTGAGTACAGCAAGTCTCAATAAAATCTAGACTAGCGAACTGTAATCCAAGAAAATAGACATGGCCAAAAAATGTAATCAGGAGAGAATCAAATCTAATTAAAAGGGATTAAAATCTAATTAGGGATTAAATGGAAATGGAGGGCAAGATGCCTCAGAAAATTGATCAAAGGCTTATTTCAGTGATGTGGAGTTTGCTCTGGAAGGCATACCCTTGTTGAAATTTCAGCAGTGTTGGTATAATCAGATTTCAATGTTTATGTTGAAAGTCCTTGGGGCCAAAACTTTCTATATCTATTAAAATGAGCTGGCCTTATATATTCAAGGTGGCAGGGTAACTGAGAACATCCACAAAGAAAATTCCAAAGGGGAAAGCTTAAGGAGAAATCAGGAGTTGAATGGAGCCTGGTCCTTGGGGTGGGGAAAGGGAGGGTTGACTTTAGAGCAAGAGGGGTATAGACTAAAGCCAGGAAAAGGATCCTTGTGCTGGGCGAGGTGAATGTCACAAGAGCTGGTGGCTCATGGCTTGGAGAGAAGAGAAGATGGTACAGGGGAGGGATGGCAGCCTCTGGCCAGAACTAGTGATTAGAGCCCCTGGCAGGTCCACCCTTCAGAGATGGACCACTCTCAATTTTTAAAGTGGATATAAATTACACGTGCAATTTCTTTTAAAAGAGTATGGTTCCGTAGTTTTTATATTGTAAGGTTGTGCAAGCATCACCATTATCTAATGACAGGACATTTTCATCATTCCGAAAGAAATCTGGTACCGTTGAGCAGTCACTCCTCAGTACCCGGTCCCTTCAGCCCCAGGAAGCCACCAATCTTCTATCTCTCTGGATTTATCCATTTCAGACATTTCACAATTATACAATGTGTGGTCCTTGTCTCTGGTTTCTTTCTCTTAGCATGCTGCTTCAGAGGCTCACTTGTGTCATAACTTGTGCCAGTGCTTCATTCCTTTTAAATGGTTGAAGACAATCCCATTATATGGATACATAACCACTATGGTTTGAAAGTCTGTGTCCCTTTCAAAACTTAATCCCTAATATTAAGAGGTCCTTTAGGAGGTGATTAGGAATTAGAGCCCTTACAAGAGAAAGGAATCAAGGGGGTGGCTTTGACCCTTCCCATCTCCTCAGCCTCATGAGCTGCATCCATCCCTCTGCAAGATGGAGCAACAAGGTACCACCTTGGAAGCAGACACCAGGCACTCGCCACTGAACCTGCCTGCACCTTGATCATAGATTTCCAGTCTCCAGAATCGTGAGCAATAAATTACTATTGCTTATAACTTACCCAGTGTGCAGTATTTGTTAGAACAGCACCTGTGGACTAAAACAACCATGTTTTGTTTATTTATTCATCAGATTGGGGCATGTAGGTTGTTTCTAGTTTGGGGCTATTGCAACTAATGTGCTAGAGTTCGTGTGTGGATGTTTATTTTCAGTTCTCTTGAGTATGTGTGCCTAGCAAGTTGTGGATTTACTGGGTCATGTGACATTTGACTTTCTGAGAGGTTTTTACATCTGCACCATTTCATATTTTCACTGGCTGTGAAGGGGTTCTTCTCAGTACTTGGTATTGTGTCTTTTTGACACTGGCCATCCTAGAGGGTGTACAGGGGTAGCTCAGTGATGTTTTGATTTGTGTTCCCTGGTGACTAATGATGCTGAGGGTCTCTGCCTGTGCTCATTGGCCACTTATTTTAGCCTGGAGACAATGGGAAAGTTGCAGGGGTCATAGGCAAGGGGGTGATCCAAGCTGATCTATTTTTAGGGAGTCTGTCTTGGTTTCTGGGGGAAGGAGTGAAAGATGAATGTGTTGCAATTTTCCAGGAGAGATTCTATAAAAGCCTGAATGAAGCAGAAACAGTGGTGACTCTCCTAGAGACAGGGGCAAATTAGGGAGGAGTTGGGGACTGGTCTCCATAGTGTCCTTGACTGTTTTCCAGACTCCTCCTAAGGTGGCAATAAATTCATTCTTTCCTATAGCAAGTATTTATTGTGACCCCACACAGCCCAGCATCATTCTGGTGGGAAGTGGGGGTGCTCTGAGAATGAAACAGACCAAGAACCCTGCTGTAGTAGAGTTTGCATTCTATTAGGGTGGAAGGTTTACTGTTATTGTCAAATACCTAGATAGTGCTGGCGGGGCCGGATCTGTCTGAGCATGTGACAGAGATTGTCTCATTTGACCCGTAAATGCCCTATCCTCCCGAAGTTGGTGAGACTAAGTGACACCCCTTATGGAGAAATGCTGGCATAGAGGCAGGAGGGCTGTGGATACCTGCTAACCCCAACCCTTCACTGGCCACTAATCTCTCTACACATTTGTCCCTCATGTATTTAGAGACAAGGCTGGGCCTGGGGGCAGGGGGGCAGGCAAAGAGCACCTCAGGGTCAGCTAGAGATCTCTTCCCTGTCCCCTCAGCCACTCACGCTGGCCCAAACTCACACTCAACCCCAACCTTTCACTCCGATGATCTGATTTCAAGGGCACTCAGATGGCCCTTGAAAAGTGCTGAGCACTCCAAGCACTCATCAATGTTTTCTAAAAACATCTGCAAATTGTGCAACTTACAATACAATTTACCAATATTTATTTATTTAATCCTTGTGACACCCTCATAAAGTAGACACCACTATCATTCAAATGTACAGATGAGGACCCTGAGTTCAACCAATCCTAAGTAGCCCAGAGCTGATACTAAAGGTGCCTCTGGACCCCCAATAGCATTTCCTAGTATGGAAAAATGCCATTTTCTGCACCTCAGCAAGTTCCCAGGAGGCTCTATGCCCATTGTAGGTAGCTGGCACACTCTGACACAGCTCTGGCTCCAAATGCTGGCAGCTGCCTCAGGTTCATGCAGTGGAAACAGAACAGAGTTAGGAGTCCAAAACTTGGATTCTCTCCTTCAGTCCACTCCTAACAAGTTAGCATCTTTGGGCAAAATCTGCCTCTTTGGGTTCCATCCCCCCATCTGCCAAAAGGAAAGCTGGGCCAGACGGCTCCAGATGTCCTTCCTCCACCAGCAGGTGAGCCTGGAGGGGCATGGGGATGGGCAGGAGCCTCAGCATAACCAGACTCACATTTCAATAGCCAGGCAATTGGAAAAGTGACACTATTGGGCTGAACGCTGACAAATTCCCATTTTGTAACCCAAAAATGATGGTATAGCCACAAGTTCATTTGGTTCCTCCTAAGGCTACCAAAGGCTGACATTCTGGCCTCATGGGCACCAAATCCAGAGCCAAGAATCTTACATGAGGAACCTCACTTCTTCCCCAGCATCCAGGAAGCAGGCGTCGGCATTCCTGTCATAGATGTGGGAGCGGTGAGAATTGGGTCAAGACACCCTGGGGTGGTGGAGACAGGTAGATCTGAGCCTGAATCTGCCAGATTCCACAGCCCAGCTCCCAACCACTGGGCTCTCCTGCCATGAGAACTCAAGTCTGCAGGTTCCATGAAGTTCCTACCAAAAGACACAGCAGAGGGCTTCCTTTCCTTTCCCTCTCCTGCCGGGTACACAGCCTATGCCACCTTGCAAAGTCAGAGGCTTCTTTGCCAGCATTCACTTGCCCACTTCAGGGCTTGACAATTCACAAATCATTATTAAACACCTTCTTTGTGTTGGAAAACATGATCAGCCAAGCCCTGTCCCTGCCCCTCAGGACCCAAGTGACAGACAAGTCAGTAATGACGAGGAGTGAGAATGCACTGCTCTGCAGCTTTTCCCCGGGGGGAATAGCTTTGTTCTTGAGCTAGTTTTGGGTGGGACGCTGCCTGTTGTCTCCCACACTGCAATAATATCACCTTTCCAATGAGCGACCGCTGCCGGTGTCAGGCCAGCACCCACAAAGCAGCCCTGTGGAGCTTGGTTAATCTCTTTCCCCAAGAAAAAAGCGTCTCTCATGGGCTTAACACCTCTACTTAGACCCAGTGCTTGCTGGGATTCTCATCCCAAGCTGAGAGGTGCTCTGGATCCCCACGCTGGCACAGCACAGCTGGGCACCCTTTTGAAAGTTCAGAGCAGCTGTCGCTTGAGGGCAGAATCAGGGAGTTCCCCTGATCAGCTGCTCTAAGCCCTTCCCACATGTTCCCATCCTACACATCCTTTAGACAGCCAAGAATCAAGCGGGGTGCTTGACCAGTGGGGGCTGAGGTGCCCTTTAAAATTGCTATTGTTGGAGGCTTTCCCACATACCACACCATCACTGGCAGGTTTATGTCAACAGAGATGAGTAGGTCTATTTAGAGATAAGCCATACCTCAGGAAGAGTGTTTTCCAAGGCGGATCTGGGGGCCTGCGTGTGAAGTCAGGATGCGTGAACCGAGGCAGTGGGAACCTGGCTCTTAGAGTCTGTGCGGCTCCTGTGCTTCCTTGCCCTCACCTCCAGTGGCAGACCCCTCTATTGGTTCACAGATATATACACCCAAGGGAATCCCCCACCCCCACCCCGCCAGCTGCTTCCCACTCATCTGACCAGGCCCACTCCGGGGACAATGTCAACGTCCGGGCCCAGCCTTGACCCAATTAGGATGCAGCCTCTCATTAACTGGGAAGAAGCCTGCCAGCTGTCTACACAGTCATGCCTGAATCAGAAATGACCCCAGGCAGCCTGAGTCAAGTTTGTCTCTTAAAAACGGATGCATTGAGCAACACTTGCACACAGTGGGGACAAAACCTCCCAGGAGCAGGGAAGCACAGTCAGGGAGGAGCAGACTGGCGCTATACAAGTCTCAGGTATGGCCTAGCTGAGTGACTTCTGAGGACCTCAGTTTCCTGCTCCACAAAAATGAAGGTAAAAATCTCACAGTGGACTTGTGAAGGTCATCAGAATCAAAATGGAGTTCCTTAACAATAGTAACAGCAAAGAAGCCAGGAGGGTCTGGAGAGGCGAGTTCACACACAAATGGCTATTAAGAACTACCTCAAAAGACTTTGCAAGCATGTGAGGGCGATCTGGCTGTGACATCTGTCACCCCACTGATGGCCATGGTGGATTCGGCTGATCTGGCTGGCTAGGCTGGTGTCCCCTTCCTCCCTCACCATTCCATGTGTGTCCCTCCTGAAGCTGCACACTCAATCGAAGAGGATGACCATCCCCAATATGGAGGACCGTTCTTTGGTCAAAGTGTAAGAGTAACCGCTCGCCTGCCAGAACCTCCAAACAGGCACTCAAAAGACTTTGCAAGAACCTTACCCAAAGGTCACTGCAACCCTACACAGAAAATCCTGGTGCAAGCAACTACCTTATGCTAGCCTTGTTATTTATTGATCCTTGTAGGCAAGGACTATTATCTCAAGATTATTTGCATAATCCTCGTTTTGTCTTTAAAAGTTTCCATTTACCCCTTCCCCTTCGAATATGTCCACACATATTCCCATCAAAGTGTCCATTCCCAAATACACTGCCTTGTTCTTTAGAGTCTCTCCATCCCTCCCCCCTTCCCTTCTCCTTCTTCCTTGTCACGAGCGCCTATTGGTTCAATCGAGTACAGAGATAGTACTCAGGAGACTCTGATTTCAGAGGACAGGGTTTTATTTAAACAAATTCACACAGCACTTTCCTATGGCTCCTAATGTCTGTCTTTACTACCCTAGCCAGCCAGGAGTTACTCAGACCTCCCCCCAAGTCTCGCTCTCCATGTGACCGTCTTCTCAGCTGATGAGGGGGCATAGTTGCACCCCAGGGGATCCTCACAGCCCCCTTCAGTGCAGGTCCAGTTCATGGTTCACCAGGGACACCCAGTGGTCCTCGTGAGAAGGGGCACGCTCACAAGTGGCGGCTGCCTCTGCGTCAGGGTCTCAGGGGCACTCCTGACAGCATGGTCTCTTCTGATGGTAAGGAGGCAGGCAAGGCTTTGGGTTCTGGCCTGAGTTTATATACCCTGTGGTGACCTCATCACTTCTGTTATCCACATTGTCACCTTAGGGTTGGCTTATTACCATATCAGCTGCCACCTTAGGTTTGGCTTATTAGCATATCAGCTTGTCACACACCGGCTGGCCTCTAAGCCCTCACACACACTAGCTAATACTTCTTTATTTCAACAATTTTTCATGCTTTAACACAATACAATCCATCAATACAACAACAATCCTATATGTGTTCACCACATTCCTCTTCCTCTCTCTCCTTATTCTTGGGCCTCAGATCTTTATTTGCTCTTCAATCCGCATCTACAACAGTCTATACATTACCGGTACCCCACTCATCCAGACTGGGTGGAGGCTGATGTCACGACTACAGGAGAAAACCCATCTGGATCTTTAACCCAGCACCTGGCAGGGCAGCAATCCATGAGATTCAGTCCCTGGTGACAGACTCTTTCTTCTGAATCCACCACAGCCACATCCAAAGCTCCATGGTCATTCCCGGGGCCACAAGTCATTTGTTGGCATTCAGCCTGAAAACATAAGCCCCCTCATCCTTGTCCACTGCCAGACAACACGACAAGGCTACACACTGAAAAGATCAAAATGCAGTCAAGTTCACCTCAAATCACACTGTCTTAGTCTTAAACCACAGGATGAACCACATACTTCTTGGTCTTCTTTCCTCCTCTTGGAAAAGTTTTTTCATGTTATCTTCAGTTGGCTGCTTAGTTCTAGAAGATTCCCTGGCTTAGAACCAAGCACAAATGTACCTCAGCTTCTCATTTCCTGGGAGATCATCTGACTGCCCCCCAGGTCAGAGTGCCCCCTGAATGGCCTCCTCTGGCCTCTAGTCCAGCCAGAGCTCTTGCCAGTTCCAAGAGATGGACAAGTCAGTCTGACCTTGAAATTTATCCTTAGAGGCTCCACCCAAAGGCCAGCCCACATGGAGGTACCCAATAAACCACCCACAGCATATCAGGGAGTTCCCTTGAAGTCTTTGCCTTTACATTCTTGTTTTTCTACCAGCTAATTCATGGATTCATGGAGGAATTGTTTTCAGGTATGTTAAGCTTGTCATGGTACCCATATAATCCCAGCTACTCAGGAAGTGTAGACAGGAGGGAGTGGTCAAGTGGTGGTGGAGCACCTGCTTAGCAAGCCCAAGGCCCTGAGTTCAAACCCCCGTACAGTACCACCAAAAATAAAGAAATAAATAAAGTGCGTTAAGCATTAGTATAGGGGAGTAAAGAAACTGGTTCATGTGTGTAAAATGGTGGGATTAATTAAAATGTTTTAATACTAGATTATGCAAGAGAAAATGCTGGGATGGTATGAATTATAAAAAGTAGGATACAAGATGGCCTATAAACTAGGGTTCCACTTTAATAAATGTGTTATATACTTACAAATCTATATTAAAATAGTCTAATTAGGATATATTGTAAGCACATTAATCCCCCTGTACAACTATCGTACGCTAATAAGTACTAAAAAAAATGATCTCATTACAAAAAAATTTTTTAAATAAACAAGACAAAGAAACAAAATATGGTTTCACTAGGACCTAAAGAGCTTCTACAAACTGGCTTGATTTCATATGCAAATGTAATTTAATGTGCCTACATCTGGTGGAGTGGCTCAAGCAGTTAAAAGCGTCTGCCTAGCAGTGTGAGGCCCTGAGTTCAAACCCCAATGCTGCCAAAAGCAAAACAAAACAAACAAAAAAGCTATTTATTGTTGGACTGGAGGCATGGCTCAAGTGGTAGAATGCCTGACTAACAAGTGTGAGACCTTGAGTTCAAACCCCAGTACTGCCACAAAAAAAAAAAAAAAAAAAAGCAGAGCAATTGATTAAGTGTTCAAAAATATCCAAGTATTCATTGAGTACATCCTGCAGCCAACACCATGCTGACTGGGAAGGATGGGTGAGGAAGGTCATGGTCAAAGTGCCAGAGCTGCAGGTGCTTGGTATCTATGTGGGAAGAAAAACCAACCCATGGGCATCATTGCTAGCCCATGCAGGGACCACGTACTCTGGAGTGGACTGTTAACCGTACCATGATTAAGAGCAAAGGGAAGTGGGCAGGGGAGGTCAGGAAGACTTCCTGAGGCAGGCATCAGACCTGGGGGAGGTCAGGAAGAAAACACAGATGACTCAGACACAGACGACTCAGTGGAGAGTTCGTGGGAAGGGAGGCAATGAGCCCCGGTGGCCACGTGACAGTGCCAACCCTGCTGTGGTCATCACTAATTCGATGTTTTCTCTTTGACGGCTTTTAGTGCTTTTCTTTACATCCGATGCCCTGCATCCGATGCCCTGCTTCCCCACTCTGGGTTGTCCACATGTGGGTTCTTCACTTACCTTGCCTCAGACTCAGCATGCTTTTTCAGACTTGGGACCCATCTTTCTTCAGTTCTGAAAAATCCACACCCATTTCTCTGAACACTGCCTCTCCTCTTTCACCTCCCTCAGAAAGCCTGGTGCATTTTCATGATTTACTCTGCAGTTTTAAAAACTTCTTTCATATTTTCCATTGTTTTACCTCCTGGTGCTTCACTCTGAGTGATTTTCTCAGATACAGCTTCCAAATCACTAAGTCTAAAGTTATGCCTAGTAAGGATTTGAAAATGCAATATTTTTTGTTCCTATAATTTCTACTTAATTCTTTGAATCTGCTTTAATTTTTAAATTCCCCTTCTTATTCTATAGATCTAACTCCTCCATTTCTTAAGCACTTTGGACTTATTTTTAAGAGCTTTACAAGCCAGGCACCAGAGGCTCACACCTGTAATCCCAGCTACTCAGGAGGCAGAGATCAGGAGGATCTCAGTTCGAAACCAGCCCTGAAAAATAGTTCATGAGACACTATCTTGGAAAAACCCTCGAAAAAAGGGATGGTGGAGTGACTCAAGGTGTAGGTCCTGAGTTCAAATCCCATACAAGAAAAAAGAAAAAAAAAAGAGCTTTACCTACGTTCTTTAATCCTAACAAGTACTACTTATCATTCCCATTTTACAAAAGAGAAAATGAAACAACGTAAGTAGCCCTGGGGTCACATAGTTAATAATTCCTAGAATTGAATTGTATAGAAATCAAGGAGTTTAGCCTGTTGTGGGCTGAACTCTCAAGTTTAATACCTAACTCCTAGGACCTCAGAATGTGACTGTATTTAAAGAGGCATGGAAAAAAAGAGGTTATAGGAGTGGGACCTAGGGCGATATGACTGATGTTCTTATAAGGAGAAATTAGCCACAGACCAGTACACACAGACATGTGTGAAGACACAGAGGGGTCAGTCACTGCAAATCAAGGAGAGAGGCCTTCGAAGCAGGTAAACCTGCTGGCACCTTGATCTCGGACTTTGGGCCTCCAGGATCATGTGTCAATAAATGTCTGTTTCCTGAGCCCCTTCAACTGTGGTATTTTATTATGGCAGCCCTAGCAGTACACCTGCTGTGCTCATACACAAATGTTTCTAACCATTGCCACCAGGCAAGCTCAAGTATTTATGGACACCTTATTTGTTCAATCTTGCTATTATCTGAGAACGAAGAGATTTAATTTCCGTACTTTGGATTCCCATGAAGGTAACACGTTTCACACATTTGATTTTGAAATTATGTTTTCTGCTTTTTTTGTTTCCTTTTTTGTCAACTCTCCTATTTTTGTGGGGTTCCCTTCTTCATGATGGGCTACTTCAAATGTCTTATAATTTATAATACTAATTTTTAATCATTTTTGCTTATCATATTGGCTTTCCTCAAGTTTTACAATTTTTGTGTGTGACCTCATCTTCTATGAGAATTCTTTCAGGTGTAAGGACAGGATTGCTCCCACTTGTGCCTGGATTGTGGAGACCTCCCCGTAGTGTCTCTACTTAAGTCAGTGGTAGGATCAGTGACTCTCAAATTTCTTTCTCAGTTTCCATCTTGGGATTTCCATACACCATGAGTAGCTAAAAGTTAGATACCGTGTGTGACTCCAGCTTGTTCTTCACCTTCTTGTAGGAGTTTCTGTTTCTCTGCATGGCTTAGGACAGTTCTCATTTCTGCAATATATTCCCCGTTCCAACTTCCTGCTGTGTCCAGGGCCAGAGACTTAGATTCTTGTTTCTCCATAACTGTTCATTAAAAAAAAAATCCAAACTACCAAAGGATATATGTGACAGTTCCTAAAGTACTCAGATCACTAGGATAAATACAGGATTACTTGTTCATTTGTGGCACCTGGAGATTTGCCTTTCTTGCTTTTGAACTGAAATATATATATATATATATATATATATATATATGTTAGCATTTCAGGAAAATATATGTGACCTTATGAAAACTATTTAATCTCTATATATCTGGCTTCCTAGTCATAAAACTGTAGGGATGATTAAACAAGTTGATTCATGTAAAGTGCCAAGGACAAGACCTGGCTCATAAGTGTCCAAGGGATGTTCTGATAAGTGTTTCTGCTTCTGAACAACAGCTCTTGATCAGATCTGGTCCATTACCTTAATATAGCTAAAATTTTAAAATAACTACGATAATAAAAAGTCAAACGTTTAGATTCATCTCCTCTTCCTATCCCTAAAAGTAAACACAACATGAAAAGTTATTAGATAATCTAATTTTCTAACAAATTGAACTCATTACATTTGAAAATTCAACCCCTGTCAATGCACAATTAAAGAATTACTTTAAAACAATTGGTTTTTTAAAACTATTCACCTAATGACCTATATAAAATTATCACACAAAAAAGCAATATAAAAGCTTCTGGTCAAAGACACTAAGTCTTGAAAAGTATTTCTGGGTATCATCCTGGAATACTCCTACAACTCAGCAATGCAGGACAGTGAGACAGGTGTGTGTGTGTGTGTGTGTGTGTGAGAGAGAGAGAGAGAGAGAGAGAGAGAGAGGAGGGATGGAAGGAGAGGATATGAATGCATAGAACATTTCTGGAGGAACACTAGTGCCGCTGCTAGCAGAGGTTATGTAAAATGGTTGTGAGCAAGGAAGACGCAAAATCAGGCCTATCCAGAAGACTTGCATGAATGGTGAGCAGGATGGGTGGGCAGGCCAGATGTAACTGGGGGAGACTGTAGCCAGGATTCCCATTTGAAGCATGTTGGGATCACCCAGTAGGAATACTAGGGATCCATTCTGAGGCAGTGAAAGGAGTGGAGAAAAAAGGGGGTTAGATTCCCTTTAGAACCACTCCTAATTGTAGCCTAAGGCCTAGCACAGCCCTACTGGGTGCTCAACAAACATCTGAAATGAAAGACGTCCCTGTGAAAGGCTGTTACAATTCTAGTTCATAAAGACATTTTGATGGGCACAAGACACCAGCTCTACTGACCCTGCCACCCTCTTCTTAGAGTTCATTCCCTTGGCCCTGGACCTTGGGAGACAGAGTAAGGAAAGGAGTACCCAGGCAGGCGAATCCAGGTTTCAGGTGCCCTTTTACCCTTT
Source organism: Castor canadensis (assembly GCF_047511655.1). NCBI lineage: Eukaryota > Metazoa > Chordata > Mammalia > Rodentia > Castoridae > Castor > Castor canadensis. Next base: position 178,651,286 of record NC_133389.1, on the reverse strand, counting down.
GCTGCCCCTGCTCACCCAGGAGTGGGAACTGGTTCCTGCTCCATCCCACTGTTCCCCATACCAGGTACTCCCAACCATACATGACAGAAAGCAGCATGGTGAGCTGTGCCCTGTGCATCTGTGTGTATAGCAAGCTGCAGGGCCTGCTTCTCTGAGGAAGGAAGTTACAAATGAAAAAGGGAAAGAGAGCAAGGAAACCAGTTCTAACACACACACACAAACCAGCTACCATGACTCTACGTTCAGTAGGAGCCCCAAATAAGCTTTTTTGTTTTGTTTTTCATTCATTTGTTTTAATGAGTAAGACCATAAAGAAAGTGAGCAGGAGGACAAGAATCTCAGAAATGTGGCATCTGGGGACCCCTTGAAGGAAAGAGAGCTGAGCCTCTCAGAGGACAGAGCACCCAGAGACCTCCTCCCAAACTCCACATATGCCAGCAGGGGACAGTGAGGGAAGATAGGTAATAATTGTACTTATTCTGGTATCTTCTGAACCTAATGTGTGGCCTGCTCAAATGCTTGTTGAATGAATGAAGATAGATGAAGAGTTCTTCCATCTGGCTTTCATTGGCAGAACTGAAATCAACATTTTTTTTTTTTTTTGAGAGGGGGATCAAGCTCAGGGCTTCATACTTCCAAAGCAGGCACTGTACTTCGTGAGCTAGGCCTCCAGCTGTGCAAACAACATTTTGTGGCAACCAGGTGGCTACAGGAAACAACTTTTCAGGATGGCCCTCAGTGATCTACTTCCTGTATCCACGCTCTGGTGTCATCCCTATCATTGTATGTGGGCTGATCCTAATGACTTCCTCCTAACAAGCAGAATATGGTGAAAGGATGAAATGTCACTTCTGTGAGCAGATCACAAAAGACTGACTGCCATCATCCTAGACTCTCTATTGCACACTCTGGTAAAGCCAGCTGCCATGGTAAAGAGGCCCACACGCAAGGATTGAGGGAGACCTCTGGCCAACAGCCAGGGAGGACTGAAGCCCTTCGCCCACCAACCCTCAAGGAAGGGACTCAGTCATACACTCTCATAAACTTGGGAGTGACTCCTTCCCGGAGGAGCCTGGAGAGATCATGGCCCTACCACTGTCTTGGACACAGCCTGTGAGGAACCCTGAGCAAAGAACCCAGCTAAGCTCTGCCCACATTCCTGACCTACAGACACGAGATTATTGCTGTGAATTGCTTCATGCTTCTCCACTTTGGGTTAACTTGTTACCAGCATTAGATAGCTAAAACAATGGTCCATTTGAGTTTTATGTGAAGATGGGCATTGTGACAATGAAACTTGACAAATGGTGGCAGTAGTTAGAAGCCCCAGTTTTGGTAATAATTGGTCTAGGTTTGAATCCTGGACCCCCCCCCAACTCACTAGTTATGAGTCTGTGTTCCTTTAAAATGAGCATAATTCTCTTCTCAAAGAGAAAGCACAAGAATTACATAAAGATTTATGTAACCCGCTTAGCCCAGTGTTTGTCATATAGGATAAACACTATATGCTAATAATAACACTATTAGCAATAATAGTTAATATTAATGAGAATAATGGAGAAAGACCCCTCACAAAGCAACTAGTGTCCTCCGACTGGAAGTGGTCAAACTGAGGCCCGATGTACAAGAAATGAGAGAACCCCAGAGCACCCCAAAGCCTCTCCCAATCTCAGACTCGAGCGCTGTGCTACTGGTCTGGCTGATGCCAAGGCAGGTGGAGCAGGTGGGCTGGGGCCACTCCTGGTGGGACATCAGCTACCATGAAGCAGGAGGTGGATCCAGCCATCCAGCCTTCACCTCAATAGCACCTCCCCTTCTGCATGGCCTCTGAGGCGAGTATGTGGGCACCACCCTGGCTGAGCCCAGGACACCCAGCAAGGTAAACACCCAGCCAGGAAGTGCCAGGACCCAGGAGTGGGGCTGAAGGTCAGGAATGCTTCCCAGGGAGGCTTTTCCAGGAGACGACAGAACACTTGGCTTCAGTTCTCTGGACAAAGCAGAGAATGTGCCTGCTTTGGGGACACCCAGGACTACTCTAGGGTGCCTGGCCTGGACAGTGGATGGGAAAGGAAGAGCCGTGGGGGGCACCAGACCCCCAGGAGGTCCTCGCTGGCAGGTGAGCAAATGGCTTTGACATTTTTTAATGAAATGAGATAAAAGAAGAGATGGAATAGAGGTCAAGGTCACTGCTGTGGTAGGTAGGGCAGAGTGCATCATTTATTGAGAAGCAGCCCCTGGTCTCACCTATGAGATCCCGGCTTCACCACTCCACCTCCCTGGTGTCAGTTTCACCATCTGTGAATTCAGTTGCCAATTGCTTTCAGCTCCTCCCTCACCCTGGAGATGGGGACAAGTGAGGCAATACATAGGAATGACTGCATAACTCACAAGGCCCCTTGCTTAAAAAAAAAATCAAGAATTTTAGACTGATGGCAGCCTAGCATTAAGCAAAGTGAGGGTCCCCTATAAGAATGGGGCCCTGGGACTGCACAGGTTGCATGCCCTGGTGCCCACCTTGGCAATAAGTGTATGAGTAAACTATGAGGTGCTGTGATTTCTGTGTGCCGCTGGCTCATATCTCCAAGTACACTTGGAGAACAGAGGTCACAGCTGGAAAGTGACAGCCCCTGAAATGCTGCTCCACTGCCATTGTCCCTCCTACTCCTAGCCCAATTCAGGACAAGATACCACACCCATCAGAATCTTCTGAATTTGTGTGCCTGCCTGGCATGAAGCCAAATCATGATGTGACTCGGTTCGGAGCACAGCTTTCTTGGATGTGATGGTCAAAGGTCCTTATTTCCTATCATGATCAATATTTGGGTTGCTCATGTGGCCACTAGCTGTGTGATGCTGGGACTTGGGACTTGTGTACTTCTGACTGTTCTGCCATCATCTGCTGATTAATGACTTGTTTTTGCCTTTTGTGAAAATGCCTATCTTAATGCAAAGAGAGCACTCTACCGATTGAGCCACACCTCCAGTCCTGCCTATTTTAATGCAGTGAGACCAGTGGGAAAGCTCCAGTTGTGTCCTTTGTCATGTTTCTTAGTCCTCCCCTCCACTTTTGTCTATGTTTTCACTTAGATTTTCCCCTTTCTTCATTCTACCCACTTCTTGGACTGTACTTCAACACTGCTTAGCCTTAGAACGTAGAAGTGCCCAGTGTCTCCTGGGAGTTCTGAACTTTCTGGTCCATGCAGGTGGACAACAGACCACCTTCATCATCCCCACCGCTTCCTAAACCCAGATTGTCTTGGGCACACCTCCAGGAGAGGGTCTCCCTGGGACAGCCCATGGGTGAGACCAACCAGAGACAATAACGACGCCAGTCTGAAGGAAGGCAATTGCTTTGAGAACTTTACTTTGCCTGTGGAGACTCTGGCTTCAGCCCACAAAGCTCACACCAATGGACAAACCAGCCCAGACCTGTGCATCTGTCTGTCCAAAGTCCCCGAGAAAGCAAAATCTAGCTTCCCAGCCTTGCTGATTTCACAGGGGACACTGGAGCCACTGCTTATCCCAAGAAGTCAGTGAGCCTGCCAGCTCTCAGTCAGACATTTCATATTCCAGGATGGGCATCCTCTCCCATCTCTACGAGTCTTTAGCCCCTCCCCACAAGGAACTGGCTCTGATGTTCTGAAGTTACCTGCTAGTGCCACCCTAATTGCAAAATCCCTTCATGCCTTCATCAAGTAATTGCCAAGCACCTGTGCTTGTAAGACTTGGAAGTGTGACTGGGGACACAGGTGACATGATGGTGGCCTTAAGCAGTGCTGTGTGCCAGCCCCAAGGCCAGGCTGGAAGTCTCTCAGTGAGCAGAACGAAGCATGTCCCTAGCTCCAAGATGGTTTCCGGGTCATGGGGACGACAGGACTTTGGGCCGTACGGAATGGGTTTCATCTCAGAGCCCCTGTGGCACCTGCAGGAGGCTGCTGGTGCACAGAAGCACAGGACTCAGGAGGAAGTCCTTCTTTCTCTTGGCCTTGGCCAACTTGTCCTCTTTTGGAGAGGTCAGACCATGGGTGGAAACTCTGCCTCTGGTCTGGAGACCCAGGGAGGCCACCAACCTGTCCCTAAGGTTGGGTGGCAGAGGCCCTAAGGTCCAGTTCCTCAGAACACCATACTGCATCTGAGGACTAACAAGAGAACGTTTACAGAGCATCCCTAACTGGCTTCCTTGGGAAAATAACTCAGGCAGTTGTCTAAAGACTTGGGAACCTGGATCAGGCCATCTTGCCATCTTTCCATCTTTCTACCTCCACTCATCTAATCTTTGAAGTAGAAAAAAATTCATATGTTCTAATGAGGATGGTGGAGATGCCAAAGGGATGATTAGGGATCTCTGCATGGAGGAGGTGGCCATGGAGCTGGGTGTCTTTAGACAATACTACATCACTTTTTAGTTATTTTGTAGGATTGCTGATGGGTATGGCTTTATGTACTATAAAGTAAGGCTCTCTAACTTGAAAATAAGGTAGTAATTTTTTCACAGTCACTCTAATTGAATGTTGCAAGTTCTTTAAATAGCACACTTGCTCAGATGGCACATTCTTGGTAAAGGAACAGCCGGGTCTCAACAAGGTAGAATGGGAGCCTCACAGGATAGAGGATTGCTGGAGCAGAGGGAAGGTGGAGGGATGCCTGGACCCCAGAAGATCACAAGGTCTGGATGGGATCTGTATGGCTGACATGTCTCATGGAAAATTCATACTCATTTCCTTACACTTTGCCTCAGTCACCCTTGACTTATGCATCACACACCAGCCTTAGGGTTTCCTCCAGAGAGAAGTTATGATCATCCATTACCCAGATCTTTTTAGCTTAAAGTGCAAATGCTGATTCATGACCTAATGAGTGTGTTTCAAAACATAGGCTCTCCAGGGGACAAGCAATTTGAACAGTGCCCTTAAAAGGGAAGCTTGGGAAACCCTGGGGCATGGACCAGTGGAGGTAAGGAAGGAAGGCAAACTTGAGCCTGAGGCCATGACCCCAGGTCCCATCCTGAAGTGGCAAGGGTCAGTGCCCAGTGGCTGATTTGAGAATTGCTCAGCTCCACATCAAGCTAATACAACCTACTAGCCTTGGTATTTTGATCCGCCATGATAGTGACTGCTGACAGGATGCTCATTCAGCCGTCCAGCAAGAATGGACTGCACGTTTACTCTGGGTCCTTGTCATCCAGCAGGGATGAGATGGTGTAAAATTCCTATTGTTCTTCCCAGATCCCCCTGCCAATTTTGAGCCCCCAGCTGCTTCTTCCTCCTTTAGTGCCATCCAAATAAGCAGACAAAGTAATCCAATTTCCTAATCAGAGCTGATTCACTCAGCATTCCTGTGTCTAAACAGATTCCCATTAAATCCCACCCATGAGGCAAACAACTTAGAACCCTGGCACATGGACTCTGTTTCTTAAAACGCTCTATGGTTGCGAATCCACTCAGGGAAGTGCATACATCTATAAAGACATATTTTGCTCTCATCTGAGTGATAAAAACATTCCTGGGTAGATTCTTGGGCGTTGGAGGAAAGTCTTCTTTTCTGCAGAGCTCCTTTTTAGGAATTAGCTTTGAACTTTACAATGGTTCTCAAGTTCTTTGTTTCTGGATTTAAAAGGGTGTCTGGCCCAGGGACAAGTCTTCCTAGCACTGAGATATCAGGGAAACTGCCAGCAGCTTTTTAGCCTCTTTGGAGTCAGTTCCAAGGCAAAAGTAACTTCCTCGGCAGTGGGTTGACTTAAGTTCCTAGCTGAGGGCAAGAAAAGGAGAGTTTCCGTTTCAAAATGAAGCCATCTTGAACCTCAGAAAGAAACAGATCCATGTAGGCTGTGTTGGGAAAAACATTATTACAGTTGATTTGTGTATTTGTTGGGGAGACATTACAGAAATTTCTAAAAATGAAGAAGCATGGGAATCTTTCAACTTGAGCAGCTTTAGGTAAGGTCTTTTTGAAGGTTCTCCTCCCCTTCTGGGCTTTCTCAGGGCACTGATTTGTGCTGCTTGTCTCCCTGATCTGTCCCTGCTGGGACAGCAGGAGCAGGATATGGATACTGGGCTGACAGCAGGCACCAGCCATGGGGCCACCACGGTCCTGCTGTAACCCCAGGGCTCTGTCTGCCCATGCTCCCTCTCTGAGCTCGTCTCAGTCTTTGTATTAGATAGGTTCCATCGCTGTGACAAATGCCCAAGAAAAACGACCTGAAGGAGGAAAGATTTATTTTGGTTCATGGTTTCAGAGTTAACAGTCCATGGCCACTGGGTCCCACTGCTTTGGGACTGAACATCATGGTGGAAAGCATGTGAGTAAAGCTACCCACCTCATGGCAGCAAGGAGGCAGAGAGAGACAGAGAGGGAACAGGAACAATGCAAACCTTTTAAAGACATGCCCTGTGACCTACTTCCTCCCAACAGGCCCCACATTTTAGTGTTCACCACATCCAAATAATGCCATCAAATTATGAATCTGTCAATGGATTAGCCCACTAATGAAATCAGAGCCCTCAGGATCCAATCATTTCCCCAAAGTCCATTAGCTGGCAACAAGCCTATAACACAGGAGCCTTCTGGGGACTTCAGGTCAAAGCATAACAATCATTTAAGGCTGTTTTCTTGGGAAAGGTTGTATACTGAAAAAGAACAGGGGCTGAGTGGCCAGCAGAAGGAAAAGGAAAGTTCGGCAGAATAGAAGTATCCATGAAGAGAGTTCCACAGCCTCTTGCTGAGGGTCTTAGCATAGCCCATTTGTTCTGTGTAGGTCACTCCAGCCGCCTGGGTGGAAGGGTGGAGATGACCAAAGTTCAGTGTCCAGGCACAGCTGGAATGGTGTCCAGCACTTGCACATGGCTCCTGTTTCCCTGGGAGCCTCTCCTCTCCTTCCAAGGTGCTTTTTTTCAGTTTTCCCATCCCTGGACGTCAGCCATTTACTTTCCACGTTTACAGTTTTTAGCATATCCACGTGCCACCTGGACTATTAAGGCTTCTCACAGATTAGCTTTAAACTAAATTCCCTATCATATTTATTTTCAATCTGAGCATTAATATCTGCAGTGTTCCGGGTTCGATGTGCTAATTGACTTTTTTTCTAAAACGCTTAAAATACATAACTTCATTTTTTGATAGACATGCCTCCTAAAATCACATTGCAGTTCTGGGTTTAAATTCCGTGCCCCTGGAAGGAGAACAGGAGACCGTCTAGAGTTTGCCCAAATCCTACAACAATTTTAGATGAGAGACAATTGAAAAAAACCACAGTCTGCTGTTACAGTTCGCCTTAAAAAAAAAAAAAAGTCTCCATCATTAATAACTTGCTCACTCAAACCAAAACAGAAATTCTGGCTTCTCTGCCTCGATTCCCCTCCCTGACTCCATGGCTTCTGCCTCCTCCTCCCATTCTGTTCCCATGGTTGGTTCTTCCTCCCCTCTCTGACCACATGGAGTCCCTGGCACCCTCTAATGGTTTTGCTCTCTCCAGCCCAGAGACAGAGGCATGATTCTCTGTTACCTGATCTCCTCAGTGACCCTTCCTCAGGGCCTGGGTGACTGTTCCTACCTCCAGCCTGTGGGGAGATACTTGCGATGTTTCCAGCACTACACAGACAAGAGAAGGTTCCAGAGGAAAAGAGAGGCTAGAGGAAACATTAGAAAGTTGCCTCCTGCCTGCTCTGCTGGACCCCAGGAAGGGTCTGTCTCACGTCTCACCCCAGGGCTTCCAGTAGTGCTCAAGGTCTTCCTGATACTCATCTCTGGAAGAGCGAATCTGATTGGCTGAACCCAGCCTCTGGCTGCTTCTTCCCGGGGTCAAAGGTCCACTCTGCTCTGGTCACCTGTGGCCATAGCTTAATCCCTTCCAGGGTTAAGGATACACAGATTCCCTAGGAAGGGGCTTGGGACCAGAAAGAAGGATGGCTACCTCTGGCACAAATTCTAGTCCCATTTTGAGAAATTGAGTTGGTCTAAGACTTTCTCAGGCCAGGGTGAGAGTTCTAGTAGTGATGAACTGAATGTTTGTGCTCCTCAAAATGCAGATGTTGGAACCCTAAACTCTAATTCGATGGTAAGTCTGTGGGAGATATTTAAGGCTACATGAGATCATGAGCGTAGGGTTCCCATAATAGGATTAGAGTCCTTATGAGAAGAGGAAAAGGGAGCTACCCTTACCCCGCATCACTGAGGAAAAATCTGAAAGGACATAGGGGGAAGGCTGCTGTCTGCAAGCCAGGAGGAAGGCCCTCACTAGAGTTGGATCATGAGGGCTCCCTAATCTTGAATTTCCAGTGTCCAGATCCCTGAGACCATTAATTCTGTTGTTTAAGACCCTCAGTCCCCACCACGTGTATGGCATTTTGTTGTGGAAGCCCCAGTGGACTAAGACAGCAATTAGCCCTGTGGTTTTTAGCAGGCCTCTTTACAAAGCACCTCAGATGTTCACTGATGGATGAGCTCCCAGCAATTCAGACAAGCAAATGGTCCACTGCTAGAATCCAACAAAGACCCAGTGTCCAGTCCTCAGCCCTGCACATAAATACTGCTGTTTGGCTATGGGACGGTCACTGCCCACTTCACAGTGTCTGTTTTCAATGTGACTGGGTGCTTGGCAAGCCAGGTTCTCCTCCCTCTGGCAGGGTCCAGCAGACCTTGCCCACAGGCAGGCACAGAGCTTGCCAAGGGCGGTGGCCTGAGGCGGCTGGCCATAGGAGTGGCCTTGTCCCCAGCTCACTCTCCCCATAGCTCACACCCTGTCTGAGGGCAGGGATATGAGGAAAAGAATCAGCAAGCTGCTGCATTTCAGAAAGTAGGTTAAGCCCCCTCCACCTTCCCTCTTCCCCAGCTGAGAGTGGCTGCTGTCACCAACACACCCAGAGGGGACAGACGCTCAGCAGCTTCAGCAGTCCCCTGAGACAAGGCATAGATTTCACTTGCTGGCGGGGTGGCTCTGATAGACCCTTATTTTATTTTCTCAAACTCTACACCTGCATTTTATAAGCATTCTAATACATTTTACAACCTTTGGCTCTTTACACATCAAAAAGTAAAAGCAATTTAAGCAAGTGGAACATTTGTTTAGCTGCACAGAGAAAAAAAACAACTTGGTTGTGGCTTGTGTGTCTGATGCAGCCACTGTGAGCTCCATTAACCCTTGCACTTTCGTTGCACAGACAAGCTTCCAGAAGAGAAAGAGGGCACATTTGTATTTGGGATGATGGAAAGGTTAGGAAAGTCCCTTCTGTTTGCTCTGATGGGGCCCTGGTGGTGGGGAAGGGATGCAGGTCAGTTTCATTGCAAAACATGGCAGAGCTCAGTGTTAGAGGACAAAGTTCACTCACGTGGACTCAGGCTGAGCCTTGAACCATGACCTGGGCACATGGCATCACCCTATAATGGACACTGGGGCTCCAGAGGATGTCAAGCACCCAATGGATACCTGTCCTGAGTCCTAGCAGGATGTGCTGAGGGGACATCCAGGGTCCCTCAGCACAGTTTAACTTAAACGTCAGAGGAGGGGAATAGAATGACCTCACACTCGCTGGGCTGCACAAGAGTGAGCCCCAGGAGACAACTACACCGGAGGAGCAGTCCACAGTCACACTAGGGGGATTTCCTCTGCCTTGAGCCCCTGTTCCTAAAATTGCCCCAGGCTCTTCATGTGGAAGGCTCCACAGTGTGCAGGGAGGGACTTGCTGAACAGAGGAGGCTGAGGCAGCCAGATGCACTGGTCTTGTCCTGGACCTCTGGCCTTGTACCTTCCTGCGTTCGCTGCCCCTGATCTTTGATCTTTGATAAGGGCAGCTGTAGAGCTGGAGATGTGGCTCAAGTGGTAGAGAGCTTGCCTTATAAGCATAAGGCCCTGAGTTCAAATCCCATTGTTGCTACAAAACAAAACTCCAAATAAGGCCATGTTCTGAGGTCCTGGGGGTTAGAATAAGAGCTACTGTGCTTGCTTGTTGGGTAGTCTCCACCCTCCCCTGGGTGGCCTGTGGCCATTCATTTCCTCTGGGAGCTGGAAGAACAAGGTTTGAATCCTGCCTCACCCACTTACCAGCTGTATGACCTTAAGCAAGTTACTGTGTGTCTCTGATGGAGCCTCGTCCCCAGGCCCAGGGTTCTAGTGAGCAGCAAAAGAGGCAATGGAAAATTAGCATCAGTGCCAGAAACAAGCAGCTGGCTGTGCATTGTTGCCACTCAGGGCATCTCCTCTCCAGGAGCCTGGCTCCACCTTTTGAACCATTCCTGAAGGGGTCAGAAGGTTCATGCCCAGTGCATGAGCCATGAGGCCCCAAGGATACAAGTTACAGGAGTCCTGTCAAGCACAGGACTGCAGAGAAGTTAAAACCTCTCTTCTGGCCTAACTGTAGAGGTCACTGAAGGACCCTGGTCTGTTCTTCCATCTCGAAGCGTCTCCACGCTGCCCCATCCCTCCCCAACTGCTACCCCTGAATGAGGGCTGAAAGCAGCAATGGCGACAAGGTCAAGTTACTTTTCCAGAGAAAACAGGAGTCTCAAGGTGTGGTCTTAGACCAGCAGCAGCCACTGAGAACTTAGACGCGTATATTCTTAGGCCCAAGGCCAGAGGCTCTGAATCAGAACTCAAGGGCCCAGCAACCTGTATGTCAACTTTCCAGAGAACTCCAGGGCCACCCAGATAAACGCCACTGCCGCAGAGGATGAGGACCAACCAGGACCATGCAACGTGCAACAGCGTGGATGACTAGCACAGGCAGAATGTCATGGAAAAAAGCCAAACACCAAGGAGAACGTTCTGAATGGCCCCAGTACATAAACTCCTCAAACCATCGAAAGGAGTCCATGCTGTTAGCAGTCAGAGCTGTCTCTGGGGAGAGGAAGGGGGCGCTGGAAATAACCATCTCCTTTTGAATCTGGTTCTGGTTATACAAGAAGGTTTAGTTTGTAAACATTCAGTAATCTGTGTACTAAATTTCTGCACTTTCTGTATCCTAGTAAAATTTTTAATGTTAAAAAATATAAAAGGGTAAAGTAGGAGTGCTACCACCTCCTCAATGTGTAGCCTAATTATTGGCTGAAATCATGGGGGTGGGGGTCTTCCCCTTGCTCCAGAGACAAAAAGTTGACCACTCTGTCTTTTGTCCTTGACTAAAAAGGGTTCACAAATTCAACCTAAAAACAGCCTCAACACACGATAGGCTAAACTGTCTAATGAAAACCAGAGAGAAGAAACTGTTGATCCACAAGCTAAAACTAACTCTGCCATTTTTGGAAATTTTTTTGCTCCCACATATTCCCTGGTTCATAGAGAGTATTTCCAGAGAAGGAGCTGCCTCGTTCAATAACCTAGGTGGATATTTCACCAAGTGTTTATTTTGGAGGGGGCATCAGGAAGTCACACTGCATAGGACAGGACTTTCTGTGCATGTTTTACAATGGTGTTGGTGGGGGGAAGGTTGGAGATCAATGGAAGAACCTGGTACCACCTGCCAAGGAATTTCCAGGGCCTTGACACCCTGGAACAGAGCTCTGTGGCTCGGTCCTCCATCTGCCTATAGGCTAGAGTAGATTCTGATCCGATTCACTGTTTCTTGTGAGGATAATCTTGGTTCTACCAAGGGATCCTATCTCCTCATCCGCCCCCCACCCTACACCCACTTAAAGTTAGTACTTAACAGGTCACACAGATGAGCCCCTCTACATGGATATCTAGAAGCTGGATTGCAAGATGATTGCCACCAACGTTGATCTCATCTCTCTGGAACTGAGGACTCTGGTTTTTCCATGTCCTCACCAACACTTGTTATCACCTCTTTTATTATAGTCACCCTAGTAGGTGTGAAATAGTATCTTACTATGGTTTTGATTTGCCTTTTCCTCATGACTAACAGTGTTGAGCAAGTTTGCGTGTACTTATTTTTTGTATCTTCTTGGGAGAGATCTCTGTGTGTTATACCCAGGAAGCCATTGCCCAATCCAACATGAGGAGGATTTATGTTAATTTTCTTCTAAGAGTTTTATGATTTCTCACTCTTACAATTAAGACTTTGATCCACTTTGACTTAATTTTTTTTTTGAATATTTTATTTTATTTTATTTTTTTACTGTTTTATTATTCATATGTGCATACAAGGCTTGGTTCATTTCTCCCTCCTGCCCCCACCCCTTCCCTTACCACCCACTCCGCCCCTTCCCTCTCCCCCGCCAATACCCAGCAGAAACTATTTTGCCCTTATCTCTAATTTTGTTGTAGAGAGAGTATAAGCAATAATAGGAAGGAACAAGGGTTTTTGCTGGTTGAGATAAGGATAGCTATACAGGGAGTTGACTCACATTAATTTCCTGTGCGTGTGTGTTACCTTCTAGGTTAATTCTTTTTGATCTAACCTTTTCTCTAGTTCCTGGTCCCCTTTTCCTATTGGCCTCAGTTGCTTTTAAGGTATCTGCTTTAGTTTCTCCACATTAAGGGCAACAAATGCTAGCTAGTTTTTTAGGTGTCTTACCTATCCTCACCCCTTCCTTGTGTGCTCTCGCTTTTATCATGTGCTCAAAGTCCAGTCCCCTTGTTGTGTTTGCCCTTGATCTAATGTCCACATATGAGGGAGAACGTGATTTTTGGTCTTTTGGGCCAGGCTAACCTCACTCAGAATGATGTTCTCCAATTCCATCCATTTACCAGCAAATGATAACATTTCGTTCTTCTTCATGGCTGCATAAAATTCCATTGTGTATAAATACCTCATTTTATTAATCCATTTGTCAATAGTGGGGCATCTTGGCTGTTTCCATAACTTGGCTATTGTGAATAGTGCCGCAATAAACGTGGGTGTGCAGGTGCCTCTGGAGTAACCTGTGTCACAGTCTTTTGGGTATAGCCCCAAGAATGGTATTGCTGGATCAAATGGTAGATCAATGACTTAATTTTTATATCTGGTGTGAGGGAGGAATTCAATTTATTCTTTGGCATATGTATACTTAGTTGTCCTAGCAACATTTGTTGAAAACTATTCTTTTTCCATGAATTGACTTGGTACTCTTATCAAAAATAATTTGATCATGCATGTATGAGTTTTCTTATGGATTTTCTTTCTCTTTCTTTTCTTTCTTTTTTTTTTATTTTAATGAGATTGATGTTTGAATTCAGGGCTTCACGCTTGCAAAGCAGACACTCTAGTGATTGAGCCACACTTCCAGTCAGTTTTGTTCTGTTATTTGGGAGATGGGGTCTCACAAACTATTTGCCCAGGCTGGCCTCAAACTGTGATCTTCCCAATATCAGCCTCTCAAGTAGCTGGGATTACAGCCATGAGCACCAGCACCTGGCTTAAGAACAAAACAAAACTTTAAGCATGCTTGGGTTGGATAAATGCACCTGCCAGTGACCTTCAGGTCCTGGTGTGACTTCTGGGGCCTCCTGAGCAAGCCCTCTGCCTCCTGGCTCATCTCTACAACCACTTTTGCCAATGTGGGTATCCAGTTTGTTCCTTGGCTGTCAAGGCTCTCTGCATGGTGCAGGTTCCACACATAGGTGTGAATCCGTCATTCTCTGGCATCTCCATTCCTTCCTTCAAGCAGAACTCTGCTCAGTCTCTCCTTATTGCTGTCCAATCCCCAGGTTTAGGATTCACATCAGGAAAGAAGAATGCTGTGCACCTTCATTTCCCTTGCAAGTGAATGTCATCCCTATTTCTAACCCACTTCCTGTTCTGAGTGTGAATTCTGCAGCTGCTGGGACTCTGGAGAGGCCTGGAACACAGCAGAGCACAGTGTAGAGAACATTCCCGAATCTCACTGCTGTTTTAGCCTTCTCATCTAAAGGGATGTTGCTTGGATTAGAAACGATGACTGGGGCTGTGGTGTGGCTCAGTGGTAGAGCATTTGCCTAGCAAGCAGGAGGCCCCGGATTCCATCCCCAGCACCTCAAAAAGACTAAAGCAAGAAACTGATTGTTAAGTTTGTGCCCAATGAGCTGTTGCAGTAAATAATAGTTAACCTTCTAGGTCACTTTCTGGTTAGTTCCAGCCCTGGGCTGGCCCCTATCATAATGGGCCACTTTCATTCCAGCTTCCTGCCAAATGCGCCATCTCTCTTTCACCTTGGGTGGACATTGCCCTCAAATTGCAGCTTCCTTTCACAATGTCTCTGCCCAAATGTAGGAGAGAGACACCTATCTTCCCCAGCCTGCACCTATCTGTCCCAGGCGTTTCTAGCTATAAGGAGAGTCTCCGCCCCTCCTTCCAGACACCTTCTGCATTGGCCCCTGGTCTTGGTTCTGATGACCCCTTCTTCCTCCTCTCTCTCTCTCTCTCCCCTTTACCTCCCAAGCTGAACTGCGCCCATGTGGCCACAACCCAGAAGGGGCTATTCCCCACAGACAGAGCCAGCTGGGCTTCCAGGCCTTGCTCTAGCTCCCCTTGCTGCTGCTTGCTCACCAACTTCTCAATTTCCTCTTTCAATTGTTCCAGAATCTTGCTCTTTGGGTACTCTACCCCTTCCCGTGTTTTGTTCCCTGGGAGCTAGGGCAGCCACCTCCAGGCCAAGGGCTGCAGCTGTACCCTTTCCACAGTCACCCCATCCTGATCAAGATTCAGACACAGATTCTCCATCCAGAGTGGTGTCTGAGCTGCCTTTCCAGCTCTTTCCTTGCATGGCTTTTCTGCCATGCCAGAAACATTATCTGCTTTTCCCTCTGCTAATCCACCTGCCTAGATCCCACCACCATCTTTGACTCAGAGGGGAAAAAAAAGCCATTGTTGGTGACATCCCTAGGCAAGCCTTATCTTTTAGCTGGAAGGAGGAGGCTCAGCTGGATTCAAGAATCAAGAATGACCTTGAAATGGTACAGATGACCTGGGACCATCTAAGTCTGCCTCTCCCTGAGAAGGCTGCCTGGGGACATTTGGCTTCTACAAGCCCCATCTTCCCAGGGGTGCTGCCTGCCTCTCCCCATCTCAGGAGGGCACATTCACGTCCTTCCTGTCACCCTCTTGCCAGAACAGTGAGGCTCCAAAGAGAAGGTCTCCAAAAAGGAGGAGGCCCAAACCTGGCCCTTGGGTACTGAGTTAATGGTGTTGTCACAAAGAAAGAATTTTAGTTCTGTTCAGATAGAGCAAAAAAAAGTTTAGTAGTAAAGCAAAGCAAAGAGAAGATAGTACACAGTAGACACGGGTGTGGGCACACCTGAGAACAGGTGCACTGAATGCTCTGACATAAGGATGTTAATGGGGGAAAGTGGCTGGGGGTTCCCTTAAATTTGCCTTACAATGCGTGCTCCCCTTGTTCTGGATTCCCAGCACATTCAATCGTCCTCTTTTTTTTTTTTTTTTTTTTTTTGGTGGCACTGAGGTTTGAATTCAGGGCCTCATGCTTGCTAGGCAGGCACTTTACCACCTGAGCCCCTCCGCAAGCCCTTTTTTTGTGATGGGTTTTTGACATAGCGTCTTGTGAACTATTTCCCTGGGCTGGCTTCAAACTGCGATCCACCTGACCTCTGTCTCCTGAGCTCCTGAGTAGCGAGGATGACAGGTATGAGCCACCAGCGCCCAGCCACATTCAATCATTCACAATGTCACACTGTTTTGACATTATGGATTGGGCTCAGAGATACCAAGTCTGGTCAGTTTGCTAAATTTGAGCCACTGTGACACAGATGTCTGTTGTTCTTGACATCCCTTTAAACAAGGACAGTTCTCATCAGATGCTTCTTTTAAGGAAGGTGTCCTTCTTAAGATAATTTTTTTTCTTTGTAAATGCTTCTGTGATCAAAGGAGTCATTTAGCCAAATGCTTTTTCCCCAAGATAAGTGTCTTTCTTTAAGTTTCCAGACTACAGTAATCATTTTTGACAAGTTGGCAAGGTCAGAGAGAGCTGCTTTTTTTTTTTTTTTTAACTATATGTTGCAGCTCAGTGAGGGAGTGTGAAGCTCAAAGCAAAGAAAGCAGTGCTGTGTACTCGTACTCAAGCTGTTTGTTACTATAACGTCCATCTCTGAATCCCTGCCTCCTGTTTCCTGAGCCTCTTTTTCTCCTGATCCATCCTGCCTTGGCCCCTGACTCATCCTTGGTCTCTCACTCTCTCTCCAGCCAACTGCCCCACCTGGATGGCAACACACCCCACAGTCACCACACAGTGACCTAGGTCCCCTCCCTGAAGAGACAGGTGAGGTCTCAGAGCTTCCTGTTAGGCAGCCACCCCTATGCTCCTATCCTGGAGTCATAGACCCAACCCTAGAGAGCACATGCTCCTGCTGAGCCCAAGCCACAGCCTGTGGGCCCAGGTCCAGGGACCGACTTCAAGTAAAGTTCCCAGCTAGGTTCTTCCATGAGCTTTGATGTCCCATGACCTTCTCATTACTAGAAACTTCCCTACAAATCCCCACCACTACCACCACCTCTGCCCTCTGCCCTGTGAGCTTCAGGAAAGCCAAGCCTCATCTCACTGGGCCATTCAGCACCAAGAGGGGCCTGCTTTAGAGCAGGTGTAGATCTGCAGAAGGCCTGCACCCGGGGGGAGGAGTCCTTCCTACCTCTTCATTCTCAGAACAAAATCTAGGAGACCTAGCCTCTTCTCCTGCTGATTCCTGCTTGCCCCAGCCTTTGTCCCATTATTACTTGATTCAGATTACCAGGTCCAGGGTCCAGAAAGTTCTTGGTTTAATTGGAGAAAGAGTTCAAGTATGGACACAGAGGAGACTTTAGCGGGAGCAGGCTTATAATGCAAAGTGAAACAAAGGCATAGCAAAAGTGTGCGCTCCGAAGGGGAGGGTGAGCAAGTGTAAGAATAGGTGTCCCAAGAATTCAGATTTTTATTGGGGTCTGTGGGCATGAATGATCAGTTCTGGAAAACTAGGTTATGTGTCATTAATTTCCAGAGTCTGAATTATGCGTCATCAACTCCTCCCATGTGTCACACAGAGGAGTTCTTGGCCTTCGATGGTCAGACTGGGGCTGTCATTTTCCACAGGCTGTGGATGCTGCAGGCCAGCAAGACCTTGCTGTGTGTCACAAGTTGTATCATTAGAGTCAGAAGCCCAAGATGTGATTCCTTATCAACTTCTAAGTCATCGTTCTTGGCCTCCAGGTTTCCTTACTCCCCTGTGTCACCATCAGGACTTCCGTTTGCCTCTGACCCAAGTCAGATGCTCCTCTGAGATAGCCGGGGAGAGGGGTAGTGGGAGGGTGGAACTCACCCAGGCAGCTTCTTCCTCCCAAACCTGACATGGATGCAGGGGTTCAGGTCCTAGGATCTCACTTGAGTGGTCCATGGGCTTGCAGCATGCACAGCCTCTGGGAGCCTGTCAGGAATGCAGTCTCAGCCCCACCCCAACTTCCTGAGTCAGATCCAGGTTTCAACAAGACCTGGGACTGATTTATGCATCTGACAGTCTGCAACGCGCTGGTCCAGGAGCCTCCCTGGCCTGCCGTGTCTCTCTCACCCCAACAGCTGACTTTAGATGCCACAGCAGGGCAACCCCTTCCCGTCACCTTTCCCAAGCATCCTGACCTACAAGCCAATGACTCACAGGCCCCCAGCCCTCAGCCCAGCACTGGGAGGCTTAACCATCATGCTTGGCTCGTGTGCCCAAGCCACATGGACAGCGCTAAGGGCACAGAAGAGATGGCCGCTCCTGCCTCTGACTCACAGCCCCTCTGCAGCCAGTACTTTGAAGAGCGTCTCTGGACCACATCCCCAACAATAAGTCAGACAGATCGGGTGTGATCCTGGCCGCACAGTGATGTGGCCTTGAGCCTGTCACTAATGCTTTCAGCCTGTGGTTTCCCATGTACAAAGTGAGGTTAATTATTGTATGAGCCTCACACAGCGATTATGGGGATTCACTAAGGTCATTCATCCACTCAATCATTGTGACAAAAGAGGTTTTCAAAGCACAGCCTTGGGAGAAGAAACCAACAGGACCAAGTCCCGCCCTTACAGAGCAGGGAACAAGGAGAGGTGCAAAACAGAGGAGTGTGGTGGACGTCAGCAGGTGCTTGGTGAATGTCTCTTGAGTGCTACACACATGAGGCTTCCCACAAAGAGCTGTCCCCCTGAACCTCCACCAGAAGTCACTTCTGGATTAGAAGAGACTGGGCTTAAAGCTACTGAGGATTTTAAGGGAAGGTTTAGACGATCAGATAGGCTGGTGAGGGACCGTTGGGCTTTCAGCAGTTAATAGAGATAGAAGAATCAGTAGAATTCTAAACCTACAGAAGGAAGAAGTTAAGTCTTTGGGGCATGCCCCTGAAGGGGATAGGGGGACCCAGGCCCTTGCTGACTTTCCCCTCCTGGCTGCTACAAGGTGAGCAGTCTCCTCTGCCACACTCCCACCATGGCATACTTCCTTGAAGCAGGCCCCAAAACAGCAGGGCCAACCTAACTGTGCACTGAAACTATGAGCCAAAATAAGCTTTTCCTTCCTATGACTTCTTTATTTTAGGTATCTCGTCACAGTATCAGAAAGCTGACTGACACAATAGTAACCTCAAATGTTAACAAAAAGGTGCCCTGGGAAGCAGAGTCAATACAGTTTCAGTCATGAGTTTCTGAGTCTTTCCTCCTGGGCGGTTCCTCAACGTAATATCCTGAAACCTGTGTGTTCTAACCCCAAACTGGCCTCACTCCTACTTCCATGACAGGAACATCACTGCCCAGTCATCCTGCCCCGCCACCAGTCACATTCTCTATACACTCTTCCCAAAACCACCATGAGTCATGATCCTGGATTCCTCATAGTTCTCACTCAGCCCTGAGTGCTTAAGGGGCTCACCTGCCACACCTCTGCGACACCTGCCCTCAGCATGGTCGCTGTGCCCCCAAACCAGGGCTTCCTGGTCTTCTACACCTATTCACTCAGGTCTCCTATTACCAAGAAGACTCAGAGACTTCCCTAGACTGTCCCTTACACAAGAATTGCCACATCGTCCAACTCCAGTCCAATCCTACCTGTCCTCTTGCTGTCCCAGATCCAGCTCTGAGCTGAGATCTATCTCAGAATAAGTTAGGCCAAGGTGGGAGGCAGAGTTAGAAGGAAGAAGAGAGGAGGAGACATCAGGGTAGGTGGGCATCGTTGAACCCTAAAATCTCAAAGCCTACAACTTCTGTCTGAATACCTCCGCTGTCCTGGAATTTAGCCTCTCTGCAGCTGCTGCACCTGTAGAGAGTTCTGAAGTTCAAAGTCTCTCTCTGCCTTATCTGGAGCTGGAGTTTGTTCTTGCCTGTTGTCCTCATTCTAGTCCTACCTCCCCCAGGTCTCCAGAGGACAAATGGTAACAATGGTGGTCTCATTCCTTCTGAGTCCTCTTTCCTATCCTTGTAGTCACTTTCAGTTAGCCTCCACCAGAATACAAGTGCAAAGGTTCCAGCTCATGTGGCCAGGACACAAGCCTCTCTCGCTCTTCTCTTAGGTGGCTCAGGAACAGCTTAACTTTTGTTGCAACCACATCCCCTGTTGTCTCAGGCTGAACTTGGTGATTGAAAAATCACTCACAAAACTGGAGCTATGGTTTGGGTCTCCATGACACAAATATGACAAGCATCACCCTTCTGGGCACTCCTGGGAGGGATGTTGTATTTTTGGGGGGGTCATGGTACTGTGTTTTGAATTCAGGGCTCCATGCTTGCTAGGCAGGCAGTGTGCCACTGGAGCCATGCCTCCAGCCTGGGATGTTGTATTAATTGTCCAGTCTGACCGTGATCTCAAGCACTACACAGTCCTCTCTGGCCACCTAAGGTAGCAGCATTACTCTCTGGCTGGACAGGACCAGTTCCAGAGCGTATGCCTTGGCTTTCATGGAATCTGGAAAAAGACCAGAACCAGAAGTAGCACTCTCCAGCCTGGACAGGCAGTACTCCTATATCTGGCCATGTATCAAGGTCATTAATAGAATGTGAGCAAACCTGCAGGTAAGTGGGAAAGGAGGTGCCATCCCAGGTGAGCCATCTGCACCTGTATCCCAGGTAACTGGTTCTGGAAGCTGTAGTTGGCTTCAGTCTTCAAATCCCCCTACCCAGAATGCCCTACTCCTGCCTTAGATGAATGATGGCTTTCTCTACCTCCAAGGGAAGCCTGCACTTCTCCTGGATTGAGGAACGTGGCTGGACTGGACTGGGCTACAGGAAGGGGCTGGGTAAGAAGATGGGTGCAGGCAGTAGAAAGGAAAGGTGTCCTAGTTACAGCCTTCCACTCTCCCCATTTCACAGAAGAGGCCTTGGACAAAAGAGCTACTTCTTAAGTTTCCCTGTGGCTCAGACTCCCTAGAGAAGGTGGAGGAAGCTCTGGACCTGTAACTCAGAAAGCAGAAACACTTCCATACACCCAGCATGAGATAGCTGTACCATTGAAACCTCCATGGGGTCCAGGAGACCCCAGGTTGCAAGCCCTCAGGTGAGTGGAGAACCTCAGAGGATCCCTGGCTGGGTTCTCTGTCTGACACACTGTCCCACCAGTGTAAGACTTACTCAGAGCGTTCACTGGCTCCCTCATCCCCCCAAAACCTTACTCTGGAAGGAGATTTATGTTGGAAGGAACCTGGGTTTCCTGGACAGCTTTGGGTAGCTCCCGTTGTACCCTCTTTTACTGTGGCAATGACCCAGTTCAGATGATATGTGAGATGGTCACCCTAGAGGGAGGTGGCCATTCTGTGACTCCAGCCCACAGGTGCAGCTGGGGGACCCTCTGTTATTTCCCGCTGTCACACATGACTCTATCAGAGGGACCACTGACCCAACAAGTAGGCTTGGCCATCAGCTGATGACAAGAGGTTTGTCCTCACGGGGTTCAGGCTTCCTCAGCCCTATACACACTGTCCTGAGACTTTGTTGTTGGCCACTGCCCCTTTTTCGTCTTCCTGTGGCTCTTTCTTTCTATGTCTATGTGTGAATATCCCCCCTGTTGCTCTCCTGGAATCTTCTAACAATTTTTTGCTATTCTTTCTCTCTAAAATTATTCAGGAAATGTTCATTTGAAAGTTAGTTAGAAAGACCACTTTAAGCATTTCCCCCAAAGCACATCCTATGAACAGTACAAACAAGCCCCAATTATAAAATGATACATGAATACACCCAAATTACAGTGGTTATGCTGTAATTTTCATTGACAAAGATGCAGTTGGCAGAATGTGTAGATTTTCCCAAATTTCATCAAGCCCAAGTGGGAGTGGAATTCCTTACTTTGAATGGAAGGTTTAGCCTGATGACGCTCACTGAAAATTGTTCTCTTTCTCTTCTAAAGACCTTGAAACTGGTGACACCTGGAGAGGGTTGCTGACCACCCTTCTGCTGAGACATCATTGTATCTATTGCCATGGAGATCACGAATTCTGAAGAGTTGGGAAGACTCCAGAGGAAATCAGCAAATAAGTTACGGAAAATCAACAAGAGGCCTGAGTCACTCTCAAAAAGCCAAGAGACTCCCCAGGATGACCCTGTGACCCAAGACGAAAAACCCCACTTCACCATCCAGATTCAGAGAAACTCCATCTTCAACCGTGCTGTGAGACACAAAAGCAAAGCCAAGGCTGGGGACACGGCTGAATGGAGCACCACTCGCCTGGCAGGTCAGTACCAGGGACAGCTATCACTTACATTTGTGCCGAAAGGGTCTCCTTAAAGAAAAGGAGGATAAAATGCTTTGAAATGAGGTCAGGCCTGGTGAGGTGGAACACTTTGAAGCCATCACCTAACAATTCAAGAGCCTCCGAATATGATTACGTGCCCACTTTACAAGAGTGTTGACCTGGGTCATACAGCAACTCAACACACTCCTCCAGCCTTGCACACATCCTAGGAGGAGACTGGAGTTGTGCATATTTGGGGTCATCTGGGAATGTGAATTTCCTCAGTAGTGACGTTCTGTCCTGTCCTCTCCCTGTCATAGTGAGGGTCAGAGTTTCTCTGTCCTAAACACAAGTAAGATTAAAATCTTGGGATATTTTGCAGCAGGACTCCTTAATCTCTCAGACCAATTCCTAGCACACTGTATCTGCTCAAAAAAACATTTTTTTGAGCAGAATAAAGTTCAGAAACCTTTGCTAGTGGGGCGTGCCAGAGCTGTGAACCCCTTTCCTGTGGCTTCCCACAGGGCTGAATAGGCAGCATGCTGGTGTTGAATGTGGGACATTGTCCTAGTCTCGGGGCCACAGCAGCTGTGCCACCCTGAGTGTCCTGGAAGTGCCCCCCCTGCTCCAGGTCCAGGGGTTTATTAACTGTTCAGAAATGTTCATTAAGCAGCAGGTAGCTATTCACCTTAAGTTGAACTACCCTCAAAACAGAGACTTAGTACAACACCTATGAGTTCTCTTGATTCTGGGGTTGGCTGGTGGTTCCCCTGTCTGGGTCTCTGCAGCGAGCTGGTGGCTGGGAGCCTCACTCATCTGTCTGGTGGTAAGTGAACAGTCCAAGGGGACCTTAGCTGGTTCTGCTCCTGCATCTCATTCTCTAGCAAGTGGGCCGGGCTTATTCACCCTGCAGAGGGTCCAAGAGAGCCAGGGAGGGAGCTGCTGGTGGTGGTGAACGCCTGTCATTCCTGTTACAACAGGAAGCATAAAATAGGAGGCTTTTGGTCCAGGCCATTCTGGGCAAAAAGCAAGACCTTATCCAAAATAACCAGAGGAAAAAAGGTTGGAAGGATGGCTCAAGTGGTAGAGAACCTGCCTCACAAACATGAAGGCCAGAGTTCAAACTGCAATATTGTCAAAAATTAAAAAAAAACAAACAAACAAGAAAACCCAACTGAGATCCAGGGGGATGGAACCACTTACCCAGAATCACACTGCTAGTGAGTTGAGCCCCCGTTTTCTAGGTCCTTCTGTCCCAAAGCCTGGACAGGTAGAGAAAGGGATTAAAACAACCCCCAGCAACAGAAATATAATGCAAGCCAGCCACGTATGTCATTTTAAATAGTTCAATAGCCACACTAAAAAACTTATAAAGAAAAGGGCAAAGTTGATTTTAACAATGCATTTTATTTAACCCAATAATATAGCCAAAAATTTTATATTCATAGCCTATCATTAATAATCAATATAAAATTATCAATGAGACCTGGGGGTGTGGTTCAAGTGGTAGAGCACCTGCCTAGCAAGCCTGAGGCCCTGAGTTCAAACCCCAGTACTGGCAAGAAAATTTTATCAATGAGACATTTTATATCCTTTTTTACACTAAGTCTTGAAATTAGTTGAGTATTTTATATTATAGCCCCTCTCAATTCACACGCCAAATTTGTGTTGAAAATACTTGTTCTGGATTTGGATTTCATAAAATGTATGGTCAGAAAAGCAAATTTGCATACCCAAATTTTTCCAAATATCCTTAGAATTTTTTCAATCACTGAACCAAGGATCAGTTTTTACATTCAAGTTTAAATTAAGTCAAATAAAATAGGAAATGCACTTTGTCAGTCACGCCAGCCACATGTCAAGTGTGCGAGAGCCATGGGGGCTAGTGGCTGCCCTATTGGACCAAGCAGGGGTGAGCTTGCAGAAAAACGCACATGCTGCCAGGACTGGGGCCGGGAGGGTTTTTCTGTGGTGGGAAAAAAGTGGGTGTGTGAGTCACCTTTCTGTTGCTGTGACAAAATACCTGAGAGAAATCAACTTGAAGGAAGAAAGGTGTGTTTTGGCTCATGGCTTTAACCCATTCCAAGGTTGGCTGGCTCCATTGCTTTGGCCTGAGGTGAAGCAGAATACCATGGCAAGCAAAGTGTGTGGCAGAGGAAGCTATACACTTCCATGGCAGCCAGGAAGCAGAGAGAGTGAGGAAGGGACTGAGACAAGATACGCCCTTCCAGGCTTCCTCCCACCTGGCCCTATTGCCCACCAGGTGCCTCCCAATAGCACCACCAGCTGGGAACCAGATCTTTATCACATGAACCTGTGGGGGACATCCCAGATCCAACCTTAACAGCAGTGCAGGGCTGTATCTGAGATGAGGGTGAAAGGAAACAGGGCTGATGGAGAAAGAGGCTCAGGCTTGTGGCCTCCCAGAGCCCAGCCAAAATTGCTAACACCATTGTAGACTATAACAGAGGGCACCTCACTTCCTGCCACCACCAAAGTTGCCATCAGTGCCCAGCCTGGAAATATTTTCACCAGATGCACAGCTTGTTGTTAAGGTGGCTCCCTCATTCTTCCTCCTTAGAGTTAACCACCAAGACTGCCCAAAGCCTAGGGAGGGTACACTCTGCTCTACCTCACTGATGAGAAAGGGCACAGGATGGGGGAGGAGAACAGGAGCAGACAACATGGGCCCCTTGGTCACCAGGCCTCTCTGATGCCAACAGAAGGGTCGTGCTCAGGGTTCACCACATGCAATTTGGGTCTGGAAGGCGTGGGACAGTCCCCATTTCATCTGCTAAAGGCTATCCTTTTAAAATTCTGCTAGCGCACTTCCTCACCCTCCCACTGTGGGGGAGGGGTGACGTTCCAGGGCAAGTAAAGCAGACCTGATTTCATATTTAACATTGATTAGATGCAGACTGTAAGGTTACATGTGAACAGATTGACAATCTGTAAATGATTTCGTCCAGTAGAAACGGTAACAGCAAGGACTATGGCTTTTGTCCTCTCAGACATAACTAGGTCTATGTCTATGCTGGCAACCCTATTTCCAATATTTTTTCCTCCAACTATGTATCTTGCATCATAGCTATGATCTTCATACAGATGGAAGCCCAGGTCACCAAATACAGCACAAGGTGTGGCAAACACCCCTTCAGAGAGTGACAGGAGGAACAGCTCTCCTGGCTTCATTTCCTTCCCTTTCCGGGGTGACAGTCACCACTGCTCTTGTCATAGGGAGAATTGCCTGAAAAGAGAGAATAGCATAGTTTCTAACTTGTTTCATTTCTTAAATGTCACAGATTCACAGGAAAATGGAAAATCAGTAAAGGATCCTCGGACCTCCAATTTCTCTCAGAGAAGAACACCTCCCTGGACGATGCCAGAACAGATAGGCCCAGGAACTCAGCAAATGAGGTAAGAGATGAAAGCCACGAGGAATGGTGTCCTGCAGTTAAAAAACAATAAAAAGGCATCTCTTACTTGCTTATGTTTTGAAATTTTTCAGTTTTCTTTTTAAAAAAATAAATAAAAGAAACGACTAGCTGGGTGCTGGTGGTTTGTGCCTGTAATTCTAGTTTGAGATTCAGAGGATCATGGCTCTGGGTGCAAACTGAGAAACCATTTTCTAAATAGCCACAACAAAAAGGGGCTGAAGGCATAACTCAAGCACCAAAGCATCTGCCTTGCAAGTGCAAAGTCCTGATTCCAACCCCAGTACTGCCCCCCGCCCCCCCCACACCCCCGAAATATGTTGCAAATGTGTTTCGAGTCTTTTCCTATAGGTCTTGTGTATGTTTTCTCTTTATAAGATGGTCTTACCATACACTCTGCCTGAATCATCTGTCATAATCACCTCTCCATGTTCCTAAATCTTTTCCACACAATTTTTTTTTCCAGCACTGGTATTTGAACTCAGGGCCCCATGCTTGCTAGACAGGCATTCTTACCACTTGAGCCACTCTACCAGCCCTTTTTTTTGTGATGAGTTTTCTTTGAGATAGGTTCTTGGGAACTATTTGTCTGGGGCTGGCTTTGAACCACGATCCTCCTGATCTCTGCCTCCTGAGCAGCTAGGATAATTGAGTGGCTATAACATATTCTATAGTATAACCAGATTGTGGTTTATTAATCATGGTTGGGTAAGGCTGAATTTAGATGCCTGTAACAGAAAACTCAAATATCACACCTTAACATGGTAGAAGTCTATGTGGCGCTTGTGTGAAAACACCCTAGAGGGTTGTGGCTGCAGCTCCTTCACGCCTCAGGAACCCAGGCTCCTTCAAGCTTCTTCCTCTGTCACCTGTCCATATGACTGCCAGAGCTCCGGCCATCACAGCTACTAAATAAATTCTTAATAGCTGAATAGTCTTTTAGTAAGCAGAAAGTTTTAATCGTCATGCATACTAATTTGTCAATCTTTTTCTTTTATTATTTGTCATTTTGTAGGCTAGTTAAGAAATACTTGACTACTTCAAAGGCATGAAGATTTTCTCCTACGTTCTCTCATAGAATTACTTTGTTTCATGTACGTTTATGACTCTATGGTCGCATGGATGTCCAGTTGTCTTGTACCACTATTAAGAGGCCTTCTGTTCCCCTCAGCGAACTGTTTTGTCTATCTGTTTAAATCTGCCAACTGCAGACAAGGGTTTATTGTGGACTTTTCTGCTGCTATCTTTATGCCAATACCCAAGTGTCTTAAATTCTGTAGTTTATGCAAAGGCTTAAACTCTGGTAGTGTACACTCTCCTACTTTTTTCTGTTTAAAGACAGTCTGGACTATTTTAAGTCTTTTGTGTTTCCATATACGTTTTAGAATCGGTTTGTTGATTTCTATCCCCAAAAGCATCTGCTAGGATTTCAGCTGGAAGTGCATTCTCCTTATAAATTCGGGAATCATTGGCCCCTTGCACTGCTCAACCCACGAATGGATGCCAACTTTACAATTATTTATTTTTTAAACTAATCCAGCAATGATTTGAAGATTTTAGTGTAAAGACTTTGTACATATTTTAATTAAATTTGTTCCTATGCATTTCATGCTTTTTGCTCCTATTGTTAGTGCCAATATTTTGTAATTTCACTTTCTAATTATTTATTGGTGAACAAAATACATTGGTAGCATCTAAAATACAATTAATTTGTATTAATTATTAATTATTTTCACATGTTCACCTGGTATTCTGTGATCTTGATAGATTTGCTTATTGTTCTCTTTGCTTGTATATCGCTTTGGATTTTCTGGAGGCATGGACAGGGTCATTTGGCTGAGAGAAAGAGGACTTTCCTGTTAATCTGCCAACAGAAGCAAAGTCCAAAGGCACAGGGAGCCCTTTGCCCCCAGCCTAGCACTGGATTGACTCTGCTGGCGGTCTTCTCAAGTCAAGTTGAGTATTTATATGGGTGCAATGTCATGGATCAGGGTTCTAGCCCTCCCCCAGTCATTTCATGCCACAAAGCTATCAAATGCATTATACATATTTGGTTTTATTAATTGATATTTCCTTTATAAAACTAAGCTACGTCATTAAAGTTTGCATGGGGAAATTATTCTGAGCAAGCATTGGCCTTCTCCATGATCTCTCCTGTCTTCCTGGCAGTGCTCTCAGGGAACTGTAGTTCTTCAGCACTCCAAAGACAGTCAGCCCGCACTGAACACTACAGTCACCCCAGGGCTGTACTGAGCAGGGTCATCCACATGGTGCTAACAGCACAGGCCTGCCTGGCTGGAACCCTGCTTTTCCAGTTACCAAATATTGACTGTTATCCATGGATCCATCTAGAAAACGGCCATTGGCCCTGCAAGTCTTTGAATGCCAATGCTGGGCAAGGACAGGTTTCCATATTGGAAATTATGTGTTTCCATGGAAACATAGAAGTGACAGGTGCAGTTACCCTGTGGGCAGCTTGTCAGATCTTACTAATGCTAGTTTGAGTTGTGACTAGGAGAATCTTACAGTAAGAGAGTTTGTAAACATAGGGACAAGTGGTGAGTCACTGCATGTTGGAGGCTGCCTGTTTTATTCAAGGAAGCTCTTTTAGGGTTATTAGCAGTCATTTGGGGCAACAGAGGAGCCAAGGAATGGGTTAAATAACACCGTGCAGATGCGATCAGCAAAACCAACAGTATACTTGCTCTAATTTTTTTCTTTCTTTCTTCTCTACTAATACTGGGGTTTGAACTCAGGGCTTTGTACTTACCAGGCAGGTACTCTATTTCTTTTTGCTTTAGCTGTTTTTCATATAAGAACTCACATTTATGCCAGAGTCAGGCTGGACTGAGATCCTCCTATTTATGCTTCTCACAACCCTGGGATGACAGGTGTGGGCCACCACGTGCAGCTTTTAATTGGTTGAGATGGGGGTCTCACTAACTTTTTGCCTGGACTGGTCTTAAACTATGGTCCTCCAATCTCTGACTCCCCAGTAGCTAGGATTACAGGCTGGGTACATCCAGCTGTGTACTCCAATTCACAATGAACAAACTGCGAAGGAAAGAAACAAGAAAAGTAAGTAATTAAAAGAGACTAAAGAAATATCAGCCAGTTGTAATGTATAGACCTTATTTGAATCCTTTCTTCAAACAAGCACACTGGGGGCGGGTATAAAAGGCAAAGAAATTGAACACAGATCAGATATTTGATGATGTTAAGAAATCATGGCTGACTTCTTTGGGTATGAAAATGGTTCATTTTTAGCCGTGTATACCTCTTTAGAGATACATTCTGAAATATTTTGGATGAGATAACATGATGTCTGGCATTTGCTTCAAAATAATCCAGGCCAAGGAAGGAGTCGGGTGGGAGTGGAGATGAAAGATAGGCCAGGGCTTGAGAATTGTTGGAGCTGGGTGCTAAGTATCCAGGGAACTTATTATACGTTTCCATCTACTTGAGGATATGCTTGAAATTTCTCATAACAAGGGTTTAATTTTTACTAGGTTTATTAAACCATAAGCTTATGGTTTCTTGTTTTTTTTTTTGTTTTTTTTTTTTTTGTGGTGTCAGGGATGGAACCCAGGGTCTGGTGCATGCCAAGCAAGCACTTTACCACCAAACTACACCCACAACCCCACAGCTTTTTTTCCCCTTTTATTTAAAGTAAAAAGCAGGAGCTTAAGGAAGTGACCTTTCACCCTGACCCCCCAGTCCATATCTCCTTTTCCAGAAGGTTGGCAGAACCATCAGCTCTTGTGGTTGACCATGGTGGGTCCTCAAAGGCAGGACATGCGAGGTTTTGTTCCCTTCTGAGCACCTAGCTCATGTCTGAGACACAGGGAGACACTTCACTCTTGCAAATGACTGAAAAATGTGCAAAGGCATGCAGACTCCCTAGCCTGGGAACACTTGACCTCTGACCTCTAGTAGACACACCTGTGCAGACTGGCCAGTAGCCACCCAGGACTGCAGACCAAGTCTCTTGCCAAGCCAGGTCAGCGTCCCCAGGACAGGTGAACGGTCTTGAATCTGCTGCAGGCATGCCACACCTGTCTGGAGGGGCTCACCTGGCCACCGTGTGTCTGAGCGAAGCAGTGCTTCCACCCCCCTGCTGAGAGAGGAAACTCCGGGCTTCAGCAAACGGAGCAGCAGGAATTAATTTCTTCTCTGCATGTCTCCACCTGGGGGCCAGCTGAGGTCCCCGCATGGCCCACCCAGTCCTGTGGGCACCAAGGTCACCAAGCACTGGAAGGACCTCAGGCGCTGGATGTGGAGGTTGAGGAGAGGTGGGGTTTTCTATCGGAAATCGCTTCTGTGTTTATATGGTCCCAGAACACAGAGGAGTGACTTATGTCTCACAGAGTATGTGGCTAATTTCATGGACTTTTGACAGCACTTCTAAACTTCCTCCCCTTCTAGAAGTTGAAGGGATACATCCCCACCCCATCCCCACGAGGACAGGTGAACGTGGGCTTCAGGGCAAGTGGCTCTTTCAAGTGTGGCCCTGGAGGTGGATGTCACTCTCCAGCTGTCCATGTCCTCAGATGCCCAGGCCCAGAGGTGACAAGGCAGAAGCTCAGGAACTTGCAAGGAACTCAAATGGGAAGGGGTCAAATTGTCAGGCTCTTGGATTCTGCCATTAAAAATAATGACAGTATGGACGGGGGTTGCTCAGTAGGCGCTTGCCTAGCATGTGCCAGACTCTGGGTTCCACCCCTAACACCACAAAAATTAAAGAGTAAAATAATAACAATAATAATATAACAATAACCCAAGTAGGTTTCAGGCGCCTGAGCCAAAATCATAGATCTGATCTCCTTGTGATCATGTCATTAATGTTTTGAGCTATTGGTACTTTCTCACTTGTTAAATGGTCCATTGAGGTTTATTTTGCCGTTTTTTGGTTATTTTAGCTAATTTTTCTGTCATTCTTTTAATTTTTAAATTTGTTCGTTTTTGGTGGAACTGGAGTTTGAACTCAGGGCTTCACACTAGCAAAATAGGCGCTCTACACCTTGAGCCAGACCTCCAGTCCATTTTGCTGTGATGATATTGGAAATGAAGTCTCTCGGACTCCATGATCCTCCCAATCTCAGCCTCCCAAGTAGCCAGGATTACAGGTGTGAGCCACCAGCACCCTGCATAAATTTTAAGTTTTTTTGCTTTGCCCTTTTAACTTCCCTCTTACTTTCCCTCTGTTTTAATCTTTAAATGTTTTCCTTTTGTGTTTTGGTTTGTAATAATTATCACTATTAAAATTCAGTCCTTCTGGCTTAACGTCAATATCAAATTATTTTTCCTCTTCTTATTTTGGTTTTGTCTTCCTATCTAAATTCTGGTGGGCGGGGGTTGGTTTTATAGTTTGGTTTTTTATCATTTTTCTTTTTAACTACAATCCTTCTGTACCTTTTATTTTGTTTACTTGACTGATTAACTTTTCAGTAACCTAATTTTGGCTAACTTAAATGAAATTTAGCTACTTTTCTTAAACTGCTACTTATTGGTCCTATCAATCTTATGCATAACGGTTACTCTCTTTCTTCTGTTAGTCATAGTCTTGTAACATGTCAGATGTATCTTTTTCTAATTCTTTTGGATTCTTAATAAAAAACTTTTCCCTAACGGGCTGGCTCAGGGGAGGACGTGGAAGCTGGAGGGTGTGGGCTTGTACACCTGCTTCTCTCAGCTTCAAAACCCGACCTGCTCTGACCTTGGGAGGCCCATCCAGGCCCGGTCAGGAGCAGGTCCTGGTACAAGTAGAGAACAGAGCAAAGCAGATTGACTGAGCCCTGGACTCTCTTCCTGCTGTATCTTAGTCCATTCCCTGTTGCTATAACAAAATATTTAGACTGGGTAATTTACAGAGAAGAGAAATTTATTTCTCACAGTTCTAGAGGCTGGAAAGTCTCAGGGCATGGTACTGACCTTGATGCACTGTGACACAGCACAGAGCGTCCCATGGCCAGACAGAGCAAGCGCGCCAGCTCTGGTCTCTTCCACATGAGGCCCGCCCTCGTGACCTCATCCCACCCCAATTGCCTCTCGAGGTCCCACCTCCAAGCACCATTAACAGGAGAATTTGGGGTGAAGTTTCCATGAATCTTTGGGGGACACATTCAGACCACACCATGTGAGTAAATCAATCTCCATTCTCCCCAAACCTCAGTTACCCCAGACTTACAAGGCAAAGAAATGAGTCTGAAACCAGAAAATGTGTGGACAGGGCCCCAAACACACAAGTACACGATAAACTGTATCTGGGCTCTGGTGGGGGTCATAGAAGATACAGCACAGTTATAAAATTCTGAAACATGCTGCACTAAACAGGGCAGCCTGCCCCAAATGCAAAACCTAAATGTAATCATAGAAAACACCAGAAGAGCCCAAAGCAAGAAATATTCTACAAAATAATTGCCCTGAAGTCTTCACGAGTGTCAAGGGTACAAGAGCCAAGCAAAGACAAGTGGAGCTAGTGAAGGAAGGCAGGCAGGCAGGTGGCTGACATCAGTGGGACAGTAGCAGAAATCTGGGTCGAGTCTTAGGGTTAGTTGGTAAAATGGGAGCAAGCCCTTGGATGTAGAAAATAGACACTAAAATTCTTGGGGACAAAGAAAAAAATCACATCAGCCACTGATCCTTTGATGACTCAGAAAAAGGTTTTTAAAAATCTTAGTACTATACATGTAACTTTTTACTTTTCAGATTCTTTTAAAATGTACAAAATAATAAGGTCTTGAGGGAAAAAGAAGGCTGCAGCCACTGGATCTAGACCCCTGCACTTGATCTCAGGGAAGTAACTTAGACTTTCTTTGTCTCAGTTTCCCCATCTTTGCATCAGGGGTAGTAACAAGGGACACTATGAAGAAAAAAAAAGTTAATATCTGTCAAGTGTAAAGAATGATGATTTGTACCCATGTGTGGCTGCTTGTTATTATGTCTCGATGATTTGAAAGTGCACTCGCCACAGGGCCTTTGCACCTGCCGATCATCCACCCCGCCTTGATCCCTACATACTCTCTTCTCCTTCTCACGTAGCTCGTTTCATGAAGGCCTCTGTGACCCACTACCCTCTCCCTCATGCTTCCTTAGACTGCTGAAGGCAGGGTTTCTAATGCACCTGTATGATGGGTATAATGTACCCATCATATGTATTGCTATGTAACTTTGTGGTGACTTACCTGCCTATTTCATTAGGCCAAAACCCAAGCGCTGGACTGGTGTTCTAGTTGTTCTCTTATTCTCAGGCCTCGAGCAATGGGTGAGTGAATGGCCTAGACATATGCCTTCAGCCCAGAAACCGAGGCTGTGATTCCAGGACCCAACTCTTGAGGGCTCCATTCACACTGTCATCTATGTAAATGGCACTCCCAGAGCTGGGCAGTGCAGAGCGGAGCTGCCTTACACCGTATCCCCGACCATAAATGACCATAAACGACCTCAAGACTCTGTTCTGTTTTCCATGCATCAAGAGGAAAAATGAACAGGTTTGTAGTAGTAGTATTATTCTAAGACAGGGTCTCACTACATAGCCCATCCTTCTGCCTCCGAATCTGCAAATCGGGATTACAGGTGTGCACCACCACGCCTGGCCAGGGCCGTTACTTTTGGTAGCTCCTTCATTCCTGCCGACATATGGTACCTAATTATTTATGTGACTTGTTCACTTAACAAACCTCTACAGTTCTGAGCTCTGAGTTCTGTAAAAAAAATTCTGATCTGGTGTCTCAGGCGGACAGATAGCCACCATTTCCTTGGGAGGCTTGGGGCCACAAAGCTGAAATTCCAGGAGCCCACTGTTGGGCCTTAGTGGTGTGGCTCGGATGCTGTCCTGCTTGGAAACCTTTCCCGGCACCAATCGCATCAGTCACGCGCCATGAGAGGAACTACACACAACCTGGGTGAACTCAGAGACAAATGGGGAGAAGACCCTGGTCCTGGCTAATCCCCCTCTAGGCAGCCGTGGGGATATGGAGGCTTGTCCCTATTCCTAAGTTTCATAAAGGGACATACATAGAACAGTGTCAACAATTGTGTATCTTACACTTAAAACACCTGATGCATGTCAACCCTTCTCCAGCTTTATGTACTTAATTATTTTAGCATGGTGGTTGTGTAGGAGTAAATGTCTCAAATTAAAGCTCCTTGGACAATATCAAGAGACAGCACTTCAAAGTAGATTGATCCAGGCAACTGATCGTATTTGCAAGACTTTCCAGCAAGAAGATGGCAAAGTCAGAAAACACCGATCCCAAAATGCTATGTGGTGGATAACAGCAGCATCGAGCAGTCATCACTACATGAAGTTACCAGGCTAGAAAACATGGCGGTCCCAGAGAGAGGAATCCACATCTATCCAAAGGGCCAGCTGTCCTTACACATCGCTGCTGGGAGTCCTGGAGTTTATGTCCACTGGGGAGAAAGCAATGTTCAAGAAAAGAAAGTGAGGTGGGTCACGCCTGTAATCCTACCTACTTGGGAGGCAGAGATCAGGAGAATCACAGTTAAAGTCAGCCCCAGGCAAATAGTTTGTGAGACCCCCATCTCGAAAATACCCAACACAAAACAAGGCTGGTGGAGTGGCTCAAGTGGTAGAGCGCCTGCCTAGCAAACATGAGACCCTGAGTTCAAACCCTAATGCTGTCAAAAAAAAAAAGGAAAGTTCCCAACTTTGGGGGATAGAGACCAACCTCCCAGCGAAGAAGCAAGAAGGATTCTTCCATGGAACAGGATAATGGGGTCAGCCACAAACAGAAGCAGCTGAAATTTGCAGAGGGCCTAGAAAAAAAAAAGGCGGGAATGTGAGCAAGGTAAATTTGGAGGTTGTAAAGCCTTGGATAACAAAACGAGTAACAGAAATCGTTGTGTTTAAAGATGGTGTGGTGTGATTGAGTTTATATTAAACCAGATAGAGGTGAAGAATCCAGGTTCCAAAACAGTGCAAATCGGTCTGACTGGGCTTTGAATGGGAAAATGCTAGAGAGTTTATGGGAGACCTGTGGTCCCTGCTGCTTAAGAAAACATCCTGGAATCCCTCTGCTTTCCTGGAACTGAAGAAAGAAGAAATAAAACAGAGACAGACTGAACAGGAAGAGCTGGCATGAACAGGAAGAGGGCTAAGGAAGGAAAAGAAAGCAGCAGAGGAAGAAAGGGAGAGGTCTGGGAGCTAAGGAGAACCAAGAGCTGGGGTCCTTCTCCTGCTCCAGAAAGGAAAGAAAGAAAAACAAACTCCAGAGCTTTCAGAACCTTCAGTGAAAGAAGAAGAGAGAGATCACATCAACTAGTCACATCCTGAAAGTTCCCAAGACTGAACCTGTACCAGAGCCTAAAGATTTTCTTCAGAAAAGGAAAATTCCAGAAAAGAAAAGGAAATGGAAAAGACCCAACCAAGATAACTGTCAGGATCAAATCAAGATCCTATGTCCAGATCAAGAACATACTGCTCACTTAGAAGGCAGCCCAACCCAAGGAGATGGTCACTCCTCTAAGAACTGTGCCAGGACCAGTGCCCCTCCACCTGGGACAGGAGGAGTAGGTCTCTAGGGAGACAAAGAAGGCGTTCGTCCTTGTAGCTCGCCATCCTCTTCACCTTGCTCCTAGTTACCACCAAAGAAGCCTCCCAAGAGAAAATCCAGCCCACCTTGAAAAACTCTCATAGGGGGATCATGAAGCATCACCTCTTGGGCCACTGGGAGCCTTGTGGTCAGTGCTCTGGGCTAGCAGAAAGCAGAGCGAGGCCGAGGAGTGCGGGCCTGTCACAGATGTTATGTGGCCTGTACTTTGGACTATGGCACATACTATGACCCAATGTCACATTTCCTGTGGCCTTCATGGTTGGGGCCGTGGGTCACCACCTGGAAAGGCTCATCAGGGGAAGGATCCCCAGCCTGTGGAGAAGGAAAAGAGCACCCAGGAAGACTGAAAACCAGATGAGCTGCTAGGCAAGGACCACGCCCCGGTGGTGAGCCTGAAGGACAACTGGAATTTGTGCCTTAAGCTGTCCTGCACAGAGAGCACTGAGAGAAGAATTAATGGAGGACACAGGGCCTGTGGTCCACAGGGCTGTGACCGGTCCTGTACTCTGGCCACCGGCCCCAGAACATACATCTGATTTGCTTTGCTGCTTATCCTGGCTCCTCCAGCACCACACATTCACACGTACTGACTGTTCCTTTATAGCCAGGCAGACAACAGCAGCTGAGGGCCTGCAGAGCAAGGCTGCATCTGTTGAACAAGGGCCACAGCGGCTCGGGCTTTGAGCTTATGTGGGTGCACTGCTTGGAGGAGTGTTATGAAATGAACACTGGCTCTCAGTCTCCGTGGGGAGGCTATACAGCCTCTCGTGGGAATGGCTGCATCTGGGAGTTTCTTTTAGGAGGGGCATCTATGTGTCTAGTTGTAGTTTGCACTGGGAAGAATTCAAACATCTCCCTGGCTCCCTTGACTAAGTTTCCCTTTTCCTTCATCCTCATTCTTCCTGAAATTCTGCCGTCAGCTCAGGAATGGGGATTCTGTGGAGAACAAAAGCATTTTTCTGTTGTTAGAAGCTCAGACTGTTCACCGTAGGGCAGGGAGGAAGATGTGCCTGGTAAATTTGCTTGAAAATAGTCACTGTCTTCCACCTCTCATCACTGTGTAGTGAAGACCATGATTAAAGTGGTCCTGAGAATCAAAAAACCCAAAAAAACTAGTAGGTCATCTCCTTCAGTGAGTCCCCCAGGGTGATGGCACAGGTTATTACCCCCAGCAAGTGCCCCACCAAAACCCAGCATTCCCCAACGTCCCAGCAATCAAACCATACGAGAAAAACTCATGTTTCTGTGACTCCAGAGAGAACTTCAGGTAAAGTGACAAAACATAAGGTTCTGAGAAAAGAGCATCAAAACCTCAAAGATAGAGTTATTTAAATCGGAAGAAGATAAAGATGGCAAGATGGTTGCAGCCATCACCAGGAAAGCCTCAGACAGACAAGTCCCTCCCCATCACCCACCAGAAGGTGGCTTCTCCTCCTCAGTGACACAGTTCTCCCACACCACCACCACTGCAAAGGACTCCTCCTTCCCCACATCACCGCTCACCTTCCCCTCCTCTGCCAGGTGCTGGTGGCTCACGCCTGTAATCCTAGCTACTCAGGAGGCAGAGATCAAGAAGATCTCAGTTCAAAGCCAGTGCAGGCAAATAGTTCACGAGACCCTATCTCGAAAAAAACCTTTACAAAAAAGGGCTGGTAGAGTGGCTCAAGGTGTAGGCCTTGAGTTCAAGCCCCAGTATTGCAAAATAAAAAAAAAAAATCCTCCTCTAATGCAAAGGAGAAATTCTCCTTCTCCGCCTCCAAAGATAAGGACAGCATCTTCCCCATATCCTCTTAAATGAAGGGCATCACCACCTCCACCACCAAAGTGTGGGGTCTCCCATACCCACCTTCCAAACAGATAAGCCCCTAGTCACCAAGAGTTGTTTGCCTTCTTTATCTTCAAAGCATAGGAAAGGGCTTTTCCCCAAGCCACTCTACCTGGGAGACTTGGTCATCACAACCAGACAAATGCCATTGTCCTTCACTGAAGCCTTGAGCTCCCAAGACCTCCTCAAGCCCCCCGCCCTTTTTCCTAGAAGAACATCGGTATCACCCCAAAGAAGGCAGTCCCCATCTCCAAGAACTAGGCCTATTAGAAGAGTCTCTAGGACTACAGAACCCAAAAAGTCTCCCTTGCCAAGCCCATAGTCTATAAGAAGGGTCCCATCCTCCTGGTCTGTCTGTCTCTGGGTCTCCTGAGTCAGCAGCTAAAAAGCCCCCAGCGTCCCCATCTCCTGTCCAGTCTCAGTCACACTCTACAAACTGGTCACCAGCAGAATCAAAAGGCTAAAAGCCTAACAGCAGCCAGGAATTTGGATCAAGAAGGAGGTAGAAAGAGAAAGGACAAGAAACACAGAATCACAAAAACCACAAGCTCCTGTAACCACATCAGCACAGGAAGAGGTCAAGGCAGCGCCTGAGCACAAGACTGAGAGTGAAGCTAAAGCCACCTTCATGATTTAGACAAACACTGGGGGTGTTGGGGGGGGAGGGGCGCACATTGGTGGCGGAGGGGGGGCCCTGAGATCCATGCAGAAGGCTCAAGTGTCCCCACAGTCTCAGGTGGAAATATTTGTTATGGTGCAAATTTTATTTGCATTGTACTCAATTCAATTTCAAAATTGCAAAAAAATATGTTTGAGCTTTAGATTATAATATTTGCTGTAATAATTGCTAGGTTGAAGTTAACCATGTGAAGAAAGAAGGAGGAGGAGGAGGAGGAGGAGCAGGGGGAGAAGAAGAAGAAAGGCACAATGTAAAAGATGTGCACAATGTCGGGGACATTCTTTCACTGACAGCTGACATTATTCATTCAGAGGGAAATATTTTAAGCCAAAACAAACAAAACAACCCCCCCCCCTTTTTTTTTTAAAGCGGGGATAAAATATTACTGGCATTCCTATGCTTCCTTTAAATATGCCCTGGCTATTCCCAGAGGGATTTTTTTTAGTGTGTGTCTCCCTGACCCGCTTTCCTCTTTTTCCTTTACTTTTCCTTATTTGAGTCTCAGCACTCATGTAAGTTATTCCTCCAGCCTCGTAAGGTTTGTAAGCTTGCCCCGAAGTAAGACCACTGTTAAACTACCACAAAAGTGTAAATGAATATTTTAATGCCACGCCTTTCCAGTTGTCTGCAGAGTCTCTGTTGAAATGAAAGAAATGAAAGAACGAGACAGAAAAACGAGAGCCTATTGTTTGCCAGGACACTGCAGGTTTTTATAGATGTGTAACGAGTTGGTTCAGAACACTGGAATTTCGTTCTATTCTGTTCCGGTTGGTTTTTTGTTTTTGTTTGTGTTTTGTTGTTGTTTTTCCTTTTGTAAAGGCAGTTAACTAGTCCCAAAAAAGGATCCTTCATGGCTGGTGGAGTGGCTCAAGTGGTAAGAGCACCTGTCTAGCAAGTGTGAGGCCCTGAGTTCAAACCCCAGTGCTGCCAATAAAAACTAAAAGGGTCCTTCTTTTAGTTATATAAACTAAAAGCTATATAAAATTTTATTTTATGAAATATCATGGCTTCATTCATATTTTTGTCTTGTTTTTCAAATTGGTGTATACAACTTTTTCAGAGCTTTTACATTTGGAAGGTGGGAAGGGCCCAGACATTAAAATAGTATCTTAGTTCCACTAAGATTTTTTTGTTTAGTTTTTTTTGTTTTGTTTTGTCTTTTTTTTTTAAACTAGAGTTATATAAAGCTTGTGACTTAAACAGAATAAATTCTAAATTTAAAAATGTTTACACTTAGTTTGACTTACTTGCTTCAATACTGCAGGAACACTGTCTTAGAAATCTCAGAGAGCCTGAATTTTTGGTGAAGTGGGAGTTGAGCAGAGAAAAATAAAAGGTGAGGAAACAACCAACCAAATGAACAAAAAGCTTCTAACTTTGTCAGTGTCACCCTCCATGATGGGGTTGCCGTGGGAATCGACCAAGGAACACATAAGGAGAGCAGTTTCCATAGTCTTCACCACATGGGAGTCCAGCTTGGATTTCCTCCCCAATTCCAACAATAACGCCATTGACCTTGGCATTTATACAGATTTCAGACTTCATTGCCCTTCCTATAGCTTCCTTTGTAAAGATGGCCTTCCTCACAGTGAAGCATACCTATTTCAGGTCTTTGCCCTCACCTCCCTGCCTCCCACAGAGCTCTCTAAGACAGAAGGTCGTGGGCTAATTCATCCAGGGGGCATCTGGGCTTCTTTCTGGGCTGCACCAGGCCATACTGTGCTGTATGCTTTCCCTCTACCCTTCACCTTTGGCAGAATTGTGTCCACTCAGCTGCATTTTGATATCATGGCCCAGCTTGTCTTAAGAATGCTGTATACCACACTTAAAATTCCCTGTCACATTGACTACAGAAACTGTTGAGCATGTCATTCTTCTTGCAGTGCAAGACCCCTTGGGAGAAATTAATCCTTTTGCCCCCAAACAATGTACTGGGATTGCCATCGTGTATGAGGACCAGAAAGGGGGTGAGTGCTACGTAGACAGAAAAGAGCAGCTGATGTGACCCCAGGCACCCTGGTGGCTCCCAAATGCAGCTAGTACATAGCACCCTGAGAGAGAGAGAGAGTGTGAACCCTCTTGCTTCCTTTCTCTCTGACATGTGTAATTGGCACTGCTGCCCTGAATCCTGACACTATAAAACCTCCAAATTAAGAACTAGACTCTGAAAAAAAAAAAAAAAAGAACTAGACTCTGCAGCGTAGAATAATAACATGCTCTATCTTGGCCAAGTTTAATTACAATGCTAAGATTCAGGTCTTCCCAGGTTGCAAAGTCACATGTGTTCAGAGAAGGCTGTCCCACCTTGAACTAGGGAAAGCTAAGAATTGTGTGTGAGCAAAAGAAATGAGAGGTGGCTCAGCAGACAGTCAAACAGAAGGTGGATCACTTGCTGAGGGTGTCGCATGCAATGAGGACCATGGGGAAGGGCCTGGCAGGGGGGCTGTACGCTGCAGAGTAGCTCACAGTGCCCCTGCCACCCCGAGGGCTAAAGGACAGCCTGCTCCCAAGCACCATCACAAAATGGGAAAGTGGCACTGGTTAGCCTTATAATAACACTTCTAGCAGAAAGCTAAAGGAACTTGCAGCAGCTCACCTCAAGATGTCCCCTGATGGCCCCACAGCCTGTTGTTCACAAATCCCCATGAGTGTGGAGCGGGCTCTGTACTGCTCTGAGAGATGGACTTATCCCAGGTGAGGTCCAAAGGCAGCGAGGCATTCCCCCCGCCCACAACCCCCATCAGACCGCTCACCCAGAGAAGGCAGCTTCCCATCCTTGCATGGCTTAGGGACACTTGGTAGCCCAGGAAAAAGTCCAGGTGGCAGGAAACTGAGACTTCCTGCCCACAAGCAAGGGCATGAACTTTGAAGTGGAGCTTGAACCACAGCCTCAGGAAAGACCCCAAGCCAGAACCCCAGCTTCCTGACCTGCTAAGCTAGGAGAGAGAATAAATGTTGCCATAAACTAAAAGTCTTGGGGCTGTTTGTTACACAGCAATAGAAAATCAATACAATAGGAGCATTATAGAAACTAGCAATAGAAGTGTGGGACATCCCACACTTGGTGGAATGCTGGCATCAAGTCCCCCTGAGCACTGCTTCCTCCTGTTCCTCACACCTGGAGAGTGACTGACAGTCCTTAGGTAGTGACTGACTGACTGATTGTCATTCACAATATCAAACCCCAGCTTCCTGGATGGTGGGAACAAACGCTGAAGGGCTGTTTATGCTCCTTGAGGGGCGATGCAGCTGAGGCTGGGAGTGCAAGCTGGCATCCTTGCTGGGTTTCTCCCTCACCTGTCCTGCTTCTGCTCCCTCCATGGCTTCTCCTGGGATTTCTACCTTAGTGAATCACTTGTACTCAAATCTCAAGGGTGCCTGACTCTGGATACCTATGTTGAAACCTAGTCTCCTTGAAGAGAGACAAGCTATCATGGCTGACCAAACTTCTCCTCGGAAATAGCCAAATTCTTCAAGAAATGCCTCCATTCCCATAATTAATGAAAATAATGTTTGAACAAAAAAGTGTTTTCATCTTTAAATACGTGACTTACCCAGTCACTTTTCAAAAACTATTTACAGCTGGGCACCAGTACCTCACACCTGGAATCCTTGCTATACAGGAGGTAGAGATCAGGAAGATCTAGGTTTGCAGCCAGCTGGCCAAATAGTTTACAAGACCCAACACAAAATAACGCTGGCAGAGTGGCTCGAGTGGTAGAGTGCCTGCGTAGCAAGTGTGAGGCCCTGAGTTCAAAAATCTCCAGTACCGCCAAAACAACTCTTAACTAAACTTCTTGTTATATGAAAGACAATAAAATAAGTCATTCGGAGAAAATAGGACTGATGTGGCCTCAGAGCAGATTTCTGATCAGCCTCTGTGGCTGATGCTTTGGGCCTTCTGCCTAGCATGGCTTTGAGATCAGCAGCAGCCTTGCAGCCTGAGGCCTGACCTTCTGTGGGGGCTTGTAGGCAAGTTAATTACTGAACAGTTGGCACTAAGTATAAATCCATCAGCTGTTTTTCCTTCCGTGTTTTTTCTGATGCATATAAAGACAATCACACGTGAGTGAAAAAGGCTGAGCGGACAGACAAGGTGAGTCCGATCTGCCCCAGAAGTGACCTGCCATCCTAGCAACTGTTAGGATTGAGGAGACTTCTGCACCTTCACCCTGACCACATGGAATTACAGTGGTGTGTGCCCAATCAAAGTCTTGCTACTTTGCCTCTCTTTTCTAGAAAATGAGAATTCTGCTGTCTTGGCAGCACGTGGGCAAGGACAGGACCAATAGACCGGAGAGGCTCCCCTCTGCCCCCTCCTCACCTCTAGGATGGAGAGGTGGGCTACAGAGCCGGCCCCGCCCACTCTCCCACCCACCTGCATTCATTCCTGCATTGATTCACACATCCTTTAGAAGTGATTCATGTTAAAAAATATACAGAAAATATTCATAAAAGCAACACAGCAGTTGAAAACATAAATACCCCAAAATTGAAACCTGCAAAAGACATGAGAAGACTTGTCACAAAAGAAGAATAAAAAAAAATCATTAAAAGTCAACTTCTCTTGTAAAGAAAAATGCAAAATAAAATAAGACACCATTTTCATCTACCAAATTGGCACTTAAAAACAAATTCTGGGTACTGGAAAGAAAGCAGAGGAAGACACTGGTTGGGTGTAAACAGGTTTGGCCCTCTGTGATATTGTAATACATGGGGAAAGCAATAAAAATGGTCAGAGTCTACCCTGAGCAGACAGTCAGAAACTAAACAAACTTTGTCACTGAACTGTTTGTAGTTCACCTGGTCAGATGATAAGGACTCATGAGGTAAGCATCTACTATGATCCAGACTGTTCTGGGACTGAGGACTTAACAGTAGATAAAAGGGATGGAAAACCCTGCTTTGTGAGGCTCACATTTCAGCAGGCCCGAGGCCCAGAACTCCCCAGCACCGCCAGGGGACTGGCAAAGTCCTTCCTTCCTTCAACCCCTATACCATCCCACCTCAGCATCTTAGTTCTCACGTCTTGTGTCAATACGTTCTTTTAAACCAAATGTACCATGTCTCTAGTTTCTTTTCTCCTTCTCCCCAAGTGTGTGTGTGTGTGTGTTGCTGGGGATGGAACCAGGGCCTCATGAATCCTAGGCAAACACTCTATCACTTCATCCCCAGCCTTTCCCCAACTTTTTATAACGGAAAGTTTTAAACAAAGAGAAATTGAAAGAATAGAGCAATGAACTCCCATATTCTCTTGATCTAGATTCATAAGTTTACTAATCCCATATATATTTGGATTCTCTCTTCTCTCTCTTCCTTCACCCTTTATTTTCCCTAAACCTATACAGTAAATTGCAACCATCCAAATCTCCATTCCTAAAAATCCAGCATATAGCTCCAAGAATAAGGACGTCCCTCTACATAACCGCAGTGCCACCATCATGCTCAAGAAAGACAAGTCCAAAATAGAGTTGATATCCAGGCTACAGCCAAGTCCTCAAAATGTCTTTACAGCTGGGGCTTGTGAGTGGAGATCTAATCAGGTTTCCATCCCTGCATTTCCCTCGCTCCTGTCATCTGCAAGAGTCTTCCCCTTCCTCGATTTCTTCCATGTTGGAAAACCCAGGCTTATATCTTGTGCCATGATCCCCATTGTGCATTCGTCTCACAACTTTCTCATGGACTGTTTACCATGCTCATTTTTGCCCTGTATTACCTTTAAACTGAGAGTTAGGTCTTGCTGCTGGATTAGATTTGGGTTAAACATTACTGGCAGAAATGCATCCAGGTGATGTCAACCCCACACTGCATCCCATCTGGGCACTAATGTCAGCTTGGCCCATTATTCTCTTTTGTGAAGTTTGATCAGTGGTTAATTTGGAAGCTGCCACATTGCTTTGAAGTAAAGATACAATTTTTCCTTTTGTAGCATATAAGTTATCTGTAACATGTATATATCTTCTTTCCTATTAATCTTTCACCCAGTGGCTTTTAACATCCATTAATAATCACTCCTGAGTCACTGAGTACATGAGAATTGCAAAACAGTGCTGTTCTTGTGTTCCTTCTACCTGCTTTTTTTTTTTCTGTGAAAAAGAATCCTTAGTTTTTTGTTTTGTTTTTGAGTCCACCACTATGGATGCATGGTTTCTGTTTTTATAATTCAACAAATTTTAATCTATCACTGCTAAATTCTTTGTGAACTCAAACTGCCACAAATTTGGCAAGAAAGAGCCCCTCCAAACTGGACACAATGTCCCTTTGACGTAACTCCTGGCTTGGAGCACC
Source organism: Castor canadensis (assembly GCF_047511655.1). Lineage (NCBI taxonomy): Eukaryota > Metazoa > Chordata > Mammalia > Rodentia > Castoridae > Castor > Castor canadensis. The sequence goes on along the minus strand of NC_133389.1, from coordinate 178,607,967 downwards.
TCTTTGCTTTCTGACACAGCAAGATACTTTGTATATTTTCTCTACTTTCTATGTTCCATCTGAGTCAGCTATAAGGAGCCCTAGTTCCCTTTAGTGTAGAATGGTGCTTAGAAACCAAGATCTGGGTTCTGGGTGTGCTCAGTTTTACTGGCAGATCACTGCTTCTGGTATTCTTCAGTGGACAAGAGCTAGAAGTGGGGGGGGGGTGTTGAATTCATATTCGAAACACAGGGTTCCTTCCTTCCTGTTCTTCTCATTCTAACAATGACAGCTTGTTTATCAGCATCAATATTTTGGAAGGTATTGATCTATTGACCTATTTTACAAATACACACAGAAGAATTTCAATATTACTCTACCTGTAACATAACCAACAGCAATTTCATTATGTTGGTCTCCCAGAGCTGCCATAAGGAAATACTACAAACTGGGTGGCTTAGAAATTAGTGAGCCAGGTGTGTTGGTGCATGTCTATAATCCCAGCACTTGGAAGGTAGAGGCAGGAGGATTATAATTTCAAGGCCAGTAGTGAATTCCAGGCTAGCAACCATCTCATAATTCTGAAGATCCGGAGTCCAAAGCAAGGCAGTGGCAGGGCCCTGTTTCTTGGAAGGTTGTGGAGAAATCTAATCAAGATTCCACCTGCCTCTCTCTGGCTTCTGAGGTCACTGGCAGTACTTGGTGTTCTTTATCTGGTGGACATCATTCCCATCTCTGCTGACATCTTCACGAAGTTCTTCTTTCTATGTGTCAGCATCTCTGTGTCCATGTTTCCCTCTTCTTACAAAGATACCAGTCAGAGAATTAGGTCTACTCTAATCCAGGATAACCTCATCTTAATTCAACTACACCTACAAAGACCCTTTTTCCAAATCCAGTCACTAAGGGGCACCAACATATCTCTTCTCAGGACACAATTCAACCTGCTACAAAGCAAATTGTCAGATTTCTTTGCTTTGTTTAGTCCTAGAATGGGTTTCAGTAAGGGTATAAAGGCAGAGTATTATATCTTAAAGTTACTTGAGTTAATTTTTGGGGGGTGGCACTAGGGATCAAACCCATGGCACAGTGTATATACTTTCCCACTGAGTTTCACCCCCAGTCCTATTTGAATCAATTGTTTTCTGGGTGATCATGTTATCAGTTTGCTACTCACTTGAATCATATTTTGGTTGATTTTATTCTTTAGTGATGTGAATAGGTAAAACAACTGTGTGGTTCACAAGTCAAAGAAAAACCAGCCTCTACTCCTACTCCAGAAATAAAACTATTTTCACTAGTTTCACTTTTTCCTCTCCTATGATTCTTTTGTTCACAGAGGCAGTGTACTACATACGCTCTTTCATGCCTTGCTTCTCTCACTGAACACCAGAAATCACTGTGATTCACACACCTCTTTCATGCTTATTTCTACAGCTGCTTTTCACTCACTGTGTAAAATCACACCGTCGTTTATCCAACTAGTCTCCTGGGGATGGGTACTTAGGTTGTTTTCAACACGCACTCTCAAAAATAATTCTGTAATGGATCACCTTGTGCATATCTTGTATTCCAGGGCTGTGTCTTTGGGTAAATTATTAGAAGTGGAATTTGCTGGGACCAAGGGTAAATGCATACAGAGTTCTGGGAGTTCTTGTCTAGTTCCCTTCCATAAAAGGCTCTCCCAACAGCTGTGTTTTGCCAGTGCCTGTGCCCCTGACTTTTAGTTCTATAATCACAAGGATTTCAGCCCAAGAAATTTATAGCAGTCCATCTTTAAGATGCTGGTGTGATCGATGGAGGAGCACAGCATGTGTGGTGCTGAAACTGAGAGCTTGGCATTGGGAAGGGGCAGGGTGTCTCTACTGTGTTCTCCAGGGGAGGGGATCTTTCCATTCTGTTCCCTCATTCAATCATTGTTTAGTCCTGTATCTGACTCACTCCTGTGGAGCAGGCTTGCCCCTCTCCTGGTAAGAATCCATTGCTTCTTACCGGAAACACTCAAACACTCAGCTGATGACAGGTGGGAGCCATTTTCTTCTTTAAGAAAGAATGTCAATTTCACTTAGAAGCCTGTGTTTCTGGAGAGCCAAAGACCCTCCTCCAAGACCCCCACAGAAAGGAGCAAGGAGAGCTCTATTCAAGACCATTTTTTTTTAGCCTGAGCTAAACAGAAAATGGGCTGGGAGATACCGCTGACTGTGAAAATAAAAGTCACTTCTAGGGCTGAACAACATTTTAGAAATAGCAATAACTTAACATGCAGTCTTCATGGCATAGAAAAAACGGGACATGGCTTTAGAATTTTTAAAAATTTTTTTTTATTTTTTATTATTCATATGTGCATACAATGTTTGGGTCATTTCTCCTCCCTGCCCCCACCCCCTCCCTTACCACCCACTCCGCCCCCTCCCTCTCCCCCCATACCCTCTCGATACCCGGCAGAAACTATTTTGCCCTTATCTCTAATTTTGTTGTAGAGAGAGTATAAGCAATAATAGGAAGGAACAAGGGTTTTTGCTGGTTGAGATAAGGATAGCTATGCAGGGAGTTGGCTCACATTGATTTCCTGTGCGTGTGTGTTACCTTCTAGGTTAATTCTTTTTGATCTCACCTTTTCTCTAGTTCCTGGTCCCCTTTTCCTATTGGCCTCACTTGCTTTTAAGGTATCTGCTTTAGTTTCTCTGCGTTAAGAGCAACAAATGCTAGCTAGTTTTTTAGGTGTCTTACCTATCCTCACCCCTCCCTTGTGTGCTCTCGCTTTTATCATGTGCTCAAAGTCCAATCCCCTTGTTGTGTTTGCCCTTGATCTAATGTCCACATATGAGGGAGAACATACGATTTTTGGTCTTTTGGGCCAGGCTAACCTCACTCAGAATGATGTTCTCCAATTCCATCCATTTACCAGCGAATGATAACATTTCGTTCTTCTTCATGGCTGCATAAAATTCCATTGTGTATAGATACCACATTTTCTTAATCCATTCATCAGTGGTGGGGCATCTTGGCTGTTTCCATAACTTGGCTATTGTGAATAGTGCCGCAATAAACATGGGTGTGCAGGTGCCTCTGGAGTAACCTGTGTCACAGTCTTTTGGGTATATCCCCAGGAGTGGGATTGCTGGATCAAATGGTAGATCAATGTCTAGCTTTTTAAGTAGCCTTCAAATTTTTTTCCAGAGTGGTTGTACTAGTTTACATTCCCACCAACAGTGTAAGAGGGTTCCTTTTTCCCCGCATCCTCGCCAGCACCTGTTGTTGGTGGTGTTGCTGATGATGGCTATTCTAACAAGGGTGAGGTGGAATCTTAGTGTGGTTTGAATTTGCATTTCCTTTATTGCTAGAGATGGTGAGCACTTTTTCATGTGTTTTTTGGCCATTTGAATTTCTTCTTTTGAGAAAGTTCTGTTTAGTTCACTTGCCCATTTCTTTATTGGTTTATTAGTTTTGGGAGAATTTAGTTTTTTAAGTTCCCTATATATTCTGGTTATCAGTCCTTGGTCTGATGTATAATTGGCAAATATTTTCTCCCACTCTGTGGGTGGTCTCTTCAGTTTAGAGACCATTTCTTTTTATGAACAGAAGCTTTTTGGCTTTATGAGGTCTCATTTATCTATGCTATCTCTTAGTTGCTGTGCTGCTGGGGTTCCACTGAGAAAGTTCTTACCTATACCTACTAACTCCAGAGTATTTCCTACTCTTTCCTGTATCAGCTTTAGAGTTTGGGATCTGATATTAAGATCCTTGATCCATTTTGAGTTAATCTTGGTATAGGGTGATATACATGGATCTAGTTTCAGTTTTTTGCAGACTGCTAACCAGTTTTCCCAGCAGTTTTTGTTGAAGAGGCTGCTATTTCTCCATCGTATATTTTTAGCTCCTTTGTCAAAGACAAGTTGTTTATAGTTGTGTGGCTTCATATCTGGATCCTCTATTCTGTTCCACTGGTCTTCATGTCTGTTTTTGTGCCAGTACCATGCTGTTTTTATTGTTATTGCTTTGTAATATAGTTTAAAGTCAGGTATTGTGATACCTCCAGCATTGTTCTTTTGACTGAGTATTGCCTTGGCTATTCATGGCTTCCTGTGTTTCCATATAAATTTCACGGTAGATTTTTCGATCTCTTTAGCTTTAGAATTTATGAAAGCAGCAGCCACTGGTCCGTCCAGCAGGTGGGTAAAAAACAGAAGTGCCACTTGGCCTGTTCTAGAAAATAATGGTACTTTAGCTAAAGGTGCACTTGCCTTTTAATAGAGTAGAAATGAAACAGATTTGTAAGACATGGTTTGGGCTGTAATTTGCTGAGATCCACTTCATTCAGCAGACACAGAGCTTTGAGGGTTTGCCAAGTGCCCTGCCCAGACTAGGGGTGGGGATGGGGGATCGGGGGACAGACAACAGAATCAATCAGGTCAGCCCCTGTCTCCAAGCACAGTCCAGTAGTCCTGCCTGAATATTAACTTCCCAGTAAAGTGATTAGAACCTTAAGAGAGGTCCAACCAGCTATGGAATGGAATGGGGGCTGGGGGGGGGACTTCCTGGAAGAGGAGGCATCTGCAGTATAGACAGTACAGACATGATGGAGTCGAGCAGAGAGAGGTGAGGACACATAGTGCTGGGGAGGCCAGCTTTTGACTGAGGTAGCGAGTGTTCGCATGGAGTCGTGGCTTCCGGTGAAATGGCAGAAGCATTCTGGTTAGGAGCCATCCATGTGGATTTATGGAAGGAAAAGGGGAATTTCTGGAAAAGGGACTATTTGTATAACCAGCCAGACTAGAACATCAGGTAAGTACTTTAATGTTAATGCTACCGGGAAGTCACTTACTCTCATTTGAATTCGTGATTCTCTGGGAACTAGAGAGCTTTTTCTCAGACACTGATTTATGTAACCACTCGAGTTATTTATCCCCCAGCTAACAGAAAACAGCCCTGCCCCCTTTCCAAGTTCATTGGGATCTGAACACTTTCAACTCATTTTCTAAATTTATGCACATTGAGAGATTCATGTTGCTTTTAAAGTAACTTTTTCCCTTATTATGTAAGTGACACATTTATTGTAGAAAAAAATCCAAACACTTATGAGAAAAAGAGGAAAATTCCCTCAGAATCCAGCCAACCAGCTACAACTGCTGTGAAATTTTTTTGGTGATTGTTTTGCCAGTCCTTTAGAAAGTATATGTGCACACTTAAAATTCCATCTGTATAAGTCTAAGTAGAAACAAAATACGATCATACTACCATCTAGCTCTGGTCTCTGCTTTTTTATTTAAAATATGATTGACATGTTTCCAAAAAATGAGATATTTTTCTAAAATTATTTTAACTGTACAGTATTCTATACAACAAACATGTCATCATTTAAACAGTCAATCTCTGTTACTGAGCATTTAGGTCACTGTAAATAGTACACTGTTATAAATAATCCTATAATAAATATCCTTGTAGCTATTTTTTTTTGGCATGGACTCAATAGTTTGTCAGATATATTCCTTGAAGGAGGCTTTCTTTGCCAAAGAACACGAACACTCACAGATTTATGGTATGTATTGTCAGGTTGCCCTGCAGAAAGGTTAGATCAGTTCCCACTCAAATGACAACTTCCACACCTTGGTGACTATTCACTGTTCAGTTTTTAAACTCTCTGATCTGATTGGGGGCATGACTCAAGTGGTAGAGTGTTTGCCTAGCCAGGTAAAGGCTTTGAGTTCAATTCCAGTTCTAGAAAAAAAATTCTTTAACTGCTATGTTTCTGATAATGTTTCTGAAATACCATGCCTTTTCTCTAAATAAAAATCATTTATTCTGTGCTAATTTATATGCTGCTGTCACTGTTTTTTTTTTTTTTAAATCAGACTCTTTGAAATAGAAACAGCAACAGTAGCCAAAAGCTTTGAACTCTAGTGAAGAAAGGTATCTTGTTAACAGGGGCAGGCAAAGACCTGGGACTGAGCATTTTGGTAACACATCTCTCTGTGTCTATAGCATCTAATGTGTTCTGTCTCCATCAAAAACATACTGATCTTTCTACAGGACCTTAAATCCTTGAACAGTGCCAGTAACTCCACAAAAGAACATTCTTTCTACAAGATGCTAAGGGCAAGGTGATGGTTTCAATAGGAAATTAAAAGTTATCACACTACTTATTATTATGAAATTATTTCTCTAAAATCCAGCTATTTGTAATTTTCAAGAAATAATGTCTGAACAATTTCTAAAATTTCCAATTCTTTCTTTCTTTCCTTCCTTCTTTCTTTCCTTCCTTCCTTCCTTCCTTTCTTTCTTTCTTTCTTTCTTTCTTTTTTCAGTGAAACTAGGGTTTGAATTCAGGCCTTCATGTTTGCAAAGCAGGTGTCATATTCCTTGAGCCACACCTCCAGTCCATTTCACTGTGGTTATTTTGGAGATGGGGGGTCTCTTAAACTATTTGCCTGGGCTGGCCTCAAACTATGATCCTCTTGATCTCAACTTCCCAAGTAGCTAGGCTTACAGGCCTGAGCCACTGGCACCCAGTCAATTTCTAATTCTTACTTGTCTTAACTGTATGCCATTCCTTTAAGGCTACTTTGTTTATGAATGGTCAGCTTTTTCTTTCTCATTTCATACCATAAACAGTCTTACTATATTTGGAGAATGGTTAAATTGATAACTATCCATTACAATAATGTATTTTCGAGTGTCTATCTAAATAGTAATGTTACTCTCCATTGTTTATAGCATACTACTGCTTGCAAGGTGTCTCCGTAATAAAGGACTAAATTAGGTCTAACTATATAGTTTATAGGATGATTCCAGATGAATCAATCTAAATGAAGGAAAGTAACTATTCTTTTCTTTATAGTTTGAGTTCTAAATTAACAATCTATAACACCACTTGCCACAACCTAGAGGGTAAATGATGGGTACCTAGACAAGTCCTAAGATTATTTACTCCAAATCTCTTCCTCAACAAATCCTGGAGATTACAGTATTCAATCCTCCAACACTTTTGCTTCAGGAGATTCCTATTGCTCAAAAGCCCATGCATCACCCACAGTCAAAATCCCCACACTCTGTGTATTCTAGGCTCCTTGGTTAGGAATATTCCAGAGAAGCACATATCTCAGGCCCTCCCTCATTTTACACAGCTTCAGATAGGCACACAAACTTTCTATCATCTTATTTATGAGTTTTTGGTGGGAGCCTGTTTTGGGGAATACATTTCTATCCAGGCTGGACAGATTGTTTGCATTTCCTAATTGAAGATATGGCCACCATTTGTCCTAGCCTTTTCAGGACACTAAGGACACGTGAGCCATCAAAATGTTTTGGAAATCTAACATTTCACCAGCCAAGCAACAGCTTCCAGGCTGCCTCTCATGCTTGGAAGTGGCGTAAAAATTCTTGGCCATCCATTCTTGATTCAGAAAATGTATACACCATAGCAATATCCAGTCTTTAGCAAGTTAAGTCCTGCTATTACAGGCCTGCTTCCCAGGGCCATTAAAACCCATCACACTCAAGTGTCTCCTTCAACTAGACAAGGGGCTTATGCATCTCCTCATTCCTCTGGCCTTTCCTTATTTAACCCAAAGTACAACAGTCCACCATAGCAACCTTATCAAAAAAGGACAAAAACAGAAACAAAAGCACTCTTCACTTCACCAAAACACTGGCAGCTGGGGTTGCAGAGGTAAATGCCATGGTCATAGTGTCCCCCAAGAAGCTAAGTGATAACAGAGCAGCACTGAAGGAATTGAGGGCAGGGCCAAGGGAATGTTCAGAAGTGGTTCTGCTTTCATCTGGGGTAACCCCAATTGGACACAACATTTACTCCATCAAGCACCAAATTTCCAGCAAGGCATTGGGGGTCACTGAGAATAACAGATGTGTGATGCTGCAGGAAGATTCACCTGGCAGCCGTGTTTAGGGCAGATGGAGGGAGAGGAAAAGAGCAGGGAAAGGAAAACTGGAAAGTGGTCGCTGTGCTCTAAATCAGATTAGAGGCTTGCAAAGTGAGGGGCAGCCTGCAAGACCATCCTCACTACCAACATTGACCACAAAATCCAGGGTCTGGAAGCTCACCCTTGGTTTCCATTATTTTCTAGAAGCACTTCCAGAATGCACTGACACATTACAGTTGTCTAATATAAAAGGATACATTTAAGTCAACCAAGGGAGGAGATGCATGGGGCAGAGTCCAGGAAAGTTCCACACACAAAGCCTCCCACAGTCTTCTCTCCAGGGAGTTGGGGACAGTGCTGCCTTTCCCAGCAATGACGAGTGACAATATGCATGGAGTATTGTCAACCAGAGAAGCTAACCTGAACCCTGGTATTCAGGGTTTTTGGGGCTTGGTCATGTAGACTTGCTGGCTGTTCACCTGGCTAATGTCAGTCTTCAGGAGGGTGAACCTGTACCATGCATGTGACCCAACACCCTCTCCTTATGTGATGTGATCTGAGTCCCCCTGGTAAACAAAGACACTCTTTCAGCCATGATACTCCAGCAACTCAGAGTTTACTTCCCAGGATGCCCAAACAAACGCCAGACCTCTCTTGGGGTAAGATTCATTCTTTTCCATACAAGGCCGGACTCATTTTCTTGTCCCTTAATTCCATGACACAGTACAATCCCCATTTCCCCTTGGAAAGGAAGGGACATTCCCACCTCTAGCCAACAGAATCCTCCCAGGCCCCGGACAGAACAATGGACTATTGGAAAGCCTTGGTGGGGTGACACCTTTCCATCTGTCAGGTCTGGCTCTCTGGGTCCCTTCCTGTGCAGGCATTCTTTCCTTTTCTCTCTTTCTAGGTTTTGGGGGGCCAGGTAACTCTTGAAGCAGTGGCCTTCTATAGATTTGCTATCTCTGTGGGTTAAATTGTTTGATTTTTCAAAGCAAGTAGAAGAGTCTCACAAGAGTGACAGAATGTGTTTATGGACTTAAGGGTATAGTTAATTAAAAGCTACCAAATGACTGTTTCTAAAAGTTTACAATATGTAATGTAATGCAGGCATTTTCCTATGAGATTGGGCAATCTGCTAGCCTACTGTGTGGCCCTGAAGACAAATTAAGTAAATAGAAATTTGCAGTTCCTGGAAGTGGGGATGTAGATCAGTGAGTAGAGTGCTTGCCTAGCATGCGAAAGGCCCTGGATTCCATCTCATTAAAAAAAAAATGCAGTTCCTTATTTCACAAAGTGTAGTTTTGCCTTACTGCATGCTTCCAAACCTTCCACTAGCCTACTGTCATCTGGGCTTGTCATTTAACACTCTTGGTTCTTCTCCTGAAACAAAAGCATTGAACCAGATTATCTCAAAGTTGATTTTTTAGGGGTTTTTTGTGAGACTGGGATTTGAACTCAGGGCCTAGTACTTGCAAAGCAGGTGCTCTACTACTTGAACCACACCTCCTGTCCATTCTGCTCTGGTATTTTGGAGATGGATTCTCACCAACTATTTGCCCAGGCAGACCTCACTGCAACCCTCCTGATCAAGGATTATAGGCATAAACCACTGGTGCCCAGCTTAAGTTTTTCTCTTCCAGAAATTCTTGCTTGGAATTAGGAAAAAAAGTTTATGAACGTAAATGAGGACTCCTAAAGGCTGAGGTTGCTACATAAATACAAATCCAGCTGATGTGGTGGCTCATACCTATAATCCCAGCTACTCAGGTTCAAGGCTGACCTTGGACCAAAATCGTGAGACCTTATCTAAAAAAAAAAAAAACTAAAGCCAAAGGGTTGGGGAATTGACTCAAGTGGCAAAGTGCTTGCCTAGCAAGCATGAAGCCCTGAGTTTGAAACCCAGCACTGCCAAAAAATAGTAATAATTTTAAAAATTAGGGAGGTGTGTCTCAAGCAACAGAGCTGCTACCTCACAAGTGTGAAGCTTTGAGTTCAAACCCCAGGACGGCCAAAAATTAAAAAAATAAAAATCTACTTTGCTTCCAGTGCTTACAACTTAAAAGAAAAAATAAATAACCTTTAGATAAAATACCCAAAATAACTACATATTTCTTTTCTTTCTTTTTTGGTGGCAAGGGGTTTGAACTCAAGACCTCATGCCTGCTAGGCAATTGCTCTACCACTTGAGTCATGCCTTCCAGCCCAAACCAAATATTTCTTTTCAAAAATGTACCATTAATTCATTTACAAATATGTATAGAGCACCTACTATGTGCCAGTCAGGTATATTTGAGATATTTCTCAATACTTTATTTTGTGAATGATTCAGAGCCAAATGTCAGATAAGTGTGGATTTTAATAATAGCCTGCCTAATCAGGACTAAATATGACAAAAATAGAACATGGGGAATTTAGCTTAAGGTTACATGCCTTAGAACTCAGTGACTTTCTAAACTGATTTGATAATTAGGAGGATATTTTTAGCTTATTTTTCAATTGGAAGAGTTTTATTATGCTCATGTTAATTATGTAATTTCACTTTGATATTTTCAGATGTTTTAGAAAAGTTGAATCTTTTCTCGTTGGTGCAGCACAGTGTGAAGGTGACAGGCTCCATTTAGTGTCACGTCAGATTTAAGGGATGGTGAAATCTTGCAAATCAGCAGGTCCTACTCAGTGCCCAGAAAGCACATTCTCCAGGATGCCCTGTTATTAGGGCCAGGCAGCAACGGACATGAAGGAGAGTCGCCCGGTGGACAACCTTCTGGATTGACAATGTCACTGGCGGAGCAGAGTCCTAGAGGAGAAGCCCCGGGTCTGGAAAAGTGTGGACAGGCCAAGGCCCAGAAAAGCCAGGAAGGGTGTTGTCCACCCTGCCCCCAGGAGGTGGCCAGGTGTGGGGACTCATGAGGATGCTGTGACAGGTGGTAGGACTTCAATGGCAGTGTTTAAATTCAGAGTCATAGTTTGGAAAAGCAACAGAGAGAAAGACTGACTGTGGAGAGGAGAGGCTCGTAGCTGTCCAAATACTAAGGAGGAGGGGAGTGCTGTGAGCGATCTGGGGGTCCAGGCTCCGTGAAGCCGTTAGTGTGTGGACAGACAGAGGTGCAGAAGCTGAGGAAGCTCTCTGTCATCCTGGCTAGCTTCCGGGCAGAGTGCCTGGCCTGGGGGCAGGGCTGCCTCTATATTCACTCAAAGAATTGTGGCATAGACCATGCAGAGAACCACAGGGGTTGGGGGGAGCCATGGGTACTGACCACAGAGGGCCATAATGTGGGCAGTGCTCTGCCAAGCAGTGGGGGGTGACGCTGCCATCCTGAGGGGCCCAAGGTAGGACCACCTACCTCTGGAAGGCAGAGGGGATTATGCTCAAGCCCTACTTCTCCTGGAGTACGCCTTGCTCGCCTCTTCACTCCTCTTTTTCCCTCTGAGAATGGGAACACCTATCCCCACACTCTCCCACTAATGTATTTTGGAAGAACATAATTGTTGTTTGGTTTCAGAAGTTCACAGCTGGAGGGGATTGTTGCCTCAGGATAAACCACACCTTGAGTCTCACTGGTATTTGATTTATTGTCGTTGCTGTTGGTTTTTTTAGTGCTGGGAGTCAAACCAAGGGCCTGTGTATGCTAAGCAAGTGCTCTACCACTGAGCTACACCCCAGCCCACCATACTTGATTCAGATGATATTTAGGTGACACTTTGAACTTCAGAGCTGATGCTTAACTTGTTCATATTTTGGGGTTGCTCAGATGGAATGAATATGTTTCACATGTGAAGACATGGATTTGGGGAAGCTGAACACAGAATAATATGGACTGAATGTTTGTGTTCCCCCTCCCCCAAATTCACATGTTGACATCCTACCCCAGTGGGATGGCATTGGGGGGAAAGGGGGTTACAATGTGAGGGTAGAGCCCTCATAAATGGAGACCGAAAGAGCTCCCTCATCCCCTTTCTGCCAGGAGCCAATGAAAAGTCAGCAGTCTGCAACCCAAACTGGCCTCACCCGAGCCTGCTGGGTCCACCCTCCAGAACTGTGAGGAATAAATTCCTGTTGCACATAGCCACCCAGTATTTTTTGTGATGGCAGCTTGAATGAAGCAAGCACAGACATGTCCAGGTGGAGATGGCCAGTGTGCAGACAGAACTATACAGGGGAATGAATGATGGCCAACTGCAGGCACCTGTGTTTGTGAGAATGCTCGGGAAGGCAGGTGCTGGCTTGGAAGGGAGGTCAGATGGTTGTCTCTCAGCTACCCTGAGGCCAGAGAGCCAGAGGAGGTCAGAACTGTCCATCTGTCCCCCGGGGCGATGCAGAGCTGAGTGGCGGCCTCAGGAATTGGATTTCAGCCACCCCCAGCACCCTTCCCTGGAGTCCAGGCAGTGGGCCAAGGGAAAGGGCAGGGACCATGGGTGGCCCACTGCTACTTGGCTGGTAAAATGTCCTCTCTGCCTAAGCTTCCTTCTCTCCTTTGCCTACCCAACCTTCCCTCCACCCCAACTGCTGCATCTGAAACTGATTAGTTAAGGATCCTGTAAAGCCAACCAATTAGCAGTACCTGAGCCCCTTCTGCCAGGAGCATCTGCCTCAAAACACCAGGGACTGTGCTCATTTAAACCAATGCCCCTTGGGTGGAACAAGGAGGTGCAGAGAAAGACTCCCCTGTTGACTCTGCACCTCACCGGGTATCTTCTGGATCACAAACGTAGGAACTAGCCCAGCTGCAGATGAAGGTTGCTGTCACCTGGGTGCCCACCAAGGGGAGCAGGCTGGCATCCAGAAAAGGACACTGGGCAGTGTGCCAGTTGTTTTGCTGGATGGAATCTCTCTAGACTCCCACGTCACTGCTGAGCCGGCAGCATCTTCACTTGCTGAGGGGGGCGGCTGGCCTCGGCCGGTGAGTTCCCCCTCACTCCACCTACTATTGCTCGCTTGAGAGCCGGCTGAACTGGCTAACACCAAAGTGCAAATTCCAAAGGTCAATGGGGCCAGGTAGGGAAATTGGGCAGAGGTTTCGGGGAACTTTGTTTCTCCTCGTCTTGCGCCCCAAACCCATCAGGGGCTCGCCAGGGTCTCTCTCGAGAGTGGCTGGTCCTGTGGCCAGATTTAGCGTGAGAGGCCTCCACGCTGCGTGTCTCCCCACCCCAAGGGTCAGGAGCGGGCGTGCAGGGGGCCTCCGAGACCCAAGTCTCTGTCTCCCCTCCAACAAGGATCAGAGGCTCCTCCAGCAAGGACACATCCCCCGAGAGTGGGCTTGGGCAGCAGAAGTGGCCGAGGGTGCCTCGCGTGGGCAAGGCGGCAGTTCCGGGGTTGGGACAGAGGGTCACCTCGCCCGCGCCATCCAGGAACGCGCGGCGGAGCTGCGGCAACCTGGCCACCGCAAGGAGGGGGCGGACAGGCGAAGGCGCAGCTCGCAGCCCCTCTCTGCCCTCGCCCTCTCCCGGTACGGAGCCGCCGCGGGGAAAAGAGGTGCGGCCGGGCGCGGGGTCCCGACCCAGAGTTAGCGCCCCCGAGCCGGGGTCGCGCCCAGCTCGGGCGCCCCCGCCCCGCGGCGGCCGGCCTCGCCCCCGCCGCGCGCGCCCGTCCCGCCTCCCTCGTTGCCGTGGCAACCCCGGGAGCCTCCAGGCGCGCGCGCGCCCGCGGGAGCGCTCGGCAGCGGCGGCGGCGGCTTCAGCTCTAGCCACGCGCGCTGCGACCTCTCTCCGGACCGAGCCGGCGCGTCGCCCCGGGCCCCCAGCGCGGCCCCCCACCAGCCCCTGCTCCCGCCCCGCCGCCAGTCCCCATGGAGCTGCTGGCTGCAGCCTTCAGCGCTGCCTGCGCCGTGGACCACGACAGCTCCATCTCGGAAAGCGAAGCGCGCGACTCGGTGGCGGGACACCTGCCCGGCAGGTGAGGATCGGTGGCCATCCTGGCCTCCCGCGCGCCGCTCCTGCGTGCCTTTTTTTCTGGCTGGCACCCCGGGCGACGGTCCCGGACCCGCGCGGCCTACCCTCGGTCCCCAGCCCGCGGGCCCCCGCCTCTCCCGCCGCCCCCACTCCCGTCCCGGCTCCCGTCGCACTCGCATTTCGCTCTGGGATGGGTGCGTTCCCGGCTCGGGCCGCAAGCATCAAGTCCCTGCCACTGGGCGCCTCCTGCGCCCTCTTCCCGGACTCCGAGGACGCGCGCGTTCCGCCCGGCGCCCCCCTCCGTGCTTGGTGGCCCTGGGTCTGGGGGATCGGAACCCAAAAGGGGCACAGGAAGGACTGCGTGACAGCCAGAGGCGCGGGACGGCCTCCTGGCCGCGGGACCCGACGGGGCGGCCTTTCGGCGCCGCAGAGCGGGCAGGGTGCGCCAAGTTTCCGATGCCTGCCCGCGAGCTCAAAAAACATGAAGGTTTGGGCGGGCTGGTGTGGAAATGAATCACCCAGTCGCGCCCTGGTGCGGTGACAAAAAGGACCTGTGGGGCCCGCCCGGCTGGCTCAGAGGGCGGCAGCCGCTGTGGCCCCCCTCCGCCTGGACGGCCAGAGCATTGCGGCTGGCCAGTAGCCCCCGGTGCGCACGCCTCTTGAGAGCTGCCCGAGGTGTGTCGTTGCTTAAAAATAACCAGCCCTTGTCCTCCTCCCTCTCTGGCAGCGAGTCGTCCTCCACCCCGGGAAATGGGACCACGCCCGAGGAGTGCCCGGCCCTCGCCGACAGCCCCACCACCCTCACCGAAGCCCTGCAGATGATCCATCCCATTCCTGCTGACTCCTGGAGAAACCTCATCGAACAAATAGGTGAGTGTCCCCAGCGGCAGCAGGGCTTCATGTGAGAAATCTGGGTGCCAGGGGGACTCTTGGGGTCCTCTTGTTCATGGGATGCTGTTTTGACATATGGGGTTCTAAATGGTAGTGCTGTACATTTGTGGCAAATGCATTTCTACCCTGCTCTCTTGGGGAGGCCTGATGGCCCAGCCCTTTCCTGCAGAAGGGCTCTCTGTCCCTGTTGCTGCTGGCAAAAAAACGGGATGAAGCAGTCTGGCCTGGTGGTGTCAAAGGAGCCAACCTTGAGCCCTCGGCTCAGAGGGACTGGAAAGACAGGGAGCCACCCAGAGTTGGAGAGGGATAGTGTGCCCCAGGGGCTTCTGGGCAGAGCCAGACTGAATGTGGCCACTTTGCATGGGTGGGAAAGGTAATGTAGAGACAAAGGAGATCTCAGAGACCATGGGACTAGGAAAGGAACCCTCCTGGAACTACCCTGAAGGGACCTGAGCGGACAGCACATTCCTGCATGTCTGCAGGGAAGCACCATGCATTCACAAAGGGGAGAGAGTCTGCATCCCAAGAACTCCAGAACTTGCATGAAAAAATTGCTAGTGACATCGAACTAGTTTTCATGTCGTCACCAGGGGCAACGGTGAGTGGATAATATGGTTTTCATTAATCTGAAAATGGTACCGACTGCTTCGGAAATAGTCTTTGATGTTGTCAAAGCAGCCAACAGTCCATTCGTTTAAATGACAGTTATAGAGTTTGGAGAAAATGTTCCCTAAATACGTAATTATGATCCTCTACTCCCAGATGCTGGCTGGGAAGGCACTAAGTATCAGCAGGGTAGAAGCAAGCTCGCACTGAGAGTGTTCTGGCCAGCTCTGCCAGAGCTGAGGGAGCGGAGAGGCTACATTCGAGCATGTCCTCTGCCCCCATCAGGCTGGGGGTGCTGAGGTTTTACAGTTTGTTTGCTGGCGGAGTAGGGAGAGGACAATTAGGAAATCCTAGCTTTGAAACACACTCCCCAACCCCCTTCCTCCCTGCTGTCTACCATCCATCCTTCAATGGCAGTGAGGCGAGCCACCTATGCCTTGGCGTTTGATGGAAACTGACTTCCACCTCTTGGAGGGGCTTCTCCGTGGCTAAGATCAGAGTCAGGATTAGTTAGCACATTGGAATTGGGAGGGATTCCCCTTCCAGAGGTCCTGGCTGCACTATGGGGGTGCAGAGGCTTCCTTTCCATACCATAGCTCCTATGGACTAGCAGCATGAGCTCCAAGCTGGGAGTCAGGGCCCTGTACCCAGAACCTGCCTGTTGTGGACCTCAGTTTCCTTACCTAGTAGAGACTGATGTTGGGTCCTTCCTCTCACAGTCCCTGCCAGCATGTGCAAGAGTCACGGGGAGTGTCTTGCTGGTTCCTGTAGGCCTGTGCAGGTGGGTGAATAACAGTGCAGATCCATTGCCTATCCTGCTTTGTCTCAAAGTCTTGGTTGTAGACTTGACATCTGTGCTAAGCAGATCCTACAGCAGCCTGGCTACCCTCAGCCCTGTGAGTGAAGTGACTCTTTGCTGGGTGTCAGTTAAGGACAAGGTTCCTGAGGACACAGTGGAAGGAAGGAGGTAGAAAGTGTAATGGGTCAGTGGCATTTTATAGGCCACCATGTTTCATTTTGTAGTGGCTGCCACCAAAGCCAGGTGGCAGGACTATATGTGAGGCAGCATGCAGCTGTCATCGCAGCAGTGCCTGTGTGTGTGTGCTATTGTGGTCTCTAGCACCTAACACGAGGCTTGGCACACCAAAGTTGCTCAGTAAATAACAATGGATCCCTTGTCCTTTACAACTTCCTACTTGAAGGATTCAAAGAAAAAAAACTCATTCTCTTCAAGAAGAGAGATTTTTGAATGAGGGGCGGGGTGGGGGGGACTGGTCAGTGGAGGCGGAGGGCTTCCCTGCCCTCTCCAGGCAGCCCCACAGCCTGTGCAGATGGCTTCAGTTAGGGGAGCTGGGAACCAAGCCTTCTGGTCCCACTTGCATATAATTCTGCAGGAAAAGCTAACATTCCTGTGAAGTTGTGCTTATTGAGTGTCCAAAATATAAAACAGGGAAACTTGATATCCTCACACTACAGAATTTTCAGCAGATAACATATAGTTCCTCAGATAAATCTATGTGTATGGTAATCTGAATGTAAGGCAAATTAAAATGAAAGATTATGAAAAAATGGCCACACAGTATGTCAAATAGCTTTATAATCACAGTAACCGGGAAAATTGGAATTTAAATTCATAATCTAAATACATACTCAGAAAAAACTATGAAACTTTAAAATAAAAAAAAGTTCTGAAATTTCTTTGTGTGTGTGTGTGTGTGTAGTGCTGAGGTTTGAACTCAGGGCCTATACCTCAAGCCACTCCACCAGCCCTTTTTTGTGATTTTTTTTTTTTCAAGATAGGGTCTCATGAACTATTTGTCCTGGCTGGCTTTGAACCGCAATTCTCCTGATCTCTGCCTCCTGAGCAGCTAGGATTGCAGGTGTGAGCCACTAGCACCCAGCTAAAAGTTCTAAAATTTCTTGTTTGAGAGTCTTTTGGCTGCAGGTAACAGAATATTAGCCAAAAAATGATCATAAACAATGGAGATGATTGATTTCAATTAATGAGTCAAGAGGTGAGAAGTTCCAGAGTTAGTCTGTTCACCCAGCTGCTTTTCCTCTTTCACTTGAACCTTGTGTTACAAGATGGCTGCCATAGGTTCAGGTATCACATCCTTAAGCAGTGGTCTATAAAAGCAGGAAGGGCAGTTTGTCTTTAATATCTTCTGGGAGGGACACCTGTTTTGAGGAGCTCTTAGAAGATGTACCCTTTCTCTCTTTGGTCAGCATTTTATTCCATTCCTGCTGGTATACCAAAATACCTTAGATCGGGTGTCTTTTGCTATAACAAAATCCCTGAGGCTGAGAACTTTACATAGAAAAAAGATTTATTTAGCTCACAGTCTGTAGGTCTAAGAGCACAGCTTCAGCTTCTATTGGCTCCATCATAACATGGTAGGAGGTAACATGGTGGGAATCAGTGTGAAAGGGAAAATCACAGGATAAGACAGGAAGCCAGAGCTATGCCAGGGGGCAGTTGTTTTTAGAGCACCTCATTCTTTTTTTGGCAATACTGGGATTTGAACTTAGGGCTTCACACTTGCTAAGCAAGCACTCTAACACTTGAGCCATGCCTCCAGCCCAAGAACAACCCATTCTTGAACTAACTAAGGTTCTTGTGGCACCTTTAAGGGTGGTCCTCCTGTGGCCTAATTACCTCCCACCTCAACATCACCACACTGGAGACCACGCTGTGCTCACACTGGTGAGCGTGTGGACCTTTATAGACAGCCACATCCAAACCTTAACACTGGGTAATTTATAAACTACAGATATTTAATACTCACTCCCCCGGAGTCTAGAAGTCCAAGATCCTGGCACCACACTTTTCACATCTGGTGAGGGTCCCTCTCTGTACTTCAGAGATGACATCTTTGAAAGTCTCTCACGGTGGAGGGGCCAAGGCAGCTCCCTCCAGCCTCTTTTATAGGGGCACTGTTCCAGCTCATGGGAGTCACTTCCACAAAGGCCACCTCCTAACACAATTTGGGGGGACACCAGTGCTCAGACTGTAGCCGCCAGATGGTGCCTCATGTCCACGCCTAGGACCACTGGCAGAGGGAGGGACCTGTTGCAGTAGATTTGGGACAGTCCACACTCACCCGCATCCCTGAGCACAGAATGGGTCACATGTAGACCAAGCCCTCCTTGTCCACTGGGAAGCAGGTTTGGGAGGACACAGAGGAGAGGCAGCCGGCAGTGTCTGCTGGAGTGTGCTTTCAGAAATATTCCAACCCAGCTACCCACAATGCTGGTATTTTTTGTCTCTTTCACCATATGCATCCCATGAGGAGTTCAAGGGTATTTGTCCACAATTTGCTGGCTATGGAATGACTAAGACATATTTTTGAACTTGACACGCCTGCTAAATTAGATACTCTCAGGAAGCTTAGAAACTAGTTTTAAGAGGTGCTCAATTGTCCGAATACCTCCTGGGTGGGAGGCACCAGGCTAAGCACTGACGTTGAGTCTGGTGAAACCATGGAAACTTCTGTAAACACAGGTTAATAATTAGCTTGGTGGCAACAGTCATTACCTCCAAACTCACAATCGGCCCATTTATGGGGTGATGGTGGCTGCGGATCTGTCCTTACAAATCCTCAACCTGGGTTGCACTTGGTTTTCTTTTTCATTCATTCATCAAATTAACGCCCTGCTGTAGTCTGCGGGAGGGGAGCACTGTAAAAACACTTGTTTGAAGTCAGGGCTGTCCTTCCCTTGGCATAAGCATTGGCATCGCTTCGGAAGCCAACTGACTGAACCCACAGTGTGGATTTGTGCATTCCTGCTCGGGAATATAATTTACGCAGCCTCAGTCAGGATTTCCAAGGTAGTCTGGTACTCTTTCTTTCCCTTTGCTGCTGCTTTGACGTGCCTAACAAGTAAGGAGCAGGTGGCAGTTCATGTCTAGAGCGAGGTCATTCCATGATATCTTTAGTTTTATTGGAACCTTTGTGGGAGATATCTTTGTTTTATAGCTGGACAAACCCAGAGGCCCTGGCCTTTCTCCCTAGCTCCAGACCTTTCTCCTGGGGGCCCAGGCAAATCTCCATCTTCCCACCACCCCATCCCCGAGTTGGGCTCTCTGCCCATGTTCCTTGTCACCACCAGTGGTGCCATTAGACCTTTTTGCCAAGTTGGGTATTATTCCTGATCCAGCGCCACCAGCTGCCGGGACCTGTCCTTTACCTTGTAATTGTCCCCTGAGTTGGGCCCTTGGCTCCAGCCTACCCCTACTTCATTGAGGACCAATCTTGTAACAGTCCTGGAACTGCCAAAGCCCCTTCCATCCCACCCATGGTTCCCTGCACAGACAGACCAGGCTGCTTGCCTGGGGACTCCTGGGTCCTTTGCAGCATGACTAACTCCCTCCTCCAGTCTTACTGCAGGCAGGATGGCTCTTCCCTATCCCTGCCCAGCCTGTGTGGTGGGACATCCCCTCTTTGCCCCATAGCCAGGATAGCCCAAGTGGGTTTTTCTCAGTGGATGTGCTGTGCTTGCAGTGATCATCTGTATCCCCAAGTCTCCCCTGAGACTTGGAACACACTTGTTTTAAACACATGATCAGAGAGTGAGTCTGAAACTGAGTGGCAAAAGAAGCATTTCCCTTGGCAATCTCACGGTTGATAAGACCCTGATTTTTTCCTTCAGTATGAAAATCCATAGCTCTTCCTGGCTCACAAATGAATAGACTTGAGTTTTAATAGTAAGCCATTTAAGGCTGTTCCCTGCAGCCTGTTGGGATAGTGAAACGTAATGTGGACATTTTTATCAACTTTGTATACGTGGTTATTAACACATCAAGTTCTTCATTCTTATTTTGCCCAGTGTGTGCAGGAAAAGCATATATTTGTGTGATTGGATTTGCAATCTATTTAGGGATTTCTTGTCAGGAAGCTTACACATGCCCCTCTTCCCCAGAAACGAAGACAGTCTTGGAGCCTGCTGCTGAGACACGGCCAGCCTGGCTTTCTCTGTGTGCCTGGCCATAGCATTCAAGGAACAGGGCCTTGACCTAGCGATTCAGGACGATCTTCATTTGGAATAATTTCCTTTTATTGATTACAACTCTTGATTTCAGGGCTCCTGTATCAGGAATACAGAGATAAATCGACTCTCCAAGAAATTGAAACCAGGAGGCAACAGGATGCAGAAATCCAAGGCAGTGCCAATGGGTCCCCAACTGGGGAAGATACTACAGAGGAGGAGGAAGAAGAAGAAGAAGAGGAGGAAGAAGAACCCACAAGCCCCCCTGAGAGGAGGGCTCTGCCCCAGATCTGCTTGCTCAGTAACCCCCACTCGAGGTTCAACCTCTGGCAGGACCTTCCTGAGATCCGGAGCGGTGGCGTGCTGGACCTCCTCCAGCCGGAGGAGGTCAGACTGCAGGAGGTAATGCTGCCAGGGAACCACAGCCCACCTGAAGGTGTTTGTCCTGGCTGATGCTTTGGGCGGGGGGTGTGCTCCGGGGCTGAGGCTAAGTGCCCAGCTGGGCCACAGGCAGGGCTCATCCATCTGGAACAGGAAGGAAATAAACAGTATTCCACAGGCAGCAAAGAACCCCCAGCCACATCTAGGACAGCTTAGCCCCACTGTGGAATGTTAGGAAGGGCTGCTGTTTCACTAGGTAGAAAGGTCCATGGCTTTACGACCTCTTTTATTATTGTGGTGCATTTTCCACACGGGAGAAAAAGCACTAGGTGAGGCTGACCCTGTCTTGACGATGAAGCGATTCCAGTTCATCTGTGGGTGACGGAAGGCAGTCATATTTCACAACTTTATTTTGGAGGCGTCGGAACTTTGGATGAATGGGGCTCTGAGACACCTCCCTCCCCGACCCTGGCATGGCCCCCACTCCTGCAATGGTGCAGAAACCTGGGCCTTGGGTCTCTCACCCGTTCATGCAATAGGCCAGGTGACTAACCGACATGGAGGAGCTTGAGGCAAAGTCGGTGAGCTGGAGGTTTGTTGCTAGCAGAGAGAAATAATCAATTAAAAATTAACAGTAATTAGCAAGAAATCCAGGTGTTTGGTCTGGTTAACAAAGGTCATCTGGGCATCAATAAAATGTGGTACAGAGAGACAAGAGGATAGTCAATGGTAAGGACAGAGGGTGGCCAAGAGAAATTGTGGATATGCAAGTGTGTGTTAATTGTGAATTGAGTGTGTGTGTGTGTGTGGTGCTGTGTGAGCCCAGGGCCTCATGCATGCCAGGCAAGCTCTCTGCCCAGAGCCATGCTTCCAGCTCCCAGCCCTTTAACTGTGAAATTTTAAAAGTGAGTACAGAAGAAAACAATGAAGAGATTTGGTGTTTTGAGCACTTGGTGAACCCAGACTCCATCATCTCTGTCCTCAGCACCTCTCCAACCTCCACCTCACTGACACCTACCTCCTCATGGTCCCTCCATCCTGGGCTGGTCCTTGTTGCCTTTGCAGCTGAGGCTGCAGAGGTCCTGCCCTTCCTTATCTCCCCCCACCCCCACGCATACACACCTGTACTTCTGGTTACTCCCGTGCTACATTCTATAGAAACATTTACTCTTATTGGTTATCTAAAAAGCCAAATAGTCCAGTCACTCAGGAGACTGAGGCGGGAAGCTCACTTGAGCCCAGGAGTTCAAAGCCAGCATGGGCAACATACAAGGTCCCAAAACCTCAGACCATATACACAGCCAAGACTGGCTCCTGATCTCTGTCGTCTAACTCAGACTTGGGTTTGTGCTAGGGTTACTGAGAGGGAAGGCTGGATAAAACTGGGTGGTAAAGGACCACCAGGGTTAGTTCATTTGGGTGTCCTGCCCTGTAAGAATCAGGAAAATGTTGACACCCCCTATTTCTTATGAGCAGAGATTTGTAAATAGCTGCATCAAGAGTTTGTTGCTGCTGATAGTGGGTTTTTGTTTTTTAAGGAAACTTCTGGGCTGGGCTAGGTGGCTCTAGCGCATTATTCTAGCTACTCAGGAGGCAGAGTCAGGAGGGTTGTGATTCAAGGCCAGCCTTGTCATAAACTGAGACCCAGTCTCAAAACGAGCATCTCAAAAGGGACTGGCAGAGTGGCTCAAGTGGTAGAGCATTTGCCTAGCAAGCGTGAGGCCCTGAGTTCATCCTCCAAAAAAAAAGAAATAACCACATCCACT
This sequence comes from Castor canadensis, assembly GCF_047511655.1. Lineage (NCBI taxonomy): Eukaryota > Metazoa > Chordata > Mammalia > Rodentia > Castoridae > Castor > Castor canadensis. The sequence goes on along the minus strand of NC_133389.1, from coordinate 178,585,586 downwards.
TCTGTTTCCAATGCTTATGGTAAAAGGGGGCTACAAGTTTTAAAAATCACTATTTTCAGTTTCTAGAGACTCATAAAAACAACCTTACAGGCGATGAACTTGGAGTGCTGTGTCACTTTCATGTCAGGGGCTATTGGGAGCCTAATACTGATGACAGATGAACTGAATGGATAAAGTACTGCTTGATTTAAAAACAACAATAACAGCGACAAAACAACCAAACTTCTCATGTAACACCAAGAAATGAATCCTAATATGTAGAACCTAAAGACAGTACAAACCTTTTAAAAAGAAAGGGAGCTAAAAGCAGAGAAAAAAGGGCCCCTTTATATTATATATGAAAGAAAAGCAAACAGCAAAGTACAAAAACCAATCATAAAACAAGGCAGCAGAGCTAATAACAAACCTCCATTGTAACAATAAAAGCAAATTGCTGAGCCTCCTCCATTAAAGACAGAAATGCTTTGATTGATGAAAAAATGAAACCCACTATGTTAGCAGACAGTAGAATTACAGGGGAAAAATAACAAAGTAAACAAAATTATTTTGTGCTGCTAAGGCATCCTTTGTGTGGACAGAGGTACTTTATTTTTAAAAGTTTTAAATTACATAAGTAACTCACTGATACATAATTGATTATTAAAAATAAATGCAGACTGTATGAATGTGTCAGGCCTTGCCCCAACTGTGGGTTCTCACTGGAGGGCCAGCTTCTCCCTTCTCTCTTTTGCCATCTGACTTTGGAGGCTGGGCAGTGGGACGCTTCTCCAGTTGCAGCTTCACACCATGCAGCAATGTTTGGTTTGAGTTGTGACTTTTCAAGGTTTTCTCTTTACTGGACCCGTCAGAGTTGCAGATTAGTTTTTATGAAAATAATTCCCTTTGCAGTGGAAATTAATTGGTTTTAGCATTAAATGATAGGATTGAGTCAAAAGGTCACCTGGCTTGAGTGAGGTGAAGGAGGGAGGAGCACAAGCGATTGTGACGGGGGTGGGGGGACTGGCTGCTGCCCAGGGCAGTTGGACTCACACAGTGCAGATGGCACAGCGCAGGCACTCAGGTGAGCACATCCTGCTCCTGCGAGACCATGGCTACGGGTGGGTGCCTAAGAGTGCAACTGCTGCTCAAAAATGAAATGCTTTTTTGCTTTTTTCTTTGGTTGTAGGGACAGAACTCAGGGCCTTGCATTTGTGCACTTGCTAGGCAAGCCTTCTTCCACTGAGCTAAATCCCCAACCCAAGAAGCACGTTTTATTTTATTTTATTATTTGTCTTTGGCGGTACTGGGGTTTGAACCCAGGGCCTTGTGCTTGCGAGGCAGGCACCCTGCCAGTTGACCCACACCCTTAGCAGGATGTACAGTTTGAATGGTGATTGATTCCTTGTCCTAGTCCATAAATCCTGAATCCAAAATGCTCCAAAGTTAAAGAGTTTATGAGCGCTGCTGGGATGGCACAAGTGAAAAACCCTATACCATGAAACCTTGTTTCATTAGTAAAAGTTCTGAAAGTATTTTAATAAAATTACCTTTAGGCTATGTGTATAAGATGATTATAAAACACAAAGGAATTCTGTGTTTAGACTTGGGTCCATGCCTGATTATGTATATGCAAATATTTCAAAGCCGGAAAAAGTATGAAAGCTGAAGCCCACTGGTCCCAGCGTTTTGGGTTAGGATGCTGGAATTTCACTCTCCTACAGCTTGAGAAGGTCATTCTCTCCCACCCTCTCCAACTCGTTATCAAGTTTTCTCTACTCTGTTGGATGAAAATGTATCTTGTTTTAACCTCCCCATCCTCAATGATTGTAACTTGAACACCTGTTCAGATATTCATTTGCTGTTTCTATTTCTTTATCTACCAGTTGACTATTTTATTTTTGCCCTTTTTTTCCTATCTTTTTTATTTTGATCCTCTTGATTTGTTAGCAGCTTTTTATATATTCTGGATATTAAATCCTTTTTGGTATTTTCAAGTGTTTTCTCCACAGTGTAGGGTAGGGAAAGTGACATACTGTAGTGGGTACTTGCACAAGGTAGTACCCACCTGCCTGGGTTTTAATTCTCAGCTCCAGTAGTGCTTTAGCTGTGTGACCTTGGCAAGTTACTTCACTTCTCTGTGCAGGCAGCTGCCTTATCTGTAAAATGTCTTAGTTCATGTTCTGCTGCTGTAACAGTATCTGAGCCCAGGTAATTTATAAAGTAATGAGGTTTGTTTCACTCATGGTTCTGGAGGCTGGGAAGTTCAAGGTGTCGGGGGCAGAGGGAGGGGAGGGCAGGTGAGGGGACCTTGGTGCTTTAACCTATGGCAGGAAGCTGAAGGGTAGGCAGGTGTGTGCAGAGAAAAGATGAGCAGGGGAGCCAGACTCCTATGATAACCACCCCATTCCTGAGGGAAAAGCATTTATGCATTCACAAGGGCCCCATTCACACTGGGGCCCAGGCCTCCACATGAGGTGGGGGCAGCCCCCATTGCAGCTACAGGGGTTCTCGTGGCGCCTGCCCGTAACCCTGAGTGGACCAGGTGAGTTGTGCAGATAAAGAGCCTAGCCCAGAGCTGGCACTGAGCCAGAGCCTCTGCCTTCCCGTTCTGTTCATGGCATCTTTCTCCATAAAAATCTTTCCCTTTTTTTTTGGTACTGGGGCTTGAACTCAGGGCCTTTGCCTTGAGCCACCATTCCTATTTTTGTGAAGGGTTTTTCGAGACATCTCGAGAACTTTTTGCCCAGGCTGGCTTTGAACCATGATCCTCCTGATCTCTGCCTCCCAAGTAGCTAGGATTACAGGCATGAGCCACCGGTGCCTGGCTTTCCTTCATTTTTATAGAAAATCTACTCGCCTTTGTATATATTTAAACCCCATCTTCTGGATGGTGTCAGGATTGGGAACCGAGCCCAAGCGGCACACTGCAGTGAGAGGTGCAAGTAGCTAGGATTACAGGCATGAGCCACCGGTGCCTGGCTTTCCTTCATTTTTATAGAAAATCTACTCGCCTTTGTATATATTTAAACCCCATCTTCTGGATGGTGTCAGGATTGGGAACCGAGCCCAAGCGGCACACTGCAGTGAGAGGTGGTGGGTGGGAGACATTTGAGTCCAGCTGCATTTGTCAGAAGCAAGGACAGGAGTGGCCACACACCACTGTTCTATAGGCGTGGACACGTAGGGGCACAGGGAACGTGAGAAAGAATAGTAGGTTGACTGAAAATGTCCTCTCTAGAGCCACACTGCCCACCTGGGGCCACTGGCCATGGTGGCTGTTGAACCTCAGTGTGTGGTGAGTCTGAATTGCGAGGAGCTGTGTGTACAACGCACACCACATTCCAAAGACTCAGCGCCGAGAAAAAGAATGCAGACCTCCTTGTTAATAAATTTTGGATTGCATATTGACATGATAATAGCTTGGATAAATTAGATTAAATGAATAATCTCTTCAGATTTTCCCATCTCTTTTAAAACTCGCACAAGACTCATGTTCTGTATTTGTGGGACAGTCCTGCCCTGAAGAGAGGCAATATTTTTTCCAGTGTCCATAAACACTACCAAAAATTGATGATGTATTAAATTGTAAAGAAGTTTTAACATTTAATATTTATTGAAATTATACAGGTGATAATCTCTCACTACAATGCAGTAAAACAAGAAAATAAATGTAAATACTAAAAACCTCAAATCGGAGCTGTTTCAAAAGCTCCTAACCTTAGAGATGGAAAATAAGTTTTATAATTGAGATACTTTAAAGACGAGGAGGAGGATGGCACATTTCAAATCCCAGGGATGGTGAGAAAGCTGCATTTGGATAGAAGTTCACCACCTTCCATGCTTGATTATTACATTGTTGTAAAAGTGAAGTCAAATGAACCTCTCAAATGTCAGCTTGAGGCATTCAGAGAAGACATCCCCCAAACAGGCTTCTAAGGAAAGCAGCTAGGACAGAGAAGCAGGAGACTGTCATAAGCCTTGCTGAGATGAGAGATTTTCTAGGAAAATACAAGCTACCAAAACCTGACTCAAAAACAAAAATTTCAGCCAGGTGTGGTAGCAGACACTTGTAGTCACAGCTACCTGGGAGGCAGGAGGACTGCTTGAGGCTAGGGTTCTGGGCCAGCCTAGGCAACATAGCAAGACTCTGTCTCTTAATTAAAGTGTTTTAAACACAAAAATATTCCAATAGCCAAAACACTCACCGTCAGAAGAGGTGCCGGGCCTCGATGCCTAATGTTCAAAGCACAGGAGATTTGCCGGTCACTCACACCCATCTGCAGCAGCGCTGCCCCGTAGAACATTCTGTAGTGATGGCCGTGTCCTGTGGTCACCTGCCTCCAGTGGTCACCAGCCACATGCAGCTCACACAACCAGGGCATGCAGGTAACTTCTCCTCGCTCACGCTAGGTGAGCCATATGGTGTTGTAGTGGAGATTGTTGACCTTTTCTCTTGATATTAAATATTTCAGGCTCTGCAGGCCACTGAGTCTCTGCCAGAGCCACTGTCGCCTGCCATCATAAGGCGATAGCAGAGATAGACAGCAGGTAAAGGAAGGGAAGGGGCTGTGCACCAGGAGACCGTATGTACAAACAGGTGGCCAGCTGCTGAGCTGCACTTTACTGACCCTGGGGCTGGAGGATGAAAATAAAGGAAATTCACAAATTACTTGAATGTTAGTCACCAAATCTGATAATTACAGCACATATAGATATAAGAAATTTTAAATCCACAATTGTAGCTGGACATGTATGTGTGTGTGTGTATATATCTACACATACATACACATATATGATTATATAGTAAAAAAACTCCTCCCAGTTATCAGTGAACTGAGAGCCATACTATCAGGAAGGATATAGGAGAATTCTAGAACACTCCACCCAACAGTAGCAGAATGCCCATTTTGGGGCTGACAGGGTGGCTCAAGTGGTAGAACACCTCCCTAGCAAGCATGAGGCCCTGAGTTCAAACCCCAATACCACCAAAAAAAAAAAAAAAACAGAATGCCCGTTTTTATTTTTAAGTATACATAGAACAGTCACCAAGCTGGATTAGAGCACACCTGACAAATGTATTTTTCTGACCCTAATGATATTAAATTACAAATCCATGACACAAAGAATAGGCAAGTGGCTGGGGTGTGCCCAGAAGTAGAGCACTTGCCAAGTAAGAGGTCCTGGGTTTTTCCTGAACTGCAGGGGAAAAAAAGAAGAAAGAACAGGAAAATATCCGAACACATGGAAAATAACCAACATGCTGCTAAATAATGCCTGGGTCAAAGAGGAAGTCTCAAGGAATGTTATAAATATTCTGAAATGATGGAAAATGAATCAGCAACATACCAGAGTTGGTGGGATGCCGCAAAGGGTTGTTCAGAAGGAAATTGATAGCATTATGCTTATTTAGGAAAGAAAAAAATGTCTTAAGTCAGTGACCTACACTTTCATATTAAGAAATTAGTAGGGGTGGGGAGGGAAAATCCAAAGCAAGTAGAAGGGCAAAAACAATAAATACAAGAGCAGGAATTGATACAATTAAGCTGGGTGCAGGTGGCTCACACCTGTAATCCCAGCTACTTGGGAGGCTGAGATTGGGAGGATCAAGGTTCAAGGCCATCCCAGGCAAATAGTTAAGGAGACCTATCGCCAAAAAATAACCAGAGCAAAATGGACCGTAGGTGTGGCTTGAGCAGTATAATGTCTGCTTTGCAAGCATGATGTCTTGAGTTCAAAAAAGAAAAAAAAATCAATATAATTGAATATCAAAAATTAGTAGAGAAAAATCAATGAAACCAAAAGCTAGTTAAGAGATTAATAAAATTAATAAATCTCTACCGAAATTGACAAGGAAAGAGGAGAGAAGATAAAAATTACAATGTTAGAGATAATAAAGGGGCGGGTCAGCTGTGCTGGACATTGGAAGGTAGGTAAGAGAATACCGTGAACAGTGCCACACGCCTAGATTTGACAACTTAAATGAAAAAGACCAGTTCTTCAAGCTACCAAAACTCACCTCGAATGAACCATGACCTGACTAGAGCTGCAAGTGTTAAAGACATTGAACTCCAGCCTGCACGGAAGCCCCAGACACGCAGGTGTTTGAGCCCAAGAGTTTGTGGCAACACAGTTGAATTCATGTATAAAACCTTTTTTAAAAAGTTGAATTCATGGATGAAACCTTTAAAAATGTAATCTCTGGACTGACATGGTTTTACTAGTGAATTCTACCAATCACTTAAGGTAGAAAAAGTGTCAATTCTACCTAGTCTTTTCTAAACACTAAAAAAGGACTACTTCAAAGCTCTGTGAGGCCAGCATCACTTGACACAAAAATTAGAGAGAGTACGATAAACTGTGCACCAGCACTCCTCATGAGAAAACATAAATATATTCATGTAATGTGTAACCATTGATTCATTCTCACGCCATCCTAGAAACTCAAATCAGCAGTGTACAAAAAGAGTAATAACACCACGACGAAGTGGGGTTCCTCCTGAGAACGGAAGATTCGTGAAATATGTGAAAATTAACCGGTGTAACTTGCCACAGTGACCGTGTAAAGCAGAAAAACTTCTGATGACTACAATGATTGAGGCGGAAAAGGCATTTGAAAAAATTTAATAATTATTATAAAAACTTTGGGCAAGAATGATAGAGGGGGTGAATTCAACTATGATGTAATGTAATCGCTTTGGTAAATGTCACAATGTACCTCCAGTGCAACAATAATAAAAAAAGGAAAAAAAAAACTTTCAGCAAATTAGGAATAGAAGGGAAACTCCTCAACCTGATAAGGAGCATAAAGGGAAAATCCTGCAGCTGACATCAGACTTAGTAGCGGAGGATTGAATGTCTTCCCCTAAGATCTAGAACAAGGCAAGGATGTCTGCTCACTTACTCCTGTCGCATATCATACTAGAAATCCTAGCCAGTACATAAGGCAGAAAAATAAAAGGCTTACAAATTGGAAATGAATTAATGAGTCTGCCCCTATTTACAGATGATGTGATTGCATAGAAAATCTCTCTACTGAAAAACTACAAATCACTGATGAACTCAAAGCAAGCCTAAATAAATCAAGAGACAAGTGCTCATAGATTGAAAAATTTAACACTGTCAAGCTGTCACTTCTCCATGTGGGTCTATATGTTTAATACAAATCTAATCAGACTCCCAGGATTCATATAGACAAAATCGTCCCAAAACTTATATGCAAAGGCAAGATGACTAGAATAAGCTGAACGATTTTGAAAAGAAAGAATAAAGTTGTCCTATTTGATTTTAAGGTCTACTAAAAACTTTATAGTAATCAAGACTGTTGGAATTCATGAAAACATAGACACACAGATGAGTGGGACAGAACAGAAGGTCTAGAAATGGACCCACACAGACATGGCCAATTGACGCCCTCCATGCTGGATTTTGAACTCAGGGCCTTGTGCTTCCTAAGCAAGCACTCCACCACTTGAGCTGTGCCCCCAGTCACCAATTGACTTTTGAAAAAAGGGCAGAGGGAAATCAATGGAGAATGGTAGGCTTTCCAGCCAGTGTTGAATGTTGATGTTGAAACAGTTGGACATACCTGTGCAAAAAAATATGAACCTCCTCTTAAACATCATACACTGCCCAAAAATTAACTCAACATGGATTGCGGATCTAAGTGGAAAATGTAAAACTCTAAACTTTTAGTAGAAAACTTAGGAGAGAAAAAAGACTGCTAAGAGAATGAAAAGAGAAGTTATAGACAGGGAGAAAATACTTGCAAATCATTTATCTGACAGAATTTATACATATGAGAAATTGTTAGTGGCAATTAAAGCTAGACGCAACACTTGCTCACCTCACTAGAGTGGCCCCAGAAGCTCTAGCCAGTGCTGTGAGACAGGGGAAGGAGTAACAGAACCATGAAGTAGAAAGGTCAAGAGGTTATCGTCTACCAGTGATGATGGCCTTCTTAAAAACCTAAAGGAATCAAACAAAACTGCTGGGCCAAACAAGGCACTTCTGGGAGGAAGATGGTTATAAGATAAACAGTAAAATTTATTGTTTTCATATATGTCAGCAAGACCCAGATTTCAATCAATTAGCAAGTTCTATCAATAATAATAAGATATGCACCCCAATGAAAAATGAACAAAGCAATCAAATGGAAAAACTACAAATGGCCAGTGGGGGTAAATGAAAGAAGAAATAAAAGTCAAGTTTTAAAGTAACATTGAGATACTGTCTTCTGCATTTCAAAATGACAGAGACTTTTAAACATATTTATATTTAAAACCTATTGTTGGGGAAATTTTTAAATGAGCACTTTTTAAGTGTAAAGTGGGAGAGTTTATTGAGATAAACCCTCAGTAAAATGGGACAGTAGAGTCCCTCAGTCCCAAGAGAGAGTGCCTCCAAATGAGCACTTTCTAATACAGTTGGTAAAAGTTTAGCAAAATTTCTATCAAGAGAGACCCCAATAAGAATACATTTGTAGTATTTCTAGTGTTTCCATTTCTAAAAATTTGTCTTACAAAATAATCAGGCATATGCACAAATATTTCTTTATTAGGATGCATATCTCAGCAAAAATTAGAAGAATGAGGGTCAGAAGCCTAAATGCTCAATGATAAAGGAATTATTTAGCAAGATCGTATACAGCTGTACAAAGATACAAACGTTAAAAACATGTTCTCAAAGTGTGCAATGGGTGAACATTCATGCTCTACAAAGCTTTTGTAAAAGGGCAGAATAGAGCATCACACTGTAGTAAAGTGAGAATAGAAAATACCTTTTTACTTTCTTTATACATTTTTGCAATTTCCAATGGACCCGATGTAGATGTTTAAAAATTAGTGAGGCCAGGCTAACTGACATGCAATGTTCAGGTTTATTCTAAAGAGCTTACTGTGAGCTTTGTGGATAATGAACACAAAACTGAGATCTTCATATTGCAGACTTTTGTCTTGTTAAGAATATGCAGTAAAGCAAGACAGGCAGCCTGGCCCTGCCGCCAGCTGAGCCTTCTGGGAGAACAGCCTTGTTCTCTTGCTCGAGGAGCAACAGGTGTCCTGGACTCCAGGTCACACAGGAGAACACCCACCATGACGGACTTTCAGTGGGCCTGCTTCTGAATCAGTCATGGAAGAATCCAATTTGAGAACAAAGTAATAAGTTTCCCCCTTTGAAAGTAAAAGTTAGCCAGCTACAGTTGGAAAGTGCTACTGTGTAGGGTTTCCTCACTGAGCTTTTGTTTTCTAACTTGTTCTGGAGCTCTTGGTTCCCACCCTTCTTTGGGGGATGGTTTTTGAGTCACTGTTCGAGAAAATAACTAGAATATATTCAGATTAAAAGGTTAGGAAGAAGGCAAGTGTGGGTCAGTGGGGAGGGAAGGGGGCTTTTCTGGAAAGTGGTGGGCAGGGGTGAAACACAAAATTTTCCCTAAAGGAAGAAGAAAGAGCAAGCAGGAGTAATATGAGTAGGTAGGATGGGAACTGTCAACACTGGCCAACAAAACTCTATGCCTAACCCCTGACATGGTGAAAAATAAATAAGAAACCAGAGGTACCTAGAGCAGCCCCTCCGGCTGTGGTAGGCTGTGTTGCAATCCCAATAGCACCCATCTCTGCAAGGGGATAGAGAAAGACAACTCGCCCTGATCCTGACAAGGCAGGGTGTGTGGACCTGGAAGAGTGAGCAAGGAGTGATGTTTTTAGCATCTCCAGGGGAACAGAGACATAGAGGTACACTCAGGTGTGGCAGCCTGCCAGGCTGGCACTGGGGGTGGTGGCAAGGCCCCAGCATGCCTAGACAGGACTGCCATCTTGTCCTGCTGGGGAATGAGGTGGGAGGGGACCCAGACATTGCCCACGCGGTCTGCTTAGCTTCTGAAATTAGAGTTGTTGTTTTTCAACTTGTTTGTACAACTTAGAAGTTTCTCTTCCCCCCCACCCCGAAAAGAAAGACATTTTAGAAGGAAATTACTGACAGTTTTTAATATGTCAGACCTCTTTCAAAAACTGAAATCATAGGCTGGGGAAGGGGCTCAGTGGTAGAGCCCCTGCCTAGCACCGGAGGGGCCCTGGCTTCCATCCCCAACCCTGCAAACAAAATGAAAACTAAATTGTGCTCATCTTGTTATTTACCAGCCCTCACTGCATTGTGTATTTATCTCTGTAGGATAAACCCTTACAGTTCACCAAATGAGTCCTGTATGGGGAGGGAGCAGGAAGTGTTGCCCTATTGCTTTACAGTAGCCATTACCTAACATCAGCTATCGCCTGGTCTATTTGACGTCGAAAGTAAGCACTAATAACTGGTTCAACAAAGAAGAAAAATTAGCACCTATTTTTGAAGTCAATATTTTATACAAATAATTTATGCACCTGATACGAAGTTTGAAAGGAGCAAAAATATCTTACTCCTCTTCCTGTGGTGGCTGGGTCCCTCCTCAGACACATTCGGAGTGTGAGAGTGTGCATGTTGCATAAAAGGTAAACTATGTACGTCGTCCTGTGCCTGTTTATCAAAATATTTATCCTCTCTCTCTCTCTTGCAGTACTTTTTACTTATATATATATTTGTTTATTTATTGCCTTGCACTTGCGAGGCAGGCATGCTAACACTTGAGCCATGTCCCCAGCCTTTCTGCATTGGTTATTTTTGGATAGGGTATGGCTTTATGCCTGGGCCAGCCTGGACTTCAATCCTCCTACTTGTGCATTCTGTGTAGCTGGGATGACAGATGTGCACCACCATGCCCAATTTATTTGTTGAGATAGGGTCTCGCCATCTTTTTTTGTCTGGGCTGGCCTCAAACCTTGATCCTCTCAATCTCCACCTCCTGACCTGTTCAGCTGGGATTACGACTATAAGGCACTGCATTTGGCTTCATATCTCTCTTTATCCATCCATTTTATTTGCAGCTTTCTGGGGCTCCATTATTTAGACGTTCCACAATTTAAGCAGCCCCTGTTGATGGACATTTGCAGGTAGAATTGTTGTGTATCAAGGATGTTCCTTGTAGTGTTATTTATAGTCATGAAAGACAGAGTATGTACACAGTGGAGCACTATGGAGATTGCCAAGCAGAAGTGTGGGGCTGCAGGTGAGATATTTTTAAGTTTGGGGGAGATACTGCCCTGTCACCCTCACCCTCCAGCGTGAGTAAGTGCATCTGCTCCCCTCCTCCAGTGTGGCCCATTATCCAGCTGTTTTTCCTGCTTCGTGTGCTAGATGAAAAGTGGTGTTTTGTCATGGCTTTAATACGCATTTCTTATTCTGAGTGAGACTGAACAGGGCTTCAAGTGTGCCAGGGATTTTTATTTATACCTACTTTAGTACATGAGAGTTTGTAAATTATTAATTAGGTCATCTTGAGGAAGCTTCATGTTGGCTTTCATGATGTGGGTGAACTTGCACTTGGTTTGGATCTCTGGTGGTGTGGGGGGCACTGTGAGCCACCACTCCACACCACTTGGCTACAGATTTGTCTTGGCTCCCAGTTTGGGAAGTTTCAGTTCATGATCAGTTGACATGTTTGGGCCTGTGGTGAGGCAGAACATCATGGTGGGGAGTACAGGGTGGGGCAAGGCTTCTCACCTCATAGCAGTAGGGAAGTGAAGAGAGACAAAGGAAGGGGCTAGGGTCCCACAGTCCCCTTCAAGGGCATGCCCCAAGTGACCCACTTCCTTTCAACAGCCCCCCTACTACAGGTTCCACCACCTCCCAGTAGCACCATGGCTGGGGACAGCAACACATGGCCTCTGGAGAACTTTCAAGATCTAAACATGACTCTTGTAGATGGCGGCCTTCTCCCTGTGTCTTCATGAGGTCGTTCCCCTGTGTACACTTGCAGTGTCTCTTTTCTTGTAAGGACGCTGGCCTTTATGACTTCGTTTCACCTTAATCACTATCTCAAAGCCTGTCTCCACACATAGTCACATTGGAGGCTGGGACTTCAGCATGTACATTTGGGGGGACACAGTTTGGCCCATAACCAGTGAGGAAATGAGATCCACTCTGCTTACCATGGGGGCCCAGACCAGCTCAACCCAGACCCTTGGGGCCCAGGGTCTGAGGAGAGCCCAGCCCTCTGTGGATGAGGAGGGGCCTCCCAGGACCCTTAGTGGGAGGGGGAGGCTTTTGTTTCCTGGCTGTGCAGAAGGTGGAAGGACAGCCAGAAGCTCAGTGTGTCTGTCCAGTCTGGGAGACCTTGGTTCAGAACCCCACAGAGGTCACCTTGGGGATTCAGGCTGCACAAGAGCATCAAAGGCAGCAAGGATTTGTTAACATGGAGATTTCAGAAAACAAAACAAAAAAATACCCAAATCCATGTGAGGTGCAGAGCTGGGGTTCATGGAAGCCCTGGACTAAGAGGAGGAGGCGGAAGTGAAAGCTAGGTTGAGAAACTGCTCAGCCTTGAGCTCTGCAGACAGTGGAAAAGCATGGATGGCACAGATGCAAGGATGGAACAGGATGTGAAGGACAGTCAGGTGAGCGTGGTGGCCCGACAGTGAGGACAGCATCTGACAGTAAACCCTGGACAAGCCGGTCTGTGAACTGAGTTTTTAGGGTCCAGGGCTCTTGTATGTAGGGCTGGTTTTCTACCTTCCTCCATCAAAGTAGGCATGTTTCCTCTTAGATTTTCTGGATGTCTCTGCTTCTTCTTCACCTTCCCTGGCTGACAGGACAGGGGTTTCCTCTGTTTCTGAAACACACTGCTTAATCAGGGTAGTCCTGCTGGTGGACTTCACTTGGGCACCTGGTCAGTCCTGAGGCCACATGGTGTTCCCACTCCCAGGCAACACTGTGGCTGCACTGCTTTACAGGAGGGTTCTGCTTGCCTGGCCTCTGGCTTCAGCCCTGGTTCCCCTTCCCCACTTCTGTGCTGTGTTCAGAGGGTGTGATGCTGGTTTGGGGTCACCTGTCACTGGAGAGCAAAGCTGTGTCAGTCAGAGAAAACTAAATTTATTGAAAAAAGCATGACCCCTGGAGGGATGTGCCTTCTCCTCCATATGGCAGCACGGGAAGCCATTGTGCAGGTGCTTGGAGCTCAGGCAGCCGCCCTCCACAGAGGAGCCCCCACCTGCACGTGTCCTGCCTCCTGTACACCCCGACTTTCTCTGCACAGGTGTTGGCACCCCTGGCAATGGGCTGTCTTGTTATCCTTTGGGAATCAGCTTCAGTGTCACTTCCTGAGACAGGTCCTCCTTATTCCTCTGGCCAAAGCACCTTCTCACCATTAGTGAAGGCAGTGCCCAGATGTTGAGTCAGTGATGCCCAGGACATCTGTCAGATGATTTGCAACAGGCCAACCTCCAGGCTGAGCATTTTGCATTTGTACCTCACTTCCTGGCAACTGCTAAGGAGACGGGCTTGCTGTCCCATTTTGCACACATGGAAACTGAGGTTTAGCAGGGTTAAGCAATTATCACATATGCCAGAGGTTCTGGCCAACCCCCAAGGCCAAGGCCTTAGCCACCCTGCAGCTCTGCTGACCACAGTGGAAAGCTATGGCAGAACCACTCGGCCTAGCCCTCTGAGGAAATGTCCAGGGATGACTAGATCTGACCCTGCACAGGAACGGGCTTCATAGTAGAGGCAGTGGAAAATCACAGTAACGTGATTATTGGCAGCTATCAAATGGAATAGTCAAGAGCTCAGAGCGCCGTTCAGGGACCAAGCTGTGATTCATAAAATTTGGGTCGGTCTAATTGAGAGTTCCCTGAGAATTGCGTCCAGCAGCCAGGCTGCTTTCTGCTGCCTGGGGAGGGAGCTGAGGCCAGTACCCAGCCTGGTGAGAGCTCGGCCCCATCAGCAGCTGCTTACAAAGGAGGGGTTCTCTGTAGTAACTGCAGTGCACACTCACACCTGGGCACACACACTCATACTCTTCACACTCACTTTTACATAGGTTCACGCTCACACACACCTTCACACACTCAGACACACTTTTTTTCCACACTTTTTTTTTCTCCTGCGGGACTGGGGCTTGAACTCAGGGCTTTGTGCTTGCAAAGCAGTTGCTCTACCACCTAAGCCACCGCTCCAGTCCATTTTGCTCTGGTTATTTTGGAAATGGGGTCTCTTGAACTATTTGCCCAGGCTGACCTTACTGAGGTCTTCCCAACCTCAACCTCCCAAGTAGCCAGATTCCAGGTGTGAGCCACTGGCACCGAGCACACTCACTCTTGCGTACTGATACTCACCCTCAGATATAGACACAATCTCATAGGCCCCCACTTTCACACTCAGCTTCATGCTCGCAAATACTCATTCACTCTCAGCTCTACATACTCTCACACACATCCACACACTCCATCGCGTTAGTCACTCTTTCATCCATGTGACAAAACGAGAAAAACAACTTAGAGGAAGACACATTCATTTTGGCTCATGGTTTCAGAGGTTTCGGTCTATGGTCAGCAGATTTCATTGCTGTGGGCCTGAAGTGAAGCTCCATCATGGCTGGAGCGGGTGATAGAGCTAATTAGCTCACCTCACTGTGGACCAGAAAGGGGGGGGGCAAGATATAGCCCCTAGTGACTTACTTCCTCCAGCTAGGTCCCATGTCCCAAAGTCTCCACTGGCTCCCAGCTGCACCACCAACTGGGGACCGAGCCTTCAGCACACGAGGCTGTGGGGAACATTGCGTGTTCGGACCGTAACATACACGCGCAGGCACACTGGCATCCACCCTGCCTGGTGTCTACTCCTTGGCTTGCCTCACCTCACCGTGACCTGACTTGAGGCCAGCACTCAGTCTGCCCTGTCCTCGCTCCCCTGAGATGTAGCCCTGGAGCAGCAGCAGGTACTGTGCCATGATCACCACTGAGCTCAGCACTTAGACTGGTGCTTGGATGCAGCAGGTGCTCAGTGGATGAGCGAATGAGCGGATGAGAGGGGAGCAAGCAGGGCCTGGGTCCCCTCATCAGCTTTGTGTGGCTGTGCAAAGGCTGGAGCCACCAAGAGTCGCGGCAGTATTGATAAGGAAAAGATAACCACATTGAGACAGCAAATAATGTGACGTACAAAATGAAGACAAACACCCAGCAAAGGAAAATTCGTAGATGACTAATGGCCTATAAATGGATTAGGAGGGGGAGAGTGGTGGGTGAATGGGCTCAGCCAGTATCAATTAGCAGTGATTCAGGCCAAAGCCTGCTGTGTGCCTACCACTGAAAGCTCAGCCCATTTCCCCTGACCCCTTGTCCTCTTGAAAAAATCATAACAAAGATGCCATCCACCAGGGAACCTGGGTGGAATGAGCCCGAGTAGCACGTGCTTGTAAAATCCTGGGTGTCTCTGACAGGCATCACTCAGTGGTCTGATAGATGCTGCGGTTTGAGCATGGCAGGTATTTGTGACACTTACCCCTATCAGTCGTGTTAGTTCCACGTGCAACAGCACAACCCTAACAGCACCTGTAGCAGTGAAGTTTCCAGGAAACTTGGCACCCAGTATGACCTCCTTGTCCAGGGCAGATGCAGACAACTGGGCAAACCGAAGGCCAGTGCTGGGCTGTACTTCTGCCACTCTTGAGGCCCAGGGCTATGTGCGTGGTGTGGCTGCTTATTTTTAGGTACATGAGGCAGTTATGCTGTGAGGATGATCACAGAAGTCCCAGGCTCATTTTAGCATCTCCGTTCTGATGGTCACTGGCTAAAGCCAGGTGCAGTCTGAGGCCCAGGGTCTGTGATCGGCAGCTCACCCCTGGAGTGATAATGCTGTGGATCTTCTCGTTCTTGCTGGGCAGGTCTGTGCTGTAGGGCCTCCTCTACAGACAGTGTGTTCTTCATCCTAACGGGCCCACCAGGCTGGCTGGCTTGCAGCACTTCCCAGGAAGAGTGATGGCAAATGCAGCACTTCCCAGGAAAAGTGATGGCAAATGCCCACTTTACTGAGGTCAGCCTGGCACAGCCCAGAACCTGGAGAACCTAAGGCTGAATCTCAGCTCTTCCACCGCTGAGTTGTGTGACTTTGGGGAATTATGTCATGTCTTTGCATCTGTTTCCTTTTGATGAAACAAGAGCTTTGGCATGTCCTTCCCGGGGGACTTTGAGAATTAAATGAGGCACAGTGACAAGCTTCCCTAGCCCCCAGGGCCTGCATGTTCTGGAACAACGCTGGCCCCTCCTGCCCTTTCTGAGCCCTAGAGCTGGTGCTTGCATTGCCAGGCCCCACAGGAGGGGCCAGGGCCCTTGTTCATCACCGTTTTGTCCATCGTCCCTCCTCTGCTTGACTTGTTGGTTACTGAGGACGGCTGTGACAAATCATTACAAACTAAATGGCACAGAATCGGGCTCCATGTGGTTCTGGGCCGTGTTCGGCTGTGGCTGCATTACGCCAGTCCCTGTCTCCATCCTACATGTAGCGGTGCCCCATCTCTGCCTCTCCATAATGGAGACTCCTGGCACTGGGTAGAGGCCCTTCTGAATCCAGGATCATCTTTCCTGGAGATCCTCAATTCCATCACAGCTGCAAAGGTCCTGTTTCCATGAGGCCACATTCACAGGTCTGGGGATCAGGACATGAGCTTTTGTGAGGGCCACAACTCAATGCACTACACTGTTTCTCAGAGACCTGAGCCAGCCCCAGGTGGAGGGACAGTAAAGGGTGATGGGGGACAGGAAGGGGAACAGTGCTGGCTGGTCTGAGAAACTGTCATCTGTAAGCGGAGAAGGCCAGAGAACCAGCGCCTGCCGCCCAGGCTTGGCAGAACACACCTGAGAGAACAGGGCTCTGCTTGGTTTTGTTGTGTTCACAGCTTCAGTAAGCAGGTAATGATCATAGCGCAGAAGAAAGGTGACTTGGACACACCTGTTGGAGTGTGAATTCTTTCTCTTTTTCAAAATGAAAACTGCTTTGTTGATTATATTATAGAATCAGATGCTAAAAAGGAATAAAAAGAGGCTCATTTTTAAATTATCAGGTAATTCAAAGAGTAAAAGTCACCCCAAATTCTCCCCACACTACCATTGGCACTGTGGCCTGTTTCCTTGTGCACATGCCTCTGGATGTGGAAAAATGGGGATCCCTCCACCTGCCAGCTTCCCACCCATCTCTGTGCAGTAGGTGTGGACTGGAACCCCTTTGCAACCAGCTGGCTCCGTTGTATGGATGACTTTCTGTGCTTATCCCTTGTTCCAAATCTTGTACCTGGCTTGTCCCCAAGTGTCCACACAGCAGGCTGTGAGAGTGTGCTTCCCAAGGCAGAGCATTCATTGCCCCCATGCTCAGGGATGGGTCACCAGCAGTGCGGGAGAGTGGCCACCACACATTTCCAGCTCAGGCCTCAACAGCTGCCCACTTTACCTAAAACCTTGGCAGAGCACCTCTGCGCACCTGTCTGCGAACACACTCAGCCTTTCTTTGGTGACCATAGGGTCTCCGCTCCTGTCTCTCCCGCCTCCCCCACAGGCCATGTTCGAGCTGGTCACCTCAGAGGCCTCCTACTACAAGAGCCTGAACCTGATGGTCTCCCACTTCATGGAGAATGAGCGGATGAAGAAGATCCTGCATCCATCTGAGGCACACATCCTCTTCTCCAATGTCCTGGATGTCATGGCCGTCAGTGAGCGGTGAGCCCCAGGCAGCCGCCTCCCTCGGGCCCTTCTCCACGCTGGGGATAGCTGAGACCAGATTTGAGCTCTCATTATATGGGCTTCTCTACTTTTGAAAGTTTGGAATTTTCCATAATAAAATATAATTGGTAAAGATATAAATTCAAAGATCCACTGCTCCCACCAGCAGGGCAGTCAGTGTTGTCCCCTGGTCTGTTCCCATCAGCCTCTGTGCTTCATGTCCCCATGGAGCTATGAGCAGGAGGGCCCTGGTTAGAGCAAGTTCAAGTCTCATGCATGAAACTCACAGCCTGTCCCCTGCCGTCCATCATTCAGTCAGGTATGCAATGGGTCTCAGGTCCACCGTGGGTCTCATGACAGGGTCCATGAGTGTCCAGTGAGCCAATGTCATCCTGCAGTTGCAAAGCCTGAGCTCAGTGTGCAGAGGCCTGAGACCCTCCACAGCCAGTGTGATTCCTACTTTCCCCTCTTGTTCCACTGACTGGGGAAGGGGTTGCAGGAGCTGTGCTTACGTCTGGGCCTATGAAGAAAGGGGTGAGCTCAGGAGGAGGAAGAAAAGACATCCCTTAGAGCCTTTTAAGAAGAAATGGCTCCTGTCACACTGTTAGGATCACAGCTCACTTACCATTTTACTTCAGATTGTACAGCTAAGAGCTTCATGAGTGTCAGGTGGGTCAGCCTGTTGTGCTCAGGTAGTACAGGCAGTCCCTCTCCACACACAGGTAGGGGCCACTTGATGTCACATGGGGCCCTGGGTGCTGCTTGCTCTCCATGGATTCTCAAGAGCCACCTCTGTTTGCAGCCCCTCCAGTGGGAGCTGCTTCCAGTGGGTTCTGGGGTATAACTCATGGAGGCCCGAGTAGCCCACGAGACCCCCTTGGCCTGTGTCACCACATCTGATATTTGTGCATTGATTCATATTTTGTAATGGAAAATTGCAGACATGCAGAAATAGAGACACCTGTGTGACAAACCCCATGGGCTTCAACAGTGATAGGCAAGGGGTCCAACCAGTCACCACCACCCAGGGCACTGTCCTGAGGCAAACCCCCTTTGTCATTTAGTGCATCTGCAAGCACCTCAGTATGTGCCTAAGAGATGATAAAGATAAGGTCTCTGTTTCTCTCTCTCTCCCTCTCTCTCTCTCTCTGGCGGCACTGGGGTTTGAACTCAGGGCCTCAAGCTTGCTAGGCAGGCGCTCTTACCACTTGAGCTGCTCCACCAGCCCTTTTTTTTGTGAGGGGTTTTTCGAGATAGGGTCTCACAAACTATTTTCCCCAGGACTGACTTCAAACTGTGATCTCTGCCTCCTGAGTAGCTAGGATTACAGGCGTGAGCCACCAGCATCCAGTTTTCTCTCTCTTGAAATACTCCTAATGCTATCATCCACCTAAACACAGTCGTAACTCCCTGATGTGCCCAAATGTGGTGCCATCATGCAGATTCCGCACCCATCTCACTGGCGTGGCATGCAGGCTGATCGTCCCAACCAAGGGAGAAATTCTCGACCCTGCCACCCCGACACCTTGCTTCTCACAGGTTCCTGCTGGAGCTGGAGCGCCGACTGGAGGAGAACATTGTGCTTTCTGACGTGTGTGACATTGTGTACCACTACGCAGCCAATCACTTCTCAGTCTACATCACCTACGTCAGCAACCAGACCTACCAGGAGAGGACGTACAAGCAGCTGCTGTGAGTGGGCCCTGCCTGGCATGGCTCCCCTCGAATGGGGTGGGGCTGGGAGGCATGCCTCCGTCCTTCACCTCTGCATTCCCAGGGTCCCACTGGGCCACAGAAATTGACCAGGCTGCTGACATTATCCAGAATGGAGTATTTTGGTGTCACTAGGGAAACAACCCAGATGGACTCAAGAGAGCCCACCATACCCCACCACACACACACACACACACCTCAACCTGTGTCCAGAAAAGCCAGTGGAGCTCTGGGAGCTTAGGAAAGAGTATAAACCCTTGGGACAAATCGAGGCCCAGGATCAGAAAAGTGGGTTTGAACTAGTGACAAGGGCGAGGTTGGGTAGGAGTGAGTCTTTGCTGGTCATCCAACAACAACCTTGAGCTGAGTGCTAGCCTACCCCTTTCCCAAACTTCTTGGGAGTTTCAGTTGACAGCTTTTCTGTCAGCTTGTCTCTTTTGAATTCTTTGTGTCGGAGTGGCACCACTTAAGTGGCCAGGGTTAGGCAGGGAGCACCCTGCTCCACTTGAGGACCTCAAAGGACTTTCTAAGAGGTCCACATCAAAGAAGAATGGAGAGGAGAAACTCCAATGGAGGAAACTTTATTTGGGAAAGAGGAATAGCTGTGTAGTGTGGGACACACATGCATAGCCCGGGTGGCCTCTGCTATGTCCTAGAACAAAGGCAAGGTTGGGGTTTTTTATCAGGACAGAGGAATCCACACAAGCTGTTTGGGGGAGCTTCCAAGGTCTGGCAGGAGAGCAGCAGTAAGTAGCTACTGTGTGGCTCTGAGCTGAAGGTCATGGTTGGTAGTTCCCTGGACAGTTGCTACAAAGAAGAAACATAGTCTAGTTTCTCTGGATTAGGCTGGGGGCAGTTCCTGGAGCAACTGCTTGTGACCTGGGCAATTTCCCAAAAGCTTCCAGGCTCTATTTTAGATGCTATGCCAGGAATGGGGTTTTTTTTTTGCATGTCTAGTGTCCACATAGTGTCTAACATTACACTTCGCTGTCAAGCCATGTGGTAGTAAGTTTGGATGTTTTGAAGTTTGTTTATCTGAATGTCTGGGTGTTTTCAGTAACCATTTAGTAATTGGAATTGGAGAGATGACGCCAGTATGCCATTTATGAGATCAAACACTTGAGAAGACAGCATCCAGCAGAATAGGTGCCCAAGACACCGCTCCCCTTCCCCCACCACAGTAGCCATCACCATATCACTGCCCCAGGAGCAGTAGACAGACATGGTCTTCCATGGCCACCACGGAGGAGCCCTTCCCAGCCTTTGGCAACCAGCAGCAGCACTGTGTCCCGCCCACAGCCAAGCCTTCCTGTCAGAAATAGCTCTGGCTCTCCTGGCAGGTGTCTTGAGCCTGCTGCCTGTTCCTGTCACTACGTGGGTTCACCTTGCCACAGCTTCATGCTGGGTGACATCATCTAATTGCATGTCTGATTCATAGACTTGGCCACACATGGGATTCTTGCCCTCCCACACACAACGTATTTTGCTAAGTCTTCATGGGCCAGGCATACGAAGCCACTGGTGCTGTTTGACTTGCACGCGAACAGTTAATCTTCCATAAAAAGAGAGAAAAAGAAAGAACTCAGCACGTTTTCTGGGCCTGTGGGTTGTCTGGTCCTTAGGAGGCTATGGATGGGGAGGAAGCACCTCCCACTCTCACCCGCGTGTCTGTGTCCCCAGCCAGGAGAAAGCAGCTTTTCGGGAGCTGATCGCACAGCTGGAGCTCGACCCCAAGTGCAAGGGCCTGCCCTTCTCCTCCTTCCTCATCCTGCCCTTTCAGAGGATCACACGCCTCAAGCTGCTGGTCCAGGTACAGCCCCGAGCACTGGGCTCTGCGTGCCTCTGCCCCAGCTCTCCCTTCAGTCAGTCATTCTACCCGCTAGCTTTCTAGGAAGTCCATTGTTCAACAAACACCAATTAAGCTCCTGTTGAGTTCCAAACCTGTCCCCAAGCAGTGGGGACTCAGCCTCTTCTTCCAGGGAGCCGCACTCCAGAGGGGAGAGAGTGACTGTCACACACAACCAGCAAGTAGTCCTGGCTGTGAGGACAAAGAATGGGGCAACCCATAGGGGTGACTGCCTGCCACTGCCAGCTGGAGGGATAAAGACAAGTGACATTTAAGCTGAGCTTAAATGGACAGCTGACCATTGAAGGAGAGAGCATTCTCTGTAGAGGGAAGTGGATGTGCCAAGGCCCTGGGGCAGTGAGATTCCTGGTCAGAAGGGCCAGCAGTGGGCTCAGGGACGTGATGGGAGTGACTATGGACATGCAGACAGAGGCAGTCCTGGGGGCCCAGAGTTCCAGCCTCAATAGGACAGGAGCCCCTGATCTGATTGACACTTGTCAGGGCTCACAGTGGCTGGGGGGAAAAGAGGCTACTCTTTTCCGAGATGCTATAGGGAAATCAGTGAACTGAAATCAGCGACTTGCTAAGGAGGGAGGATAAAGACCCAAGAGAGACTCCTCAGCTTTCAGCCTGAACAGCTAGGTCTTAACTTGCCAGGTGAGAAGACTGGGGAGGAGTGGAGGCCAGGGTTCAGTGTGGACTGTTGTCCAAGTTGAGGTTCAAGGGAGAAGTCGGGCAGGAGCTCTTGGTATCAGGATGGTATTTAGTAGAGAGACCAGGGCTGAGACAAGCCAGAGGAAACAGCAGTAACGGAGGGGACCCAAGACTGCTGCAGCCACAGAGCCTGGTGAGGAAGAATGGGGAGTCCTGGAAGGGGAGGCTGGAAGGGGAGGCTGGAAGGGGAGGCTGCCACGTAAACCAGGACGGCTATGCTAGTGGGTGTCTCTGGTCACATTCTAAGCAGTGGGAAGGCACTAGCAACCCATGAGGCTTAAGGGGGAATGTGGAATCCATCCTGTTGCACTCAGTTTGAGGAGGTCAGAGGTCAGGCAGATGTCAAGCCAAAACCAAGGGCCAGCTCAGAAGCAGTAGAGGAAGGGGAGAGGCCGAGCTGGGATGAAGGGTTCAGAAGCACGAGACAAGGAAACAGGTGTGGGAAGAAGCCCAACCCAGGGATAGCGAGATTTTATATGAAAACAAACTTTAAGAAGCCAGTAGGGAAAGAAGGTCCAAGCGAGACATTTTCAACTTAGAAAAACTAAAACAAAAAAATAGTAATGCTTTCTAGTAATATAAAGGGGGGAAAAATACAGAAGTTGTATAGGAAAGAGCATATACAGTACCAGGTGTTGAGGTACACACCTGTAATCCCAGCACCCAGGAGGCCATGGTAGGAGGATCAAGTTTGAGGCCAGCCTAGGCTGCATAGCCAGAACCTATCATAAAACTCTAAAAAAGATCCGGGCGCCAGTGGCTCATGTCTGTAATCCTAGCACTTAGGAGGCAGAGATCAGGAGGATCGTGGTTCAAAGCCAGCCCAGGCAAATAGTTTGAAAGACGCTATCTTGAAAAACCCATCACAAAAAAAGCTGGTGGAGTAGCTCAAGGTGTAGGCCGAGAGTTCAAGCCCCAGTACCACACACACACACACACACACACACACACACACACACACAAACTCCAAAAAATAAAAAGAGCATATATGTATATTTCTTGTGTGTGTGTGTGTGTGTGTGTGTGTGTGTGTGTGGCACTGGGTTTTGAACTCAGAGCCTCATGCTTGCAAGGCAGACAGTTTACCACTTGAGTCACTCCACCAGCCCTTTATTGGATGGGTTTTTGAGGCTGGCTTCGAACACATTCCTCCTGATCTCTCCTGAGTAGCTAGGATTATAGGTGTGAGCCACTAGTGCCCAGCCATATATGGATATTTTTAAATCTTAACTTCTACAAGATGAAAATAAACAGAGCTAAGATTCAAACCCACCTGAGTGGTGTTACTGAGAGGCAGCACAGGGGGTGTGTGCTTAGGGGTGGAGTCCACCTAGAACAATGAACCGCTACGTCAGGGGGCCTGGGGCCCATGGACATTAGACTGGCAGTGGGGGCATACATGTCAGGCTAAAGAACCCCTACTGTTCTGCATTCCAGGCCACCAGTGTGGCCTAGGCAGATGGAACCTTTATTCCAACGAGAAAAATGGAGCCTGAACTGCTGAGTTAAGCTGGAGGTGGATTTGGGACCAGAGAGACAGTTAATAACAGGCCATAATTCTGCCAGTCTCTGGCATGGCTGCTGGGCAGAGGTGGTCACTACAGGGGACATCAGGGCCATGTCCTGTACAACTGGAGACAGACACAGCCGCTGCAGGTGGCAGGTAGAGGGACTGGGGGATGGTGACAGACACCCAGACCTCCTTATGAGACAAAGTAGATCAGAAGCTTTGGGAACAGGGAGGGCGCTCAGCCAGAATCCCCCCTACAGTGCAAAACTAATTTCGGGTAAAAGCAAGGTGAGCATACCTTTGTGTGAACTGGGGTTGAACGATTGATGAAAAGACACGTGGGTGGATAGGGCCAAAGTTAACAAAGCCTCAGGACCACAGTGACAATTATAGTGACAGGGGAAGGAAGTCCCTGGTGGCCCCATGAATATCAGCTTCCCTCGGGGACAGGGCTGGTCCTGAGAGCGCCAGGTCCCTTGCTGCCGGGCACATCCTCTTCTGCTTTCCTCCTCTGGGCTGTGGCTCTGCCTAGAAGCTAGCGAATGTGTTGACCTCAGGCTGGCGACCCCAAGGTGTGGACTCCTGGTCATCGTTCTGCAGCCTAACAAGGGCTAGGGTCCCATGCCCTCTGCCCATCAGGCGGGCTCTGTGTGTGTGTGTGTGTGTGTGTGTGTGTGTGTGTGTGTGTGTGTGTCACAGTCACACCAGGCTGTTGAGCTGGTGTGCCAGAGATGCTGCCAGTGCCAAGAGGGGAGGGAGGAGGGAGGTGGAAATGACGAGAATTAATGCACCTGTCTCTGTGCTCAGAACATTCTGAAGAGGGTGGAAGAGAGGTCTGAGCGCGAGTGCACTGCCTTGGATGCCCACAAGGAGCTGGAAATGGTGAGTTGCTTTCCCAGCTAGCCATTGTTCCCTCTGCCTGGCCCCCCTCTACCGTGCATCCTTATAGCATGAAATTCAGTTTAAGATTTGCTTTTGCAATCCAGAAAAGTCACTGGGGTGAGAAAGCACATCAATGTGGCTTAAGCAGAGCCTTCTCCACACCCACACTCTTTATCACCCCCTTGTTAATGTGCCCAGGTAGGTGAGGGCGCATCTGTAGAACTGTCACCATCCACAGACCCCAGGCCTGGTGTCTCTGTGCCAGAGTTCACTACTCCTGCCCCAAGCCCTGGACTTTCCTGTCCAAGAGTAAAGGGCTACCTCCCGGAAGTTTCCAGCATGGGGCTATATGGGAGGACCATTGGCTCTGTCTCCATCCTCAGGTGCCCTTGAAGAGCTGTCTTGTGCTGGGCTGTCATCAGTTTTTAGCCTCTGTGTTGGGGTGACTCCGTGTTGCGGCTGTGATGGTGGAGGCAGAGTGTGGGAAGTCCCTTTGACTTCTTTGTCACCCAGTGGCAGAAGTTTATGAAGGAAATTGCCCTCCGTGGGCACCTTTCAGGGCCCCCTGCCCGCCCCTGGAGGCAGAGCCTCCCCTGTCCCCAATCCATGTGAGTGCATTCCAGCTCCCAGCAGGCAGGAACTCCACTGGACTACAGGAGGCAGCGCTGGTAGCCGCTGTGGCTGCAGAGAAGCTGTCCCTACAGTCAACTTGGGCCAGGCCAAGTTCCTGTTAAGCACTTTTTTTGCCATTGTTTCCCTCTCTCTTTTAATGAAGGGTATACTCTGATTCTCACAGCTTACATTTTAAAAGAAAGGGTTTTTTCCTTGTTTATAGAAACAACTGATGCTTAGTAGAAGAAAATTCAGTAAATGCTCATAAGCAAAAAGACAGTAACAAAGATGTGTGGTGGCCCCCAGCCACTGCCAACACACTTACCCTTCCAAACTTCCTTGCGTGTTATGCCTGTGTGCACACATGCACACAACTATGTTCTTTGCAAAAAGGGATTATGGTTCTAAACCAGACACTTTGCTCTCCAGTTTAGTACATGTAGAGTTAATGGTATTCTTTCGTGGTTTCATAGCATTTGGTTATATGGATATAGTGTAATGATTTTAACCAAGTCTACTTGATGGACATTTAGGTTGATAACAGTTTTTCTCATTCTAAACAACAGCAGGGAACAACCTTGGAGCCGCTTCTTTGGGTGTTGTACTCATTCGCACACACTCAGTGAACACCTGTGGGGGCAGGCTCTGTCCTAGACACCTATAAGCCACACCCCAAAGTCATAGGGAACGTAGCCTCACTGGGCCTGGTTCCTGAGTTGCCTTGTGGAGGGTGGAGAGAGTGTGTACTCCTCCCTGGCAGTGCGTGAGAGTCAACCCCGAGCCTTGCCAGTCTATCTCTTCCAGCCTGGCCAACAAGAAAGCCTTCCTAGCAAGTGTTTGCTAGAGTCTGCTTCCTAGCAAGGTCAAGGTACAAGCTTTTCTTTCCAGAAATCACAAGTCATCTCATTTGCTTTTGTCTCAGAAGGTGCTAGGAAAAGAGACTCCAGCCCAACCAAAATTCACCAGTCAGCCTCAGCTGCCAGGCACAATACCTGGTCACAGAGGTGGCTGGGGACAAGCAGGAGCGCTGGCCTGACACACCCTCCTTGTCTCAGGTGGTGAAGGCCTGCAACGAGGGCGTCAGGAAAATGAGCCGCACGGAGCAGATGATCAGCATTCAGAAGAAGATGGAGTTCAAGATCAAGGTGAGCCTGGAATATCTGGTCAGTCTGAGCCCAACCACAAGAGCCGTGCCCCACCCAGAGGTGTGGCCAGCCCAGCCTGCACCACCTCCTGTAGACTTCCCTTCTGAGAGCTGGTGGGATCTTGAGTGTCAGTTTTTAGTGACAGACACTGTCCCAGGGATTCTAAATCTGGAGGATTCCCTAATTACCAACCTCTTCCCCAAACTTTACCTAAGACCTCAGGCATTCTGAGACCCTAAGACCAGGGTTGCTGATGAGTTGGGGGCCAGCACTCATTGCTCACCGAGGTGAGCCCCAGAGGTCAGGCTGGGCTTGGAAGCTGAGCTCTACTCAAAACATGAGGGTTCTTCTGGCACCTCATGTAGTGCTACCTGCTGGGCTGACTGCAGGGTGCCAGGCTCCTGCCCCGAGCTACACAGAGCAGTCACCCATTGGCCGACCTGGTGCCCTTGCTCCCCACCATCACCATATAACGCACTGTGGGATTCATTCTTCCCTCTCCCCGTGAGCTTATCCCCTCTCTGACTCTGCATCAAGCAGGCTGAGCCTGGTGTGGTGACAGTCACACACACACACACACACACACACACACACAGGTATACGTCCATAGAAGCACACACTGCACACGTGTCCATACTGCACAATGTACCTGTTCATATACAAATTCACACCCACTGGTGGCTCATTGCATCTGTCCAGGACCCTGGCTGGCAGCACAGAGCACAGTGGCCCCACGCAGCCCTGGCACGCTGTTACTCTAGCATTGCTCCAGCCATGGAGCTGGGCAGCCTGAGGGAGGGTGCCCACCTGCTGCCCTTCCTCTCGCAGTCCGTGCCCATCATCTCACACTCCCGCTGGCTGCTGAAGCAGGGAGAGCTGCAGCAGATGTCGGGCCCCAAGACCTCTCGCACTCTGCGGACCAAGAAGCTCTTCCGAGAAATTTACCTCTTCCTCTTCAATGACCTGCTGGTGATCTGCCGGCAGATCCCGGGGTGAGCAGGAATGACAGACACATAAGCATGACCAGCCTTGGGTTGGACCATGGCCTGGGGTGGCAGGGCAGGCAGTGGGGCAGAGCTCAGGCTTTGGGATCAGGTTCAACGGTCTGCTCTTGTCCAGCCTCCCTGGACCTCCCCAGGCCTTGGTTTCCTTCCTGTAAACAGGAAGTTTCTTCCCCGGAATGTACAGCACCTGACACCAGTGGGTGCTAAGCAGAGCAGCTGCTCCCCTCTATCCTCTGTGATGGGAGCACTTCTGGTGGGGACCGATGTGCAGTGTAGGCTTCCAAAGGAGGTGAAAAGTGGCTGGACCTGCCAGCCAGCCGGAGAGTTCAGAGACTAACACACACGCCATGCCTCCATTGGCCCTCAGAGACAAGTACCAGGTGTTTGACTCAGCTCCGAGAGGCCTGCTGCGCGTAGAGGAACTGGAGGACCAGGGCCAGACACTGGCCAACGTGTTCATCCTGAGGCTGCTGGAGAATGCAGATGACCGGGAGGCGACCTACATGCTGAAGGCGTCCTCTCAGTGAGTGCCCGGCCCTGTCTGATAAAGCCCACAATGCACTTCTGGGTTGGCCTTCTGTATGCCCTCCTCTGACCACAGGCCCTCTTGCAGGTGGAACAGGGCTCAGTACACAGCAGTGGGAGGCTGGCCTGTCCCCGCACAGCACCTGATCTTCCTGCTTGGGACCCTGCAGGAGGGCCCTTGGTGTAGAAGTGTGGGTGATAGGGTGGTTGCAGGTTCCTGGGTGCATGTGTGCATGTACGTAGGTGCGTGTGTATCCTCCTTAGTGGTTTCGGACTCAGGGCAAGTTCCTCCCTCAGATGGGATGTTTAGAGCCTGTGAGCGGCTAACCAGGGACCAACCGCTGCTCACAGGCTGTGTGGCCTCCAGGCCATCTCTCCCACTCCGTGAGCAGCTAGGACATCTGCGGCCAAGAGCTCTCAAGGAACACAAAATAAATGTGGGCGATGTTTTGTGAGCCATGGAGCCCTGACTCTCTGGTGGCCTGCCTGGTCAGCCTCCCTTCTCATCCTGCTGTGCTCAACTGCCTGTCACTGCAGCTCATCAGAGATTGTCCCCAGCTAGACCTAAGGCTGAGATGGAGTGACATTAACCTTTCCTAGCCTTGCCACAGTTAAGACACAGTGTCTTCTGTGGACATGGCCTCAGAGTGTGCTTTAGGGAGCTAGTGAGAGGACTCCCCCTCATTACCTGGCTTTTTTATTGGCGGGGGTAGGGCTGGAATTTGAACTCAGGGCTTCATGCTTGCAAAGCAGACACACTGTTGCTTGAGCCATGTCTCCAGTCCATTTTGCTCTGGTTATTTTGGAGATGGGCTCTTACAAACTGTTTGCATGCTGGCCTCCAACTGCAGTCTTCCCAATCTCAGCCTCCCAAGTAGCTAGGATTACAGGCATAAGCCACTGGCACCCAGCTACTGCTTGGCTTTTAAAAATCACCCCAGGAAGACCTATAGGGGGTCCCCTGTGCTAACCCTGTGCTGGATCCCTGGTGCGGCCTAGAGCCAGGCTCAGAAAGGCTGCAAACTGGGATGCTTAGGCCTCATCCTGGGGGTGTGAGGGGAGGGGTCTGCTTTCTCCGCGGTTGGGGCACTGTCCTCTTCCCTGTGCCAGGAGTGAGATGAAGCGTTGGATGACCTCACTGGCTCCCAACAGGAGGACCAAATTCGTTTCCTTCACTTCCCGGCTGCTGGGTAAGTCCAGGCTGGGAAAGGGACTCTGTGGCCTCTTTGGCTGCCTGCAGGAGGGAGGAGGATGCTTCTGAGCCTGAGGGAGTAGCCTCCGCCAGCCTCCCCTTCATCACGGTATTAGCAGGGAGCTTAGCACCCGCGAGACACTGGCTGCCTGAGTTCTACCAGTCTTAAGTAATAGGTAACATGGGGCACCGGGAAGAATTTGGGCCCAAACTCCAGTGTTCTTTTGGGGTTGCAAAGAAATCATATAAGATCCAAAAGAGCCCCAGCCTGGCTGCCTTACCAAGAAGCTGCTACCTTGGCTGTGCCCACATGTCCTAACCGCCAAACCACTTACAGGGCCGTCCAGGAACCAGAGGTCCCTTCCCAATCTAAGCTGAGAGCCACCTTCCAGCTGGGGAATCTATCAGTGTTCTCCTTAGAGCCCCTGGCTAGTGCACTGCTGCCCTCTTTGGAAGGAAACCCTCCTCCCCCTCAGAGGAGCCCTTTCTCAGCTGAGGGGGAAGTTCACATCCTGTTTTAGACTGGGCTCAGCCACACACCTGCCAGCAGCACCATCCCTGCCAGTGCCCCTTGCTGTCCTGGACTTGCCTGGGTGCAGGGCACCAGAACCTGGGGGATGTGACACATCATACCCTCTCCCCTCCCTTCAGACTGCCCTCAGGTCCAGTGTGTGCATCCATATGTGGCCCAGCAGCCTGATGAACTGACACTAGAACTGGCCGACATTCTGAACATCCTGGAGAAGACAGAGGATGGTGAGGCCTCCGCAGAGGAGGACAGGGGTCTCAGCCCTGGGTGCTGCAGCAGCCAGCACAGCTGATGGGTGGGCAGGTTTTTGTCCATGGCCCCACCATCTGGCTCCTGTGCCATCCGGGACATTTTACCCAGAGCACAGAGCACCGAGCACAGACCTGGCTTCCCTGGGTCTTTCCCTAGGCCAGGTCTTTTGTGCCTCTGCTTCCCACCCAGCCCCTTTCCTTTCATAGCCAGGCCCAAGTGGTGGTCCCACTTGCAGTGGGAGGGAGCCACGACTAGATCTGGGTCCAAGCATGTAGAGCAACAAACTTCCTGGGAAGCCCTTGACCCCCAGGCTCAGGACCCCTCCCCCCATCCCCCTTTCCTGACCCAGGTCCTGGTGGAAGGCCAGGTGATATCCAGGGAGGCCTTCTCCAGAGAGAAGTGTGGGCCCCGTTCTCACAAGTCCCAGGGCTCTCTTGTCCTCCCCCAAGGACACACAGCCTGATATCTCACCCAGAGGTCACCATCCTCAGGACCCTCAGACCCTGTAAAAACCTCTGGGGGAAGAAGGGGGCCAAGGGCAGGAGAAAAAAGAGGGCCAGGGCACCCTGTGACTCAAGGGATGGCTAGCTCATGGCAGCCACCCTCAGCTGGACACACTGGCCCCCAAGAGGCTGAGACTCTGGGAGAAACTGCCCAAGAAAAGGGTGACCTCACAGTCCCATCTGTAACCAAGTACTCAGTGACTACCCCCACTGGTCCTTGGCTGCCTCTCTCTTTTGGTGGCAGCCCCTGGGGTCTCTTGGACTGGTGTGGGGCAGCCTAGGAGAGTTTGGGAATGGGTTCCAGGTCAGTACAGACCTCAAACCTCATGCAGCCTGGTCCTGTGCCATCCCCAACACTCCCACTTCACCCTGCTTGTAGCAGGCGGGAGTTTGATCAAAACCAATCCAAGAGCGGGAAGGGGTGTGCTGAGCAGCTTCCTGGCTCCTGAGAGTCCCTGATTTCACCGGCCATATACAGGAGTTCTGAGGCCAAGGGGAGGAAGCCCCCGCCCCAGTCCCCAGGCCTGCAAAACCCCTGAGCCCGCTGCCTGCCTCCGCAGGGTGGATCTTTGGTGAACGCCTGCATGACCAGGAGAGAGGCTGGTTCCCCAGCAACATGGCAGAGGAGATCCTGAACCCCAAAATCCGCGCCCAGAACCTCAAGGAATGTTTCCGCGTCCACAAGATGGATGAGCCCCAGCGCAGCCAGAGCAAGGACCGCAGGAGGCTGGGCAGCCGGAATCGGCAGTGACCCCAGCTCAGGTGCCAGCCTGGAGGATGGACGCGGGTGGAGGAGCAGGCTCAGTGGGGACTCCGACCCACACTGAGTGCTCTGGGGAAGGACAGGTGGGCACCCCATCCCCTCAGGCAGCTGAGTGACTCGCAAAGACCTTGTCCTGCCCCCCTGGTGAGCACTCCAGGTCTCAGCCCCTCCTGCACGTGTGGAGAACCAGAGTCCTGCCTGGAGGAAGGACTGAAGCCGTTACCACCACTTCTCCTGCCTCTCGGATGGAAGGCAGCCATGCTCCAGGGGCTTCCAGACACTGAAAGAGGCCCAGCTCCAGAGGTCCCTGGCAGGGGCAGGCAGACTGTCATGACCCTCTGCACTGCACGTGTCCTTTGCCTAGAGTCTGCCAGGCACGCAGATGGACGCCTTTGCCTGAGCGAGCTTGATGAGCGGCCCTTCCTCAACTCACAGGACTGAGCTCCCACTGCCACCCTTCCCTGTGCCTCTGCCAGCCTCTGTCCAACAGCCAGGTCCTGCACAGGCCTCCCAGAGCCTGGCTGAGGGCCCATGCTGCCTCTGGCTCCTTAATGGGCTGGACGTTGCTTGTGTCTTCTGGCCCCTTAAAGAGCCGAGGTGTTTTATGGAATGAATTGGTCACTGCATCCTGTATGGTTCTGGTTCTGAGAAAAGCAAATATCATTTTTGGCTGCATTAAAAGAAGCATCATATATAAAATAAAAGAGGTGAAGGTCTATTCTTTATTGCCCTGGTGCACATAGCAATGAGACTTTTGGTTCTGGACTGGGAAAGAGGAGTAGCTTTCTAGGCCAATGGGGGAAGCAAGTCCCCAAAGAAGGGTTGCAGAGGTTTCTAGAGGAGCAGGAAGCAGCCAGGGCCAGGGCGGTGGATTTGGGCCTCCATGTGAGGGAGGATTCCAGAGAGAAGGGGTTATCTGAGGGATTTGGGGACACCCTTGTGCTGTGGAGGAAGTGAGAACGGGCTTGCAAGGCCGCAGGGGCACTGACTTGTCAGTGGGCGGTGGTCCACAGGGGATCTGACCCCAGGCTCGGGGTTGGGACTTCCTACCCAGCCCAGACACTGGCTTTGGACATTTCTTCCTGTCTTCAGTGGCAACCAGTTACTCAGGGGCTTCAGCTCCTGTATCAGGCCTTGCACAGCCACTGACCCCCACCCGTGACTCAGTCTCAGAGGTCACTTTGTGTTAGAGCCAGGAGACAGAGTAACATCTACCCACAGGTGACAGCAGTGCTCTTGGTGACCTTAAGATCTGGAAGGGATCAGCAGCTGGTCAGCTAGAGAGGAGAGGCAGTCCCAGGAGCAGGAGGGAAGGAGAAGGTGAGAGGAGGACGGAGGGTGGCTATTGGCTAAGTTTTCTGCAGCTGGGAGCAGCAGGCTGAGTTGACTCATCTGCTCCTCGAGGTTATGGAAAGTGAAATAATTTATAGTTTCATGATAGCCAGTCCATTTAATAGCACTCCTTTATAAGTAGGAACTTTCAAGCTGTGGTACATTTGGGAGAGACTGCTGGAGTAGGAAGTTGTTTGGGCAACTTGGATGGGCCTGCCCTATCTGTGAGGGACCACCTGGGTGTTTCCAGGGAATCCAGGAGTAACCAGTCTTGGCAGGAAAAGGTGCCATTGAGAGGCACCTAAAAGGCCAAAATAGTTGTGAGAGATGGTTTAAAACAAGAGGAGGGGTCAGGGTTCCCTCCAGCATCCCACCGAGCATCTAGTTGCACTCAACACCACCACAGGGTACAGATACAGACTTCCACACTGGGCTCCAAAGGACTCTGGGGAGTTCTGGACAATCTCTCCAGGGGGCAGGACAAAGGACAACACATTTGGCAAGCTGGTGTAAGCATCTGGCAGGTTCAGCAGTTCCTCTTTGCTCAGCCCCACACTCTGCAGTCCAAGTGTGGAGCGTGGAGCTTGGAAAGGCCATTTGTTTTCTTTCCGGAAAGGAAGGAGCTGTCCTGCATGGGGATCAACAGCTTGAGGGACAGCCAGGCCTGGGGTGAGGTGG
Organism: Castor canadensis; assembly: GCF_047511655.1. Lineage (NCBI taxonomy): Eukaryota > Metazoa > Chordata > Mammalia > Rodentia > Castoridae > Castor > Castor canadensis. The sequence continues at coordinate 178,552,837 of NC_133389.1, read as the reverse complement.
AGAGGAGAGGGAGACCAGAGGAAGGCGCCCAGCTTCACCCCTCCACTTGTCCACTCCTGGGGCTCCCTGGAACAGAGAGTATACCCTCCTCCCAGTCCCAGCTCTGGGACTCTGAAGGAAGACAGGGCCTCTCCAGCCCAAGTCAAGGTCAAAAGATGCCACCATTCCCTCAACCCCCCCAAATAACCTGACCCCTAGCTGGGTGCCCAACGCCCACCTCCACCAGGTCCCAGCAGGGTGATGACCAGAGGCCAGCTCCATCCTGTTCGCCCACCCTCGCAGCTTTCCGCTTTCCTATTCTCAGATCCTTCCTGACCAAGTGACCAGGTGGACAGGGGCAGGGTGGGGACAGACCCAGGGGTGCGGTGGAGACAAGACCCGGGCTGCTGAGAGCACGGGTACACGTGCGCTCTGCCACCAGGTGCCAGGGCGCAGAAAGCAGATGCACAGCCCTGCGTGTACTCACTGGCACCCCACGCGCGAGGACCTGGCACACGTGGCCACACGCGCACGTGTTGCGCAGCTCCAGCCCCCCTCTCCCCCACCCCCACCCCCACCCCCGCCTCATCACCCTACACGCGGCTCCCCCTGGCACTGCTGCACGCGCGCTCACGCTCACGCACGGACGCACGCGCAGACACATGGGCGCACGGGGTGTGAAGCGAGTCGCGCCGCGGGCAGGCGCGGCTCCTTTATTTGCTTCAAGAAGCGGAAAACTTTCTCAGCGCGACGACCACGAGCGCCAGCACCACGCAAGTGGCCAGCAGGGCAGCGATCACGATGGCCGCGATGGCGCCGGGCCCCAGCGAACCTAGCGAGACAGAGGACCTTGTCACCTCTCGGGCCTCCACCATCAGCCGACCCTCCCCGCCCTCCCCTCCGTTCTACTCTCCCCACACCCACTGCCCCTGCCTGCCGCGGAGCTCTTACCGCCGCCCTGGTCCAGTCGCTCCCGCGCGGTGCTGTCCTCTGGGCCGGGCTCGGAGGTGGGGATGGGCTGACCGGTGGCCGCAGGCTCCTGGCTGGAGCTGGTGCTCTCCACGGGGCCTTCTCCCGAAGGCAGCTCGGCAGGCTCATTCCACAGGGTGGGGTCGGCCTCCTGTGGACCCTCAGCTGCAAGGCCAAGGACATGAGGTGGGACCAAGGTGGCAGGGCCAACAGGGATGTCGCCGCCTTATCTAGGTGAACCAACTGAGGGGTGCCATGTGTGGGACTCAAGCTCACCACTACATGAGCTCTCATGTTCCACAGGTGAGACACCTGGAAATTTTACTCCCAAGACCGGAAGTCCAAGTCCCTCCTGCAGCCCTTGGGAAGACAAGGAGAGGGGAAGCAAAGAGACCTAAACGGGCCTCAGAAGCAGACAGCCCTGAGCTGGCAGAGCTTGGGGTAGTGGAAGGATGGACACTGGGCCCAAACCCTAAGACCCTGGCTAGCTGCTTGGCCCCTCCTATCTGTGTGTGCTGTGTGTGCACTTTGTGGAGAGCACCAGCAGCTGGAATCTCCTCCTTGGCCCTAAACCAGACGGCCGTGCAACTGCAGGACAGCTGCCCCAGGCTTCTATGACTGGGAACTGAAGCAGCACATTGCTGCCTGCAGGAGGTGGGGGGTGAAGAGGGGTGGCCAGCTAAGGGGGGCTCCGACACCGCACTCAAGCCAGGACTCAGCACACCAGTCCTGCACACCTATGTGGAAAGAGCCCTGTGCTTGTGGAGTCAGCATATTTGGGGGACCCAGGGAACCCCGAGAGCCGGAAGGAGGTAGCCTCTATCCTGAAGGAATCACAGGGTGGATGAGAGACCACCTGCCCTCAGTCCCAGCCAGCCCTGCTTCCGCCACTGTCAAGGAACCTGGCCCGTGGAGCCCCTCAGCACCACCCAGACAGGAGGCCCAGAAACCCAGGGAGGGTCAAGACCAGGATGATCGCCTTGTAGCCTGACCACCCAACATGGCTGTTTGTTGGATTCAGGGTCTGCCAGTGCCCTCATCTCAACTGTGATGGAAACTGTGACCCAGGAACACTCAGCCCCAAGCAGGTCCCTAGAACAGGCTTAGTGGACAGCATGTCCCAACACACTATCACATTAACTCCTGCTGCTTGTGACATGGAGCTGGGCTTGGGGTATCCGAAGCCATGTGTGATACTATAACAGCTCTGCTACCCCAGAAACCTCCAGGGAAGCTTCAGCTGTGGCCAGCTGCACTGCAGGTCCCTGGGGCCCCTTCATGCCTGCAGGCCCTGTCCCTGGATGCTCCCTCCTGGGTGGTCCTATGCTGAGGCAAGCTTGTTCAGAGAAGACACAAAGACCTGACTTCTGGGGTGTTCCTGCTGGGGGGGCCCACCGGGGACAAAGAAGAGCAAACCCGGTCAAACCCGGACTCATGGCCGGTCTCAAAATAACTGGGCCCTTCATAAATGCCATGGCCAGGAAAGACAAAGGAAGGCGAAGGACCTGTCCCAGACAAGTAAATGAAGATATGTTCCTGGACAGGAGAGGGGAGGGGTCTACCGTAAAAGACTTTGGGGTCCACTGGTGAAATCTGGATAGACCTGGGACTTACTCAGAACAATACAACATGCATTTCCTGGTTTTGATGCCACACTCCTGTTGAGTAGGGGAATGTTGTTGCTGCCAGGCTCTGGTGGCTTATGCCTGTTATCCTCACTATCTGGGAGGCAAAGATTAGGAGGACCACAATTCAAAGCTAGCTGGGGCAAATAGTTTGGAGAACCTATCCCGAAAAAGAAAAAAAAAAAAAAACTTCACAAAAGAGGCTGGTAGAATGGTTCAAGTGGTAGAGCGCCTTCCTAGCAAGCATGAGGCCCTGAGTTCAAACTCCGGGACCGCCTCCAACTCCCACAAAAAGAGAATGTCCTCCAGAGTTCAGGGGCAAAGAGGTGTGATGTCTGTAACTTTAAAATAATTCAACAAAAGGGCCAAATCATTTGGGGCTAGGGGAGCATGAGGCAAAATGTGGGTAACTGGCGAATCTAGGTAAAGGCTGCACTAAAGTTCTATTTTTTTTTTTTTTTTGCAACTTTTCTGTGAACTTACACTACCAGGTCCCTGGCTCCCCAGGCCCAACCCTAGGCTAGGTCAGTTTTGAGGCTCAACTTTGCAAGCAGGGACCACTGTCATAGTCCCCAGGGCTTGTCCAAACTGGAACCCTTTTCAGAAAACACCCCTGGCCCTTAAAAGCCAATGCTGCCCACTCGGGAGCCCTCCCCCTCCTGGGTCCAGTGCTGAATGGGAGTCTTGCTGTCTGGCACCATTCAGGCCAGCCTTCCACCCTGTGAGAGGGGGAAGTGACCCAGCCAGGGAGGACAAGAGTCTGTGGCCTTGAAGCCCCCTTGAAAGACCCCAGGGCCCAGATGGACTGGCCTCTAGTTCCCAGAACTGGAGGCAGTAGGCAGGGGGTGCCTCCTACTTGGCAGGCCCTGAGGTCTGGGGTTTCTAGACTCCCTGTCTGCCCTGAGAAATGGACAAACCACTGGCTCCCTGCTTGCTCACCACACGCCCAAGACAGACAGGCAGGCAGGCACCTCCCTGTCCCACCACTGCTGGTCAAAGCTCACTTCCAGTGTCAGGCATTTGGCCAAGGAGCCATCCCAGGGCTTCTGGATAGCAGGCCCAACCAGTCTGGGTGGTGTCTGCAGCCCAAGCCATGGGTTAAACTTGCCCCCAGCCCACCAGTCAAGGAGGTGCAGCTGCAAGGCGGGGCCCAAGGTGCTTTCTTGTCTTCATCTGCATTGCTCTGTGTTTTCCAAATTTACAGTATAAGAAAAAAACTGGAAAACACCAACATTCCCCCCGCCCCCCCGCCATAGATCCATCCTGGGGAGCCAGGAACAGAAGTGACTGAGCTAGCTTGCCTGCAGGAAGAGGAATAAAGATGACAGATGAGGGAGAGGACGGCGGCAGCAGAGGACAAAGTGTGGAGGGAGGAAGCTAAATGACAGAAAGTAGGATGGGAAAGGCGGAGGCAGATTACCCCAGAGAAGGCTGTCTCTGCCTTGGCCATAGAGGAGGGAGACCCACACTCTGACCAAGGCAAGCAGGGCAGGCGGGGGCCTGGTGGTCCTGCAACAGGCCTGGGCACCCCAGCTGCTCTGCCTTTCGGTAAATAAGTTTATTCAACACTAAGCCTGACCACAGGGCCCCAAGGCCAGGTACCCGTGCTCACAGACGCCTTTGTGCAGCCATGAAGGGCCTTTTCATCCCCAGTCTGGCTTCCTGCCTGCTCAACCTGGCCTGCTCCCCCTCCTCAGCGGTGTGGTCACTGGCCCCTGGCAGGGAGGGTGGTAGGCCGCTCCTTCCCCTCCTGCCTGCTTCAGTTCCGAAGCCCAGGAGAAAGAAAGGCAGGAACCTGTGCACACCTGTTCAGAGCTTCTAGCCCAGGGCTGGTTCTGAGAGCCTCCCAGATGCCCTCCCTTCCAGAATAACCAAAATAGCAGCCTGAACCCCTGAGACTCTGGACCAAGATGGCACACCCTGTCACCCTACCCTGGGCCTGCCTGCTCATGGTAGGACATGTGGAAGGAAAAGGGAGGTGAGGACAGGTGAGGTCCTGGCTGTCCCCAAAGCACCCTGTAGTGGTGCTTTGCACCCACCCACGTTGTGTATGCACCATCTGACCAGGGCCTCTGGCCAGAGGCTCGGCCTGAAGAGGTGGCAGGGACCTGGACATGAGCCACTAGGAGGCCCACGCTGCAGGGTAGGCAGAAGAAGTGGATTAACCAAGGTGAGGGAGCTCTACAGATGTCACCCAGAGACCTAGGTGATGGAAGATGCCTCCCTGCCCTGTAGGTCACTTCCTCCTATTTTAGGGACACTTCAGGCTTGCTCAGTAGCACTCCTCCCACCACCTCCAGGAGGCTGAGCATTTCTCAGCCTGAGGGAGGAGGTGTTTCTACCCAAGACCCTACTGGGCTTAGTGGAGGGGCTGAGCACACTGAATGCATTATCCCCCAACATTTACTGAGTGCTCCATATGTCTGAGCTGGCGAGGCCTCACAGTCCCCTACAAGGGAGGCAGGGCGTGGGTATCACCTCCTACAGATGAGGAGAGGCTGGGAGATGTTAGAGACAGCCAGGCAGGGACAGAGCCAGAATCTGTCAGGCTACAAACTGCTTCCTAGAGTGTCCATTGGAGGCCAGCAGGCTCACAGGTCACCACCATCACCCATGTGTCCCTGGTGTGTGGTTAGGGGTTCCCAAGAGCTCTCCCCAGGCTGTACTTTTACAACAGGTCGCTTCCCTCCATCATAGATCCACAGACACCCCAAAAGCCCAGGCTGCAGGGCCTTGAAGCACAGGGCATGCTGACTGGCATGCCCTTTGGCAATGGGGGAAGATTGTTTTCTTCCAAGAGTACCGCCTGCCTGTGACAGTCAATGCCGTCTTCCAGGCTCCAATGCCAGCCTGAGCAAGCCCATCCTGTGCAGGGTCCCAGGATCCCACTGGGGACCTCTCAGAACCCAGATGTGGCCACCCGGGCTTCAGTCCAGAGCCTAGGTCCAACATCCTCACTTTGGCAGAGATATCTCAGACCCTATGTCCTCTCTTGAAATTTTTCCTGAAATGGGGATATTCTCTAGGGGAGATGGGTCATCATTGTCTAGGACATTTTGCAGATGCCACCAGGGAAGGGTTTGCAGGTTTGGAATGTAATCAACAGGCTCTGTGCTCATCTATCTAGCAGCCATTTGCTCTGTGTCTGGTCTCCCTCCTGCCTCCCACATCTGGATCATGCAAGATAATTGAATGCTGAAGTAACTCCCATGTCCTCAGACAGCTAAATATCCCTGTCCTGCACCCCAGGTGACCTTCCCACTTCAGAAGCCACCGTTCCTACCACCAACTGTTCCCTGAGACATCATCCCATGCAGTTCCTACCAGTCGGCTGGTCTCATGGACCTGTTCCCTAGGATCACCCAGACAGCTGTCCCATCTCCCATGAGGGATCTGGGTCCTCGTGATTCTTAGCCCCAGGAAGTTGGTGGCAACAAAGCCAAGGGCCCCTTCCCCTTACCTGTGAGCACCACTGGGGCCAGGACCCCTGAGACAAGCAGCAGCGCCAAGCGCAGGGCCAGACAGGATGCCATCCTGGCCGTTGGTGAGTGTGAGGCAGGACGCAGAGGACTGAGCTGCTGAGAGCAGGCAAAGAGGCTTCAAAGAGCTGGGAAGGGTTTTCATCAATGCAAACTCTGTCCTCCTGGGACACCGTCCTCCCGCCCCCCCCCCCCCCCCGGCACACATGCACACACAAACACACACAGCAAAAGCTCAGAACAGTCCCGCTGTCCTGAACCCAGGAGCAGCTCCACCCTTGGAGAGGGAAAGAGGAAATTGCGCACTCTCTCTCTCTCTCTCTCTCTCTCACACACACACACCTATTCCTGGGCCACTGAAAGTGGGGTTTCTACACTTTGCAATGCAGAAGAGTCCTTCAGGGAATATGGGAAATGTAGACGTCTCTGGCCATGGGGTCGGGGGCTCTTGGGTGGGCGCAGGACCAGGCATAGGAGCCATGGCCCAGGCAGTTGGCAGGAGCTGAGCGCACCTCACATTTGGGTCCTCCATGCCTGACCAGGAGCAGGCACTAGGTAGAGCGTGTTAAAGAAGCACTTTAAAGCAGTAGGATCCAAGCCCTCTGGCTGCTCTGGTCTCTTTCCAGAAAAGCCCACGTCATTCGACACCCACGTCCTTTCTTGCTCTCTGCTCTCCCAGGCCCTCTCCTCTGATCCCGACTTGGAATCCCAACCGGTGCTCCCATCATCACTTTCAGCCCAGGCCAGGCCCACCCCATAGCCTCCCAACAGCTCCATGGGGTAGCTAATGAGCAGCTCAGCTCATCTTGACCAAGTATACCCGGCCTCCACAGCCTCCCACCCCTTCCCCAATGGACTCCTAGTGGTCCTTGCCACCAGTTAAATCATCCCTTACTCCCCACTTCCAAACCCTCAGAAAGTCCTGCTACTTCTCACGCTTCATGGTTTCTCACTGTACTGAGAATAAAAAAGCAAACTAAGGACTTCCCCTGACTCTGCTCACCTCCTGGACCCATGTTCCAGTCCACTGGCTTGACCAGATTCCTTCAACCTTGATCCTGCCTCAGGGCCTTTGCACTTGCTGTCCTTGCTCCCATAAAGTAGTCCCTACACTCATTATCTCATTATTTGGGTACCTTGTTTCTATTCAGGCCTCAGCTTGGTCAGCCCCCTATCTACCCATTACACTTTTTTTTTTTTTTTTTTTTGTTATAGTGAGGTTTGAGCTGAGGGCTTGCTAGCCCTTGTCCTATCACTTAATTTCTTCTTAGCACTGGTATTTTAATGAAATTATCTTGTCTCTTCTCGTTTCTGCTTTTTTTTTTTGTGGAATAACATATACTAATTGTGTTCAGTCAGCTTTTTATTGCTGTGACAAAATACCTGAGACAACAACTTAAAAGGAGAAAGGATTTATTTTGGCTCAAAGTTTCAGAGGTTTAGTTCTCGTACATTAGGGGCAGGAGTGTGTGACAGAAGAAGAGACTCACCTTATGGCAACAAGAAACAGAGTGAGCAAGGAAGGGTCTGGGTCCCCATGACCTACTTCCTCTAACCAGGCCCCACCTCCTAAATAGATCATACCCTGAAGTCAGTGGCACACTCATGACCCAGTCAACCTCTCAGTAGTGCCACCAGCTAGGAACCAAGCCCTCAATATATGAGCCTTTTTTTTGAGGGGGGCATTTCATACACAAACCATAACACTTAAGAAATGCACAAATCTTGTTTACAAATTGATGAGATTTTGTATTATACAGGCCTATGTAAACACCACCCAAATCAAAAAACATTCCTAGCAAACCTGCAGGACTCTTGGTGACCCTCCCCAGTTGACACCCCCCAAAGTACTCTTCTTTCCATCAATCCCAGTCCCCTGAACCCAGAGCCTCAGTTTTGGCAGGCAAGTGATCTTACTGCTTGAGCTATGCTTCCATCCCTCGTTCTGTCACTGTGGATTACAGGCTGTTACCTATTCTGGCTGCTTCCAGGTTGGGCCTTCTGTGAATACAGCGTCTATAAACGCCTCCGTACTTCTTTCTGTGGACTGCACTAATACCTCTGAGCTATGCATCTAAAGCTAGAACCGTGGTGAGGGCAGGCACAAGCTCAGCCTCCGAGATCTCCACGGTTTCCGCAGTGCTTGGCGGGTTTGCACCTCAGCAGCAGTGTGAGCTTCTGGTTGCTCTGCATCCTGAGCACGCGGTGTTGTCAGACTGTTTGTAGCCATCCTGGTAGATAGGAGTGTTTTAATTTGCCTTTCCACAACTAGTAAGTTGAGTTCCTTTCTGCATTTACTAGCACAGGAATCCATCCTGTTTTGTGAAGTCTTATTTATTTTTTGCCTATATATTGTTAGGATGGCCTATCTTTTAAAATTGTTTTTAGGATGTTTTTGTATATTGTAGATAAAAATCCTTAGATACATACAATGGTGCCTTTAGGTGAAGTCTTTACTATTTATTTGTGCATTTATGTATGTATGTATGTATGTATGTATTTTAGCCTGCACCCTGTGAATTAAGTTCCAGGATAGCAGGGGCTGTTTTTTGTTCACCAGCGCCTCCCAGAACCCAGCACCCTGCCCAGCCCACAGTGGGAACTTCTGGGTTGGATTTCACTTTGGTATTGTTTCACCTGTTCATTCATGTGTGTGCTTGCTTGCTCTCAGCCCCCCATCCTGTGCCTGCAGTGTGATCTCCTGGTACTTTCTTGCCAGCTGACTTCCTGTTAGAATCTGCCAGTGGGGAGCACTGGTAGGAGATGGGAGGGAGTGGGGGAGTAACTCTTTCAGATTTCTGACAGCATCTTGTTCCATGACACAAGATGTCACGGAACAAAAGATCAGGTGATGAAGGCTAGATGTGCAGGCCCCCAGATTCCCCTCAGGCAGCTGTGACACCAGGAACTTTGGTGGACAATGATCTGTACTCCAGCCCAGCCTCATACACATTTCCTAGCTTCAGTTACAAAATTCTGAATAACCTTACCTTCCCTCTTTTGCTCCTTCAGTGCTTAAAACATCATACACCAAATCCCTATGCTAAATCTCTTCTGCTTGCAATACCGAGAGTGGTTTGTTTCCTAGTCAGATCTGACCAAGACAGTCCTTGGCACCTGGAATGGTCCCAGGAAATAGACCTCAGAGATGTGTTTGTGGTTTGATGCCCTGGTTGACCCCGAATGGAGTGAAAACCTCAATGCCAGCCCTTTTTGTTTTACTATTCAGGTAGGGTCTTGTGTTTTTGCCAGGGGTCAGCCTCAGAATAGGATCCTCCTCTACTTGGCTGAGGGTCACCATCCCAGCTTATTGAGATGAGGTCTCACTTTTTGCCTTGGCTGGCCCTCAAACCACAATCCTCCTGATCTCTGCCTCCTAAGTTGTAGACAGAATTATGGGCATGAGCCACCACTCTTTTACCAGGATACTTTTTTTTTTTGGCAGAATTGGATTTTGAATTCAGGGCCTGGTGCTTGCTAGACAGGCAGATAAATTTTAACTTTCAATAGTATGTTTGCATATATTATAATAGTAAATAATTTAAATAGACTACTACTACCCACATTTTTTTCTGTGGATTCATGACATACCTTTTTTTTTTTTTTCAGTATTTATTTCCAGGCTACATGGATTGTCTACAAGTTTTTTTCAAATTACACAAGTCTCTGAAATGTCCACACCCAAGAGGACTCATGCAGTTCAGAGGTAAACTATATACTGAGGACAATGAGATCCAGGTTTCCCACTGTGGAAAAGGGAGTTTAGATATGGAATGGAGATAAGAGTGGATCTTGTGGTATTGTATTGGAATCGGAGCATCAGCAGGAATTGTAGGTATGCAGAGATATACACAAATATGCAGCCATATAGCTGTATCTGCACATACACACACATATCCCTGCCTCCTCCTCCCCCAGTCTTGTAGAGATAGTCTAGAATCAATGACAACCTGTGGGAATGAACACACCTGGGCCCAGACTTTGGTTTCTAGATGCTATTCCTCACTAAAGGAACCAGAGCTCCTCAAAGAAATAGTTAAGTCCCTATCTAGGAAAGGAAAAGTAAATAATGACCCTAGAATATCCTGAGGCAAAGTAAGGAAATGCTCAAAGAATGATGGAGATAGGACAAAAGGACACAGAGGCTAGCTGCAAATGGAGAGTTTGTGCATGAAAAACACTCTGTGATAATGGTTTAGAGTAAACATGCTTGTGTGTGTGTATGAAAGTATATTTCTATTCCTTATAGGAGAATGTTAACTAGTAAGTGTAAAAAGAATGTTGGCAACATCTTAGAAATAATTGTTCAAGCAGAAGCATCAATGGTGCTAAAACTAGAACAAAATGTTTGATGAGGAGCTAGATATTTACATAGTCTCCCATAAAGGTAAAAAATCATTACAGTGGAGAAACCTGATAGTCATCACCTTGAAAAAGTAGTTAAATAATACCAGAAATGGCTCAAACTGACAGCATGTCTCTAATAAGAAGCACTGAGGACATGGTATCACTTCTGCAGCACGCCTCCAAAATTGCACAATCACCATCAAATCATGAGGAAACACCAAAGCCAAGTTGAGGACATTCTCAAAATATCATTTCCTGTACCCTAAAAAAAAAAAAAAAAGAATCAAGGTATGAAAGACAGATTGGGCTGGGTGCTATTGGCTCATGCCTGTAATCCTGGCTACTCAGGAGGCAGAGATCAGGAGGATCTCAGTTCAAAGCCAGCCTGTGCAAATAGTTCACAAGACCCTATCTTGAGGAACAACAACAACAAAAAACTTCCCAAAAAAGGGCTGGTAGAGTTGCTCAAACTATAGGCCCTGAGTTCAAACTCCAGCACTGCAAAACAACAACAGAAAAATAGATTGGGGAATGGCTTCACAGTGGAGGACACTCAACATGCCAACTCCATGCACATGTAGGTGACATCCTACACCTTTTGTTTTCCGTATGAAAGACAGCAGTGAAACAACTGCTAAAAGATGAATGAGGCACGGTGTTGATAGGATCGAACCTTTAGTTTCCTAATTTTGACAATGTACTAGTTATACAAGAGAATGCCTTGTTTTGAGGAAACACCTGAAGTGTTCAGGATGAGGGACATAAGACATATAACCTACTGTCAAATGATTCATTAAAAATAACAAGTGTAACTACTGAGAGAACACAATGTAGATGTGGTAAATGTTAACAAATGAGAATTTGGGGGCAGGTTATGCAAAGTCCTACTATTCCTGCAACAATTCTTTAAATCTGAAATAATTTCAAGCAAAAGGGTGCTTCCCCCTCCACCAAATCACTACTTTTCTGTGACTAATTATAGTTCTAGGCTACAGCTGTCAGTGTTAAAAGTGCCACATGAGAACAACGGACGCACAGTGGATGAGCCAACTTGATAGCAATGAACTGAGCGGCCAAGTGACAATGAGAGCAGACGATCTTCCCTGAATCTGTGTTGACTGATGCAGTAGGAAGGTTGCCACACCACCAGTAAAGTCTTCCTGCATGCAGTGGGGCAAAGGGAGACTGATTTCATAGGAAAAAATTGTAGCTTAAGGAAAATTCAGGGGAACTGAGGAAATCAGGATGATAAGGCCATTTGCTGCTCAATCCAAACCAGTTTTGCAACTTTATATTCTTGGTGGAGGAACTGTTAAACTAAGACTTAAGCATATCAAACATCATTTTTTCATTCAATTTCTGTAAAATGACACTTTTGAGATTATCATATTATATGGCCATAAATATTTATGGCTGGTATTAACTGGATAAGGCATTATAGTTTGTTCTTTCCTTTTTAAGATGTCCTCTACTGCACATTAAAACATGTATAACATATCTGGGATTAAAAAAAATATTCCAAGGGAAAAGGTGGGATAAAATAAAGCAAAGTAAGCAAAACATCAGTAACCACTGAAGCTAGTTATATTAGGGAAGAGTTTGTTACATTAGTCTACTAGGTATGTTTGAATTTTTTTACTAAAAAGAAAAACTGAACAGGAAAACACTAATTGAAGGTGACGACAAGCAATGATCTCGGATGAGGTCCCTAGGGGTGGAGGTTTGGGTCATCCTGTAGTACAGTGGAAGGCTCAGCTTGAGATGAGTAGTAAAGCGTTGGACACCACTACTCCAGCCTCATGACCAGCTTAGAGACATGGATGCAGCAGCTGCATGCTTTCTATTCCTCTGTACACTTACATGTGTCTGTCCATACGAGCCGTGTTCTACCTTCATGTATATATGAAATAAACATAAGCACATACATATATATATATATATATGTATATGAAATTTAGGCTTCGGGACACCAAATACCCCTATGCCACTGGGAAGGAGCTGGAAGTCAGCATCATCCAGGAAGGGCTAGTGACTGTTCCCTGGTTACTCATCTTTCAGCAACTTCCTTCCCCTATTTTGCTCCCAACCCATCCGACAACAATTTTCTTTTTTTTCCTTTAAGGCCTGGAGGTGTGGCTCAAGTGGTAGAGCACCTGCCTAGCAAGTACAAGGCCCTGAGTTTAAACCCCAATACTGCAAGCAATAAATAAATATAAACAAGAGGTTAACTATTTCCTTTGATTAGTAAGTTGGTCTGTTTCATGATGGGACCCTGATGCTTCAGGATCCATTTTATGTGACCAAAATTAAAGATCCAGAAGATTTATCCCCCTACAGGCTCACCATGCTTGCATTTCAACTTGGGTCTTGTTCAGTAACACTGCAAAAGGTGACTTTGCATGTGTCATCAAGCAGCCAAATTGTGGACAGTGCCCTGCTGTGCACACGACTCACTCAGATTAGGAGGCTGGAGCTAAAGGGAACGTCCCAGATGAGCTAGCCAGTGGGTGTCCTCAGGCGTACAAAAATAATTTCCAACGTGGGGTTCCAACCCAGATAGAAACCATGAGACATGGACTTAGAAATGACTTGTGTCTTAAGTTTCTCAGATGACATGGGCCAATCCCTCATGTGACAAGGTAAGGATCCTGAGGCCCAGAGGCAGGACAGGAATGAGGCTAGTGCTAACACGCAGCTTGGAACCTGTACCATATTGTCCCCGAGATGGTTACATTTCTTTGTGCTCATTTTAAGACACCTAAGGAGGTGGTTCCTTCTACTTAATATGCTCCACTACACCTCTATGTGCCCACAAACACCCTTCTCACTTGCAAAATGGCCTGCAAGTAGTGTTTATTGAGCATTTCAAGTTATTGATCACAACTCTGACAGTTCTCATGTCAGACAGGGAAACAAATACACAGAAAGTTGCCCCCCTAGCCCCCCACAAGTAGGTGATTGGACTGACATTCAAATCTGACATTGGACCCCAAGACCCTCAATCATAAAACCACACCCAGGTTCACTCCACAGAGTACTTAAAATAACCCAACTCCAGATCTTACATAGAACTGGAAATGACAGCCAAGATGAGCCACCTGGAATCTGCTCTGGGGTCCCCTCACTGCACAAGAAGAGAGCAGAGCTGAATGCCCTCACTGGAAGGCTCAGGTCTGTAGTCCATAGGCCAGACTGAAGGACCTCTAGGGTCCTCTCTCACAGTGCACACAAACTTGACTATCCCACATGGTCCCCATTTCCCACCAGAACATTCAAGAGATGATTGTGGTAGAGATTGCAACTGCCACTGCCAATTTACACCCTCCCCATTTGTTTGGACTATAATCCCAATGACATTTGGATGACAAATGTTCTACTGAAATCCCCAAACTTCTGGTCTTTCTTAAAACTAATTATAGTTATATATCTATATTCTGGCTGGTAAGACTTGGGTGTTGAGCAGGGCTCCCAAACAAGCCTCTTAAAAGAGGCTAAGCAGATTAAGTGTGCTTTTCTTACCTTCTCCTTCCTCCTGCCTGGAAACAGGCATGAAGGTTGGCACTCCAGCAGTCACTTTATACTATGAGTGACCTTAACGATGCAAACTATAATCAGGGTGGTAAAACAGAAAAGAACCCAGGTCCCTGAGCCATCATGAGCCTTGTGATGACCCCAATTCCACTTGAGAAACACACCATCTTTTTAAGTCACTGTTCTTTGGTATCTTGTTAGATGCAACCAAATCCAATACTGATCATTTTCAGGAGCACTGCCTCCTGTTAAAGGAGGGAGTCAAAGCAAAAAGTCTGCTGCCAAAGGAGACTAATTGACCACTCCTGTATTTGGATGAGTGGGGTAAATAATCCTGAAAGACACATGTCTGTTTCCTAAGATCAGCTATATTGCACTCACTGTCAAAGCCATCGTGAGCTCTATCCCCATCAACCAGCACTTTGCATCAATGGAAGAAGCCCAGCTCTCTTCCTTGCCGAGGTCCATGCTGTTTATCTTAGAGAGTGAACTGGAGGACTGTGTTTGCTATTTTAGTTGCAAAACATTCCCTTATAAATGTCTGGCAGAAACTCTCCTCCTGAAGGCTTTAGGCTCCCAGTCCAGAACCAGCACTACCAAAAGCTGTACCTGGTCATCTCTCAAAGAACGTAAAGTCTGTAAAATGAGCATCGTACATCTGGCGGCTTCAAGATCCCAGCAAGCACTGCAGCTCCCCACCTCCACTGAGGAACTGACTGAACTCAAGCAATACTAAAGAAACCTCCAGAGCTGAGCTTTTGTCCTTAGAAATCAATAAGCCAGAAGGCCAACTTCAGTCTGGTATGGCTCTCTGTTTACATGCATGCCGCTGCTCCTCCTCCTACTTCATACCCTGGAAGCATCATGCAGAAACGTGCTCTTTTCAAAGAACCACTTCTGTTCCTTTAGACTCATACACACACACAATCATTAATGCAGAGAGGGGTATTTTATATAAAAGTACCAATTCTGTCACAGTGCGTGCATTTTAAAATAGGGTACTATGTATTACTGTATGTGTAAATAAAATGGTTGCCCTAAAAGTTATTTAAAATAAAGCCAGAAGTACCATGCTCTAACCTAAAATTTGAAAAACCAAAAACCACTGAAAGTCCATCAACTTAGAGCACACAGAGTCCCTGATCACACAGAGAAACTCATTTCCCTAAAATGGCTGCAATAGCATCTCCTAGCCTACATGCTCTTCTGCAGTGTGACCTCACCACTCCTTCCAGCAGTGATCTTCAGCAGCAGCGAGCACAGGTGAGAAAAGGTAATGGAGCTTCTGCCTATTCTCTGGGAGAGGCCTACCACCACCTACGAAGTCCAGCTGCTCTGAATCCACCATGCTGGAGAGGGCATACTCAGTTCCTGCAGCCGTCAACCCCACTAAGTTTCAGCTGACAACCAGCATCAACTGCTAATCACACAAGTGAGCCAACCTAGATGGCCCACCTCCTAAGAAAGCAGCCCTAGCTGATAGCTCACCACAACCACTAGAGACCCTACAAAGAACCACCCACACGAGCCCTTCTCAAACTCCTGACCAAAACATTACAGTGAAACAAAGCAGTGGTTGTACGCCATTGTGGAGGCAATTCGCTATTCAGCAAGGGACCAGCTGCCTTGGGGAACATCTCCATAATCAAATTGCAGACACTTTTTAAATCTCAGAATTAAAAACAAAACTAGAAGCAAACACTACAAAACAAACATGGCTGGTCCCCAGTATCTAAAAGGTTCTGCATTTTCAGATTCATCAACCTGGATGGAAAACATTCAGGAAAAATACTGCATCTGTACTGAACACATACAGAATCTGTCAGGTCATTATTCCCTTACAGAGCATCTATATTATATTGTAAAGAATCTATAGATGACTTGAAGTACACAGAACACCAGAGTACTAGGGAGTTGAGCACCCACCACATTTTTTGCTGTATGTGGGGCTTCTGGGAGTAATGCCCTGCAGATACCAAGGGACCTTAAAACTCAGGAAAGGGTGAGATTGTAGCTTAGTGGTGGAATAAATGCTTAACATACATGTGGCCCTGGGTTTGATCCCCAGGACCCCATCCACACTTCCCACCCCCAAAAAACAAAAACCTTCAGAAAGAATGAAGTAAATTTATAGAAGATGATGAGGTTGTAGCTGTAAAAGAGTGACAAAGAAGACTATGAAAACCAGTTGAATTTAGACAGGACAGAAACCTTCCTGAGGAAGCATGATTTCTCTTCACCAAGTAGGAAGTCCCTCAGATAGCAAGGCTCCTGGTTAGCAAATCTGCAAATGCAAATTCTACAAATGTAGAATGTTCCACAACTAAAAAGGTTTTATTCCATTATGCCCAATCCACTCATTTTCTTAAAAAAAAAAACTTATTTGTCCTGAACAGTTAAGTCCTGTTTAAAAGATGTGAGCCAGCTCTGGGGGCACACTCAGAGGGGTTTGTCTGTGGTACAAGGCCAGGAGTGGAGCCAGAGGCTAGCAGAAAGGAAGCGGTAAAGAAGGAAAGCTGTCTATCTAACTTACCCCTATTTACCTTGACCTCTACCTTCTCAAACACAGACCCAGCCAATGCTCTATAACCTGGCAGAGAGCACCAGGGCCACCCTCACGTTTTGGGTCCCTACAGTGCTTGCAGCTGTCTTATGGTGCCAAGAGGAAGAGTTTAGTGCAGAACTCAGCCTCGACGGAGATGAGTATAAGAGGTGCGCTAAGAGAACACAACCACATTTTACTTAAGTTCTTTTTTTATTTTCCTCCACACTGGCAAAAGTTCCGAGGGAGCTTAAAGTTTTGTAAACATTTTAACTATCCCTCTTTCCCACCCCCCCCCCTTTGAATTTACAAAGCAAATGAGAATAGGAGCCCCAAATTTTAATGGTTCCCCATCTCCTCATGCTATTTGATCCAAAAACTATATACAAGTTTGTAGCAGTCTCTGTATAGTTACTGTACACGTTTAGGAGGGAGGGAGGCAAGAGGATAGGGAGAATGGTGATCCAAAATAATAAAATAGAAACCAAATATAATCCTCCAAAAACCAAACTGCTCTCAGAGCCACTCCAGCTTTCTCCAGGACTCACGATGGAAAGGAAAGGTGCTTCACCCAAGAGCCACCTGCCACAAAGCCTCTTGCACAGACAGAGAGCCGGCCCACGGCTCCCGCCGAGGTGTGACTGGCCATTCCGGGTGATGTTCTGTGGGAGTCTGGTGGAGGCAGGAAGAATATTTGTTTATAAATAGAGCGCAAATACATTTCTACTAGACGTGAAAGGGTAGGAGGAGGCCACAACCAGACGCCAGAGCGGACTTCTTGCTCCTGTTCTTTGCCCGTCCCCTCCATCCCACTGCATCGTCCTGCATAGTGGTTTCCACGGATGAAGGTCTTAAGATGGTCAGGTTTTGTACATTCTCTTTTCAGAAAAGGCAGGCAACTTGCCATCCCAGAATCTTTAAACAAAACCTTCCTTTTCAGGGCCACAGCAAGACACACACGCAATGCTCTGAGGAACCAGGTGAAATTCCGGGCTTTTATCGGAAGCAAAAGTTTATCCCTATCCAAAATGAAATTATACAAATTCATACATATGGTAAAGATCCTAGCTGCCTCTTAAACGAGACAAATTTTCACAGAAGGGCCCAAAACAAACTGGTCCTAGTCCTCTGAAGTAAAAACATTTATGGGGAAAAAAAAAATCAGTTTTTGTAAGAAAGAAAAATTAAGAATAAGTCCCTCTCCCAGGCTATAGGGTTTCCTTTGTCCAATAAGGTTGGAGTACGCCAGGGGAGAAGTCAGCTTGCTTGGAGGTCACTATCTAATGAAGAAAAACATGAATCCTTTCTCCGAAAGGGTGTTCAGAAAGAAGAGGCGAGGGGTGTGCAACATCAAACCAATTCACCCTAAACTCCACCCCACTCAGGGTCTTTTTGATGCAATCCCGAAGTTAGCAGTGGCAATACAACCTTCAGATAGGGAGAGCTCTGACTCTGTTGACACCAGAGTCACAGTCCATGGGGTATTTTGCTCCTGGCCAATGTGTTAACCATTAACTCTCTTCATGATTGCACCAGTTAGACCTCTTGCCCTTATAGGAAAAATAGAAATAACAAAACAGAAGAGAAAAAAGTGACAAGCCAAAGTAAGCTGCTATTGGCAGCTTTCTGGGACACAGTAGATGAAATCACGGCACAGTGACTATGTGCTGCCAACATCAGCCTTGTTAGGGAGCAATCCCAACTGCCACCCGCTGGACACAGGGTCTGGTCCACTTATGTACAGTCTGAGATGCTCACCAATGAAAACGGTTTAAAGAATCTTGGACACAAAGGGCCAGAAGAAAAAGCCTGAGATGATTGGTTCTGTGATTTGTTGCAGAATGACAGAGAGCAAATGATGTGTGTTATGTCCAAGGTGGAGGAGAATCCGTGGTCGGCAGGCAGGAGAGGGAAAGCTGGCGCAGTGGCAGGAGGCTCAGTAATCATCCAGAGTCTCAATCTCACCCATGTTGAGTCGCTCTGATGACGCATTGACTGAAAACCCTGCAGGAAAAAAATAGGCAATGAGTGACCAGACAATCAAATGGCTCAAGTTCTAAGCAGTGGGCTTAATTAGAATGCAAATCTCTTGGTTTTGAGCACACTATATGGGTACTAATGGGAGACAAAAGAGAAAGATAAGCAAGTAGATCTGTAAAAGAAAGGATTTCAGTTATCAATACTGAATTAAGCAAAATGGCATCTGGCTTGGAAAAAGCAGTACTAGCACAGCCACCGAAGGCCACAAGCAGCACTCACAGCACTACTGACACTGGAAGATCTGATGCCAGTGGTCGCATGTATGTACTCTTTCAGTAAAATCCACAATCAGAGGTTGACAAAAATTATAATGAACAGGGCCTCTTTAGAGTGACTGACTCCCAGAAAGCTTTCCAGTTCCTTGAGCCTGGATGAATTCCCAAACTGTTTCAGCTGCTTTTTTGAAAACCAAAAGCAAACAGGCGATGCCCTCCATTCCAAAAGTGGTTGTTGGTATTGGGTGGGTTTATCCGTGCCCTCTTTATTGTACCCTCAATATTCAACTTTTCAAACAAATACACATTTGAAATGTTCCAATAACAAACAAAAATGCCTTACAGAATAAAACAGGTTAATTAACTGACTTAAAAATACCATGATTTGGAAAAATAAACATGTCTAGTACAAGCTGTACAAGGCCTAACCCAGGGAAAGAAATCCAAACCCCATCCTAAGTTCCACCCATCAACTGTGCCTATCACCCACAAGACCTTTTTCCTCCTTAAAAATAATAAAGGCTTATCTTTGAAGTAATGGTTTAATTAGGTAAGTATAAGAACCTAAAGACCAAGCAGTCTACGAAATAAGCAGGATTTTTTTTTCATTTCACATATACCTCAAAAAAACAGATGAAATATGATAGAAAACAATAAGGAAACAGAAGTAGAAATGTAACTTAAAAAAACTAATTTTAATCATGAAAAGTCAGGAAGAAATATGTGGTCTCAAAAAATTGATTACTAAATACTAACATATTAATAACTAGGCTAGGTTTTAGCAGGCAGGGTCTTAAACGTTCAACTACCACTAAAAACCTAATCATGTGTACACTCAGCCTCCACACTTGACAGAAGGAAAGCTGTGGAATACCATGTAAGCCCAGGCAACACAAAAGGGGATGCACCCGCTATGGCTGCTGATGTTTCACTCACACAATTTCTTTAAAGCTGTTGAGGCTGTCCTTATAAGCAAAGTGTGACTGAGGGAAATGGCACTGGGTGTGGATATTTATCATATTCAAGTGCAAGTTGCTAGTTCATGCTGGCCACCTAGGAGCACTGAAAACCAGAATGTGACTGACCATAGAGTGCAATGGGAAGGTACTGCATGGGAAGTGAAATGAGGTCGGGGCTCCCTCTGCTGGCATGTTTTAGAAGCGAAGCTCCTTCAATCTTTCCATGGATACTTTTAGACCAAATCAGAACCTATTTTCCCATTTTGTACATAGGAAATTTGTGACTGATGGGTAGCTATTGTTTCCCAATCTGTAAGCTTACATGGAATATATAAGTTAAAAAAGTGATAAATGACAGGACAGAAGTTATCAGAAGAATTTCCAAGAAGCAGACCTAGTAATTTTCCTAAAATGGTTCACATAAAAAGCTTGCTCAAGTGAGTTTCCTCTATACTTTTTGAACAATTTTACTCTTCCTGACAGGTTTGATGGTTTTCTTCCTCTTCAAGATTTATGGATTCCTTCAGCTCTATTCCAGGATGACCTCACATCATTCTACTTCCTCAAAGGGGGATTTTTAAGTCCCTTCCTTTCCTAAATCTGGAGTAGAAGACCCAAACGCAATGGAATAATCCAAACAGCCTGATGGCACTTGCAAAGGACCCTTTTTCCTGACAGCCTTTCTCTCTTAAGTCCCAAAGCCAAACTACAAAGGCTACCCACAGTTAGAAACCTACTCACCTATTTCTGTTGAAGTTGAATAAAATTCTGGACTTTTAAATCTATCCTCAAAAGTAACTTTTGAGACAAGTAGAAAAAACCAATTTCACCAGATCTGTATGTTCCCAAACTCAGAAGGAGTCCTCAAAGTCAAGGTTTTTGTTTTCCTCAAGGCAGCAGGAATCCTCTGAAGGAGAGTGAGGGTCTTCCGGGGCAGAGTAGGGTTATGCCCCGCCTTTCACTTCTGTCAACTACCAAGCTCTTCCATAAATTCCCCCTTGATGTCTCACAGGCATTTCAGACTCAACTCCCAGCACTTAAGCCCCTCTCACACATTTACCTACACCTGCTCCATTTCCAGTGCCCATCACTTCAGCAAATGGTGACACCATCCACCTTGCTCTTCCAGCCAAAACCTTTTCACTCTCTGACCAGTTGAGTTGATTCTATCTCCTAAATTTCTGAAACCCATCTAACTCCTTCCATCTCCACTGTCACCAGTATCTTTATCAGTCTACGCTGCAGCCTCCTTACTAGCCAGCCTCCTGTAAGCCAACATTCCAAACTACCATCTCTGCCCACTCACTCTATTAGAGACAGTTTGGTTTTATTACAGCCTACTTTACATTCACAAAATATAATTTGTTTCAGCATTGTTTGTGGGGCTGTTAGGCCAATTTAAGACACACAGGCTGCTTATGTTTATTATTCATGAAATGCCATTCCCCATCCTTCCTGTCAGTCTTTTAAAGCTCCAAGTCACCTTTTCTAAGAAGCTGCTTTGCATGAAGACACTGGTCCACAATGCTAGACAAGAATAGCTGTGCCTAACACAGAAGAATGGAAACTGGCCTGCTCTGAAATCTTAGCTCCACCACTGAGAGCTGTGGCACTGGGAAATATTCTTCTAAAGGTCCCTTCAGGCCGTAGCCTACTCACTAGAAGAACTAGGACATCACCTCACAATACTGTGAGTCAGATCATTATATGATACAGGTAGTAGACATCAACATATATTGGTTCTTTACACACCTTATCAGAATTATGGCTTGCTTCCAAACAAAGCAGCGTTTATGATTCTAAACTATTTTTACTGTTTTCCACTATCATTATTTCCCAACTAAACTGAAAAGTCCTCTAGGGAAATTTGTATGAAATATTTTGAAACAATGCTCAGAAGTTTAAAGTACCATACAATGTTATCACTTTCCTTACTCCAGTGAAGCTACTTATTTAAACAAAAAAATGAATCTTTATAAGACGTATCATGGAGACTCCCATCTGATCACTGCCGTCACCTTCACTCCCCCACAACCACCTGAGATGCCAGGCCTCTGCTCACCTAATAAACTGGGATCTGCTCGGACCATCTTCTGTTTTTTCTTCTTTTTGCCACTTTGCACAGCTTCAAAATTGGATTGTTGATTGTTGCTTTGATTGGTCTGAAATACTGAATGGAGTGTACTGTGGTTCATCCCCCACACGGAGTCCTGCACAAGATAGCACAACTGAGATATTACACAGTGCACATGGATGTGGCCTGTCATTAAGAGAATGGCTGACTTGCCTTACCAAGTGTGAATGTACTGGGTTTGAACTCAGGACCTCAGGCTTGCTAAGCAGGCATTCTACCACTTGAGATACCCCACCAGCCTTTTTTTTGTGTGTTGAGTATTTTCGAGCTAGGGTCTCCTGAACTATTTGCCTGGGCTGGCTGTGAACCTTGATCCTCCTGATTTCTACCTCCTGAGTAGCTAGGATTACAGGCGTGAGCCACCCAATGCCTGGCTCAAAGCCTATTTTAAACAGTTCTAGCAATACTGAAACTTAGAGCATACCAATGAGCCACCTGCCCCTCATTTACATTCTAACACTCTACTTCAGCTGGGTGCTATGACAAAGCCTTTCCTGGAACTCTAGGTCTCCACTTTGCTGTGCCAACATGGCCATCACAAGTTCTCCAGCACATACACTGCCTGTGCCATCCACTAGGAAGTGAAATACACAGCAAATAATCATGAACAGGTTTCTGCACTATGGCAATACACACCCCTTCACCTACACAAAGGAGGTCTCTGTTCTCTGGGCCCAAAGACAGATGACAGGCTGAGGATCACCCAGCAGCATTATCACCAAAGGCTCAAGTCATGTATGCTATTCTTATCTGCAATCCCAGAAAAAATCTGGCCCCCATATATTACCCCCACACTTCCTACCAAGTGGTTAAGACTATGAAATAGTCCACCAACCCTTGGTACTTATCGTTGTTTTTATTAGAGTAATTCATACTAAACTGGGTCAATTTCAAAGAGCCAGTTCAAAGGCTGGGTGGCAGCAGTGGGGGAGGAGTGGAGAAAACACTGTGGAAGGGCATGGCTGCGGCACATGTGCACATATGGCTGGTTTGGTTTCCCCTCCCTGCTTCAGCCTACAGAGGAGGCCATTCCACAGATGCACAGAGCCTCCCACACTGTTCTATGATGCTTGCTCCTGGAGCTGCTCCAGTACTGACACTCATACCCATCTCTTCCTCTTAACTTACCTGTCAGCCTGTCTACACAACTGGGTCTTAAACCCTGTACTTCACCCTACCTTCCACAACTCCAGAAAGTGACCTACGATAAACACTTTTTATACAAGAAACATGGGAGTCAAGATAGGAAGATTTTTATGCCTCTCTGTGAGCCTTGACAACTTGTCTCTCAAAAAATCGGTTGTGAAGAGTTCATTTTCATGGACTTTGCATCTGTGAATTCACTGACGTGCAAAATTTATTTTTAACTCCAAAATCAATTCTCGGAGTCTCTGGGCATGCACGTGACCCATAGCAGCAAAATACTCGAGACACGCAAGGTTCACATCCTCAGCTGAGAAAGAGCAAGTGAACTTTCTGTCTTCATGTTTTCATTCCTGCCCGGTGAACATTCAGTTCTCATATCCGGTGCAATGCTTCTCACATTTTTATGCTTTTGTATGCCATTTCTTAGTTTAAAATGGCCCAAGTATAATGCTTAAGGGCTATGTAGTGTTCCTACATACAAGAAGACTGTGATACATCTCATGGAGAAAATGTGTGTGGGATAAGCTTCATTTAGGTATGACTTACAGTGCTATGGCACCATATGTTACAGAATCACATATATTAAACAAGGTGTCTTTTAAACAGAAACATATAAAAAAATATCATGTATTGATTAGATGATGAAAATGTAACCAGAGGCTCACAGGAACTTAATCCTTTGTATTCCTTAGCAGCAGTGTTTCAGTACTTTCCAAGTCAGTGTTCACGGGACTTTACAAAACAAAACTACCATAAACAATGAAAACTGACTATAGCTTTTATGACATGGGAAGTATCTGGCCAGCCAGATATTGTGGCACTGCTGTCAGTACCACGTACAGGGGCTCCTGAGTCAAAAATTGTTTTTTTTTTTTTTTTTTTTTTTTTTTTCATTTTTCTTTTATTATTCATATGTGCATACAAGGCTTGGTTTATTTCTCCCCCCTGCCCCCACCCCCTCCCTTACCACCCACTCCACCCCCTCCCGCTCCCCCCCTCAATACCCAGCAGAAACTATTTTGCCCTTATTTCTAATTTTGTTGTAGAGAGAGTATAAGCAATAATAGGAAGGAGCAAGGGTTTTTGCTGGTTGAGATAAGGATAGCTATACAGGGCATTGACTCACATTGATTTCCTGTGCGTGGGTGTTACCTTCTAGGTTAATTCTTTTTAATCTAACCTTTTCTCTAGTTCCTGGTCCCCTTTTCCTATTGGCCTCAGTTGCTTTAAGGTATCTGCAAAAATTGTTATTTATGAGTCTATGACACGTTGGAATTTGCAGTCTGACTAAAATACATGTGTGAATCAAGAAAAATGGTATTGGCATGCCTCGTACAAAGTAAACGGCTGCATCTGCTTTTGGGAAATCCATAGACACATGTAATTTGAAAATACGAAGTCTGCACGTTTTTAAAAGTTTTGGTCCCTGGATGTATAAAAACAGAATCTTTCATTTTAATTTCTCCGGTTACTCAACATTCACAGGCAGTAACACTCAAAGAGGTGCTGCATTCACCATGTCACAGTATACCTGCTGCTGCTGCTGCTGCTGACGCTGCTGGCTGGCTTTCTGTTTGGCACGGCGCTCAAGGAACTGCTTGGCAAACTCCTTAGCCTCAGAAGTGTCTCCTAAATAGGCCCTGATATAATCATGGACCTCATAAGGAGATTCTACTTCTTTTAAAAAAGAAACAAATGTGGGAACTGCAACATGGGAGGGAAGAAGACATAAGAAAGTAACAATGAAAGAATTAAATACAACATACAAAAAAATCAGTTGCACCTAATACATATGTTAACAGAAATTTCGAAGCTATGCAGATATGGTGCTAAATATTTTTCAATCTACTTCACAGAAATGGAAACATACTATCTTCACAATGCCCCCAAATTATCTTAAATACCAGAGCGTCAAAGACATATCATGCACGTTTAATTTCACTAATGTTATATTAATTGTAACAGTTACTTGTCTAGTACTAAATCAACATGGGGATTCATTCCTTCTTTCCTTAAATTAAATAAATACATATTAGGTGCTGTGATGTGTGCCAGGTACCACAACAGACACTAAAGATATCCTCCCAAAATTTTTAATCCAATGAGACATTATGTGTTTGGAGATAAATCAAATGGAAAATGCAAGTAGTGTGGTACTGCAGAAAAAGCACCAATACCAGACTTAGACAGACACAGGTTTTAAACCTGATTCTGAAATCTGCTGGCTGTGTGACCATGATAAGTTACTTAACCATTCTGAGCCTCTGTTTCCTAATTTATAAAATGGGGTATCACCTACCTATCTTTAAAACTTACTGCAAAATTGAACAACTTATGTTAGCTACCTAGATAGTGCCTAGCACATGGTAGGTGCTTAATAGATGGTAGCATCACTATTATTTAGAACTGTTTTCTCTGTAGACTTTCAGACCACTAGAAAATTGTTATAATGCTGCAAAGAGACCTCTCAATTCCTTTGATCCTCTCTTTTTACAGATTCTTGGCTTTAGCCAGATATCAGAGATGGACTAATTCAATTTGGTCTAACAGTTCTGGGCAACCCTTCCTTCCAAGGCAGGGTTCTCTGTAAAGAGTTTACTACAAACAAGTTTTTCTTCAAATTGTGCTGAAACCTTCCCATTTTGCACGTATTTTTATCCCACATAAAGAAGTGTACTTGCTCTATCATAATTTCCACCACCTACCCAAAGGTAGGAAGGGAATGATGTTATATCACCCAGTCCTTTCTTGCTCAGGCTGACCTTGGTCTCCACCATGACAGTTATCTTCTCTTGAATCTAATACAGTTGACAATGTCCCCCATAAAATAAGCAACATAGACCTATGACCTCCTTTGTCTTGTACATCATTAAGGCAGCCTGTGACAGCACATACACTCTGGCAACCACCCATAACCTACTTGAGCTTTGTACAGCAGGGTTTTTCTTACAAGCAATATTATTAAAGAGTCAAGTTCTTACAGCAAGTGAAGTGACTTGACCTCCTTACATTTCATCATGTGAGTTTTGGCCCACTGTTCCAATCTGCCAACTTCTTTGTGAGTCCTGCTCTGTCATTCCACATGCTGGGATTCCCTCCCCAATTCTTACCATCCAAGTTATTTGCCGTATTAAGGGCATGAAGCATCTGTTCACACCACTGGGTAAATCCATCTTGGGCTTTATTTACTCCCTGAAAGAGCTTCAGCAACTTTTCTTCTTCTTCTACTTTCTTATTCTGCCGGTTAGACACACCTACAGATTTACTAAAGCAAAACAATAGGGCGATATTATATTCCCAGAAACTGTTGTATATGATTATACTACAACACCATAAATTATGCCTTGACAACACTAGATGGCTTTCCAGTAATCCAGTTCTTAGTTCCACAAAAGTAAAAAAAAAAACAAAAACTTCCAAGTATTTGGATTGGATAACCCCTCAAAAATCTAGCCTCAGCTAATATATTCTAGCTTGTGAATATAGGACTTCTACTCAGAGAAAAAGATGTAATTCTTCCTATTGTCCTTTAGGTAAGTTGTTTAATTTTACTAACCCTCAGTTTCTTATCTGTAAAATGGGGCTAACACTTCTTTGGGTTGTGATAGGAATAAAGACGCTGTATGCAAAGGCCTAGCACACAGTCAATGCCTGGCAAAGATGCTCAATAAACCAACAGATATTTATTGTCCTTGGGCCCTCAAACAAAAATAATCTAACAACACTACCATTTATTAAGTAGTTACTATGTGCCAGGTACTTTACTAACTACTTCACACATACTCACTTTTACAATTACCTATGACATTGTTATTATTATCTTCATTTTACTGAGAGGGAACTAAGGCCCAAAAGAGGTTCCCTTTTGCCTAAGGTCACACAGCTAATAAGTGGTAGTGCTGGGAGTTGAGTTCATAACACTAAAATCAATGCTCAATTAACAACACTGTCTTCTGAGGAAAGAAAGATGAAGATGATATGTAACTAATTTGCCACAAAAATAATATATAGGTTTAAAGTCATGAGAGGTATTTGTAATACTCATAGTATATATAAACTAAAAATATAAATTTAGAAAAAATGTTAAGGTATCTAGAGAATACCATGGAAAAACTTTCAACAAACAAAAACATTACAATTTTATACTATTTTACTCTTCCTCACATTTACAAATGGTTATTATCCTGTGATAGGCAACAGATTAAGTGCTCAGCAGAAGAAAAAGACCCAATAAATAATACAAACATGTTTCTATGGAGAAGAAAGCTATCACTGAATCATGACTTGTGTGCTTGGACAGATATGACAGCTTTAAGTAAAACTTTCACCACTATCACTTCCCACCCAAGCAAGGTACACAGGTGTGATCATTTTGAGCCCTACCTGAGACTGGTGGTGTTTTTATTTTTATTTGTTGAATTCCTAGGTCCCACCTCTTTCACTGCATCATCCCAGAATCCCATGTTGGAGTTTTTAGTATCAGCATTACTCCAGATACTACTGACTAGGTCAGATGCCCACTGGTTAGGAGGACCAGTATTTATAGAGCCCCAAACAGAATTCCCAATGCTGGTGTGCAAGTTGGAATGCTGTTAAAGAAAAAGACAAAAATAATCATGGTTATGAATATTACGAAGATAAAAACGATAGTCCACAATAAAAAAGATAATGTGACAGCAGTCCATATAAAGACAACATAGGAAATGAACCCACCGTGTTATTCCGGGCTCTGTTTGGTTGCTGGTGCTGCTGTTGCTGCTGCTGCTGCTGTTGCTGCTGCTTCTGCATCTGCCTGGCCTCTTCCTGCTGGATTTCCAGAAGAGACTTTGTGGTACCTGCAGGTTTGCTGACATTCCCCCAACCTGAGAGTTTCTGTTGCTGCTGCTGTTGCTGCTGCTGGAGAGCTTTCATCAATTCTCTCTGTTGGCGCCTTTGCTGTTGAATAAAAACAGAAGCTGGCTCAGGACTCCTATATACTAAATGGAATGTTAATACACAGTAGCTAAAGAAAATCAACTTGAGGCTGAGAACAGTGGCCTGTGCCTGTCATCCCAGCCAGGAGAGGTGTAAATAAGAGGGTCCAGGCAGAAATGTGGGACTCTTATTTAACTAAAAAGAAAAAAGGACTGGGAGCATGGTTCAAATGGTGGAGCATGCCTAGCAATTTTGGAAGCCCTGAGTTCAAAACCCTACGAAATTGCCAAAAAAAAAGAAAGAAAGAAAAATCAATGACAGGGTTAATTCTTTTGCTGAAAATAAAGATATAAATTTTCTAGTGATACTGAAAGGAAAACAAAAAGATCAAACGTACAATTATTTCTTACAAATTAAGTAGGTCTTTTGGTTAAAAATAAAAATGAAATACATGTTTACTTCCCACATTCTCATCAAAATGATAGCAAATCTATACTTTGTAAAAATCGTAAGCCAGTAAGGACAAAGAGAACAAAATAGATTTTTAATGCTGTAAAGCAAGTAGTTAATGACAGTGCTTGGCATCGCAGAGGAGACTGCAAACCAAAGCAGTAAGACCCCAGCCTGCTTCCTTCACCCTATGCAGCTGAGCAGCTATTTTGCCCTTAACCAAAAACAAAGTTTTCTGTTTGGAAAGGCCAAACCAGATTGGCAGATTATTCTGTGGATAAACTGACCAGTACAAGTGAATATACCACAAGTACCAATAGGTACTCCCCCAACAGAACAGCTCAGAGAGAAACCACTGCAGGAAGTACACCAAGATGGCACACATACCAGAACCTCCAATCAGCTTTTTAGTGCCTAATTTGTAAATCTAAACAAATAACTCAGGATAATCAAACATTAAACGTGTTTCTAAGACAAAAGACAAACACCAAAATAAACAAATACACAGAACTCAGTGGAAACGAACCAGAGAAGGGAAAACAGGAGCTGGCTTTTTAAAAAGCTATCAGCCAGTACTATCCTGTAGACACTTAAGATGGTACATTCAATAAAGCAAGAATAAAAAGGTATAAAAATACTTAACAAAATAAGGACTAGGCCAATTTAAAATAAGATAGTATACATTAAAAACTAAACAGAAGAACTGAAATATAAAGTTAAGGAAATGCCCCCATCAAGAAAGATATGTAAACGAAAAATAGGAGAAAATCAAAATCAGCTTGGGATAATCATACAATTGACAGGAATTCTAGAAAAAAAGAACACAGCACCAAGTGTGCCCAGACTGGAATAAGTCAGAAGGTCTCAGAAAATGAAAGGCAGGGGAAAATGAAGTATTATCTTTGGTTTCTCCATAAGTATGTACCGAGTGGTATTTTTTTTGCCTTTTGCAGGATTAGGAAGAATTAAAGGTTCAAAGAAAATTAATCAAATGAAAATACAGATGAAGTAATTATTAACTTCTGGGAGGCAAAAAAAGATGAATAGCCTGTGTCTGGGATGGAACTCGGTGGTAGAATGCCTGCTTAGCCATGGAAGGACCCTTGTAGGCAGGGAGGGAGACCTATGATTCCTAGTCACCTATTACCACTGCAATTTATTTTCCATCCAACAGAGACCAAAATTATTATTACACTTTCTAGCTTTAAAGAGAGATACTCTGCTCTGCATCCATTTTAGAGAAAGATGATTCCAAGGTAAAGTTCAATCCCCACTCCCCTTTCTTTCTTTTAAATCAAAGTGGGGAAAAAAGGCAATTTTCAAGGTGAAGAAACATTTTAACCTACTGTATGACATCAAGCACACTACATAGTAAGTACATAAGACAACTCCACTTCTTTTGGTATATCCATGGCTTCTTAGTTCACACACACCCCAGATACAAAAATGACAAATTGCATTCTCCAACAAACTGATTAGCCTCTAATCATATCCACATAAAGTATGTTCTTCAAGATTTGGCTATACACTGTGTCATCTTCCAGAGGTCTTCCCAAAGTCAAGAGGGGGCAAGCCATCATGCCACCCCCAACACCACTCATAACTCCCATGCTCCCCCTTTCCTTCAGTATTCTTCTTTGTGGCACCCCCTAACATGCCATATGTTTTATTTAACTTCTATTGTCTATCTCTCCTCAACTAGAGGGCAGGCTCATGACAGCAGAGAATTTCATCTGTTTTATGTTCTGCTACATCCCTAGACTACAAATGAATAGGTATTTGGTAAACATGTGTTGAATGAATCAATGAATGAGGCACCTTATTGGCAGGCCTTGTGAATCATTTCCTCCTCTCTGTCACTGTGTTCTACCCACCCGTCCCCCTTTTCCAACCTTTGGTATCCTTCCTCTCATATGATAAACTTCAAGTTATAGAACTAAAAGCACAGATACTTTGCTTTTGTCATATTATAAGTTTTTCTAAGGCTAGTTAGTTTGACACCCTTTAGACATTCTAAATATCAAATTTATAAAAGGACTATCTCCCACTCACAACTGTGAACAAGGCATGTACTTTTATTTATGAGTTATTCTCAAGAGCTACAGCAAAATGTTCAAGGAAACTGAACATCTATGTTACCCAATCTCATGTTACTCTTCTTAAATTCTTATTTGCCAAGGTGACCAAATTATATGCTAAAGAGTTTAAAAAGAGTGCATCCAATTCAGACACACAGCAATTCTGACAGTCACTATCACCTTCAGAAAACAGTAACTTATAATGCACACTAGATGT
Organism: Castor canadensis; assembly: GCF_047511655.1. Lineage (NCBI taxonomy): Eukaryota > Metazoa > Chordata > Mammalia > Rodentia > Castoridae > Castor > Castor canadensis. The sequence continues at coordinate 178,522,212 of NC_133389.1, read as the reverse complement.
TCTAGAACACTGGTTAGCCAAACCACTCTTACAATTTACCTCTTCTCGAAGTTGCCGTTCTCGTTCTTCTTCCAGTTTTTGGATTTCAGCCAATGACAGTGTGGCCTGGGACTGACATGCTGTTGTATTAGACTGTTGGCCCCACGTTGAAGAAGAGGGAAGCTAATAAAAAATGAGAAGGCAGGAGAATTGTTGAGAAAATGTGAAGAGAAAACAAAGAAGCAATTATGCAATGAAAACATCTATTTTTTCCCCTCAACATTTACAATATTCGTTTCAAAACTTCTTGTTCATTTCTTTTCCATACTATTCTCTTAGTTGGTATTTTTCTTCTTTTGCTTAAATTTTTGTCAACTGCCCCAACCCTAAGTTTATTTAAAGATAAATGAAATACACATACATACATTTATAGTTGCTCTGCCATTTTGGGTGGCAAATTTGTTACATCTGACCCTTACATATGTAGCAATATACAGTCATAAAGGGAAAGGAGTAACACAATACGAACTAAATTGGCTTGAGGATTTTTAGCATGTCATGCATAGTTCTGTCTTTTATGAATGAAAGTCACTGTTAACCAGGCTATAGCTCTAGTTATGAAAATTAAGCTTTTTTCTTTGGTACTGGGGTTTGCACTTGCTAGGCCACACCTCTACCACTTGAGCCACACCTCCAGCCCCAATTAAACTGTTTTTAATCAACAACTCTATTTTTCCTATTCTTTAAAATTATTGACTAAAATAATATAAATATGTGGGTCTTGAAAACTTAAAATTTCAAAGTCTGGTAACAGAGACTTCTTTGCCCATCTTGGCCAGAAAATGATAGACTTTAATTTAGGGGCATCTTATGGCTCAAACAAATAAAAACAATGAAAATCAATTCTAACCAGACTTTTTAAATACGCTTAATAAAAACAATGTATGAGCACAGATCAAAACAAACAAAATGCCAAACTGTCCCAATAAAGAATGAACCAACAGCAGAAGTAGTTAAGGGTGCAACTGAGAGGGTGTTTAAATGTTGTCAATATTGCCAAACAGCAAATGGATGTTCTCAACACTGCTCAACATAATCAACCCTTAACATTTTTTGCCCAATATGCCATTTTTCTTAAATACAGCATTTTTCTTAAAATGCCCCTGCAATGGGGTAAGGGAGAGGCCCAGACAGAGCCTAACAGAGCAAAGGAGGGTGGGGATTATGTAGATGAAATTGAGCAAAACCAAACTCTTCATAGGAAATGACACATTTGGAATGCACTGTAAGATAAAGTCAGGCAGCAGATCTCAAACCTGGTAGCATTTCCCAAAGGCAGTTATAAAGATATAGATGCCCTGATTCTACCACACTGAATCACACAGAAGATCCAAAGGTGAGGCCAGAGAATCTGCATGATCTTTGCAAGTCTGATATAGCCTAGCTGCCAGTAGTCACAGATGTTGGCTGAGATCCCAGTGGATGCATCATTCCATTACAATCAGAAACAATCCCCAGACCTCTTCAGCAAGAGGTCAAAAAGCAAGGTACTGTCTCCAGAAATGGCCAAGTTCCCCCTGGGACATCTCTGAGATTCTTCTCATTGTTGCAACAAAATGTGTTTATTCTCTCTCCCCCTCACATACAAACACACACACAATGTATACACGCACAAAATATATACTCTATTTTGTGGGCCTTCTCTCTGGGGTAATGCAGACTAAAAACCTCACACACTGCCAGCAGGAATGTAGGATGGTGCAGCGACTCTGGAAAACAGCCTGGGAGTTTCCTCAAAATGTTCAAAACAGTTACCACGTGACTCAAAAATTCCATTTCTAGGTTTATACCTAAGAAAAATGAAATGAAAACATACCCACACAAAGGCGCATATATATATATATATATATATATATTTATATTTACATTTACAACAGCATTAAGCATGAAAACCAAAGGCGGAAACAGCTCAAATGTCCAAATTGCTGAATGTATGCACATCCATACAATGGAGTATTTATCAGTGATAAAATGGAATGAAGCACTAACACAGGTTACAGCATGGGTAAACCTTGAAAACATTCGCCACATGAAAGAAATCACAAAAGAACAAACAGTGCATGATTCCACTTGTATGGAGTATCCAGGAACGGCCACTCTACACAGGTAGAGGAGAGAGAGCAGAGTGTGGATGCCAAAAGATACAGGGTTTCTGTAAGGGGAAGAGGAATGATGAAAATATTCTAAAAATCAAGTATACTGATGGCTGTACATACCTGTGAGTACACTAAAACCCAATGAATCATATACACTATAACTTGAATTATATAATACATGAACTATCTCAGTATAGCTGTTTTAAAAAACTGATTTTCCTCATTTGGCAATCCCTCATAACCATCTTGATCTCTTTATCTTCACTCAAAATGTTTATCTATAAAATACCTCTAGTCTTTACTGGAGGATAAGGAGCAAAAACCAGACACGTCAGATCTAGAAAGTACTAATGTCTTTGTTTTCTCTCTCAGTCCATATTTTGATCAGTCACTACATCCAGTGATATGGCCTCTTAAAAAGGTCTTTTTCATGGCTGTGGAGTCAAATACATCTACTCCCAACTCTTAGCTCAGAACCAAGGACTCAGCATTATTCTCAGTGCTGACCCTTTTTGGTAAAATATAGGCATCAATATCTATGCTTTGTAAGAAGGTATTGTAAAGACTAAGCAATGTAACTTATGGAAAGCTATTGTATAAGACTGTATTGTGAAGACTAAACAATTTAACTTATGGAAAGCTGCTGGTATGGTGCCTGACATAAAACACTCACTCAGTAATTAGTGGTATCTCCCTGCTCCCCCTCTCCCCCACTAGGCTTAGGCTTTGGTTAAGCCTTCTCTGTATGACTACTGGTCTGCTAATCTTCAGTTTTATTTCCTTTAAGTCCATCTTCCATTTGGCTCTCCTACAAATTGCTAGTGTTACTGCCTGTGTTGTGCATATTTTTAAGTTCTAATTCTTTAACAGGGTTTAGATAACCCTGCCTGTACTTATCTCATACCTCACACTCTGGCAACAGGAACCTGCTTTTTAAATCTTCCCAAATGTTCCACAGTGTTTCTAAACTTCATACCTTTGCTCACTCCATGATGCCTCTTTCATAACTTCTTAACCACCAAACTGCCAATTCAACTTAAATGTCCCTGATAGACACTTAAGTCTCAGATTTTAACCAGCATCAGAATCCTTTGGAGAGTCTGTCCAAACACAGTTTACTGGGTTCTACTCATACAGGTTTGAACTCTGTAGGTATGGAGACTTTGTATGTTTCATGACTTCCCAGGTCACTTGACTCTGAGAACTACTTCCTAATGTCACCTCAACCTCTATACTCACCACACTGTATTCTCAATTCATCTTCACAGATCTTTTTTTTTATAATTATTACTCATTTATTCACATGTGCATACATTGTTTGGGTCATTTCTCCCTCCTGCCCCCTGCTCCCATCTTCACAGTTCTTTATCCTGTGAGTTCCTTGAAGACTGGGGAGACTAAGCCTCATCACTAACTGCAAAGCTTGCATGGAGTTATACGGAACCTGCCAAAAACTAATCTTCCTTTCCCAACCACTGGGTTTCATAAGCAATCCTGTTATGTTTCCATTCAACAAAGGCTTGGTGTGGCACACCAGCTTCTCCCTTTGTCCCTCAGGTCTAGGAAGTCAGCAAATTCAGGCTTGCTAACTAACTACACCAGGCCAGTTCTCTCCCTTTGGCCCTCCCTACTTGTCCTTACTACCACCATCACCGTTTACTGGGTTCCTATTCTTCACTTTTTCCTTCACTCAAACAATGTTCTGAATCCTCTTAAAACAACACTTTGTATATTATCACCTCTTAATCCAACTTCCAATAAGCCACCATCTCCAACTGTATTTCAAGCCCTATCTTCTGGTTCCCTTTTACACATCCAGATGCTGATATGTCTATCTACTGCTCTTGCAAGTCTGTGAGCTCTCAGAGAGCAACAGGCTTTTTCTTTTGTTTTAGCAGTGCTAACTGGTACAGAAAAGGTGCTCTAACAATCATGGAGCCCCATTAAATGTATGAACTGAACAGACCGTCGTCTTGTTTAAGCCTGCATCACTGCTCACGTCTCATCCTATTCTGTGTATGCCTCTCTTACTTAAATGCCTAACAGAAAGCACATACATCATGTTCTATTTTGTTGATGATTCACATATCGTTGTATTTAATGATAAGCAGTTTTTCTGCTACCAACACTGCCAGCCATCTGCCTCACTAAAACATGTCAGTGAGTGGCTCCTATGGTTGTGTCTAGTGCTATACCTTCATCTGTGCCAGCTGCTGCTGCTGCTGCTGCTGCTGCAGCCTCCGGAGGGCCTCTTGCTGCTGCTGCCTCTGGCGCATCACCTCCTTCTGCCGCTGTAACTCCAGCTCTTTCCTCTTCCGCTCCTCCTCCTCGTGCCGGAGTCTGGCTGCTTCCTCTTCCATTCGCAGCCGGTTCTCTTCTAATCGACGTTGGGCTTCTTCTTCTTCCCGGGCCCATTTGGCAGCCTCCTCTTCCTTTCCAGAAGAAAAAATTAAAGAGAAAAAGATTTTATTAATTGTAGGGAAAAAGTCTGAATCACTTATGAAGGCTTCTATCAAATGCCAAATAGAAATGATAGAGAGGCCAGGCACCAGTGACTCACACCTGTACTCCTATCTATTTGGGAGGCTAAAATCTGGAGGATTGAGGATTGAGGCCAGCCCAAACAAACAGTTCATAAGACCTCATTTCCAAAATAACCAGAGAAAAATGGGCTGGACGCATGGCTCAAGCAGTAGAGCACCTGCTTTACGAGTGTGAAGCCTTGAACTCAAACCTCAGTCCCACCAAAAAAGAAATGACAGAGAAAGTGGATATATAACACGTAACAGAAGTGACTTTTCTTTTAAAACATATTTATAGTGGTTATGTATAAATATGATGTACTCCAGGGTACAACTCTAATGGATTACAGAACTGTCACTTTTAAGTTCTGTGGTAAAAACGCTGATCTAAAAAACTGACCCCCACCAGCTGCAAGAAAGTCTCCTAACATGCTACTTTAACATTGCAGACTAAGCAAGCTTTTCTGGGTGCTATGCGATGAGCAACCAACACTCGGCAACGACACTGATTACCATGAAAGCCTGAGTCAGGTCTAGAACCAAAGCAACTATTCAAGACCACTGATTCCAACCAGAACTCATTTTGCTATTCGAAATCTTCTCACTTCTGTAAGTATTTTCACTGTGTCTGCAATTTTCTGTCTCACCCAGATGACATGCTCTTCCCTGTGAGTCCCCTAAGAGGACTCTCAGGTCTTGGGAAAGCAGATTTCCTCTTTGCCTTTGACAATGCCCAAACACCCCTTGTTCATTTCCCCTATGGTGCCAGGGGGACCTGCTCCCAGGCTTCCTGAAGTAGTTTCTATTTCTACCTAGCAAACAGCTCCTTTAAGCCTTCTTTCTTGCAGAAAAAGTTTTCCTGCCACATTAGAGATTTAAAAATACCAGATTTTGCTTTAAAGCTCCCAATGTGACTAAGAACAGCCATGGAATCTTATCTAGGCCATAGTGACATTTGCTAGCAAACTTCTGAAAGAGACATTCTTTCCAGACAAAAGGAGTAAAAGATTAGTGAACAAACACTCCTTTTTTTTTGGACAGAGGTTGTATAAAGGTGTGATATCTGAAATTTTCTTAATCATGAAATAAATTCAAACCTCAACACACAAAGAAATGGTACAGCAGAAGTATGCAAAGGATCTGAATCCAATGGTATCACTAAATCTCTGAGAGTATAAAAGATTACAGACAGAGCTCCTTGGTAAGTGAGGCAACAATCTCATCTACTGTCTGAGCCACCTTCAGGTTTGTTTTGCAACTGAATGTATCCAAATTCTAGCAATCACTTCTTGCATATTCATCACCCACATAAGTAAGTGAGTTTCTTTTCTGTTGTTGTTGATTTTTTTCTTCTTTTTTTTACTCTTTTTATGTGAGTTTCTTAAAGACAGAAACAATTTCGTAAAAAGACATACTCTCTGGGCATGGTGATACACATCTGTAATTCCAGTACTGAGGAGGCTAAGGCAACAGGATCATGAGTTTGAGGCCAGCGAAGTGAGTTCCAGACCAGTCTGGGCTACCTAGCAAGACCATCAAAGTCCAAAAGAAAAAAAGAAAAAACAAAGAAAACCAGTCTTATACTCCACCAGAAAACAAGCAAAATAACTGGCATAGAGTACACAGACTAAATTAGTTAATAGGTAAAATGAGTCAATACACACACTAACTGAAAAGCTATTCACTAACAGAATTTTGGTTTATGAAAGAGTTTTAATTTAGAACCTGGGTAAAAGCAAGTCACCAAGAAACAAAACGTGTCAACCAAGAAACAAAAAAAATTCATATCCTTAAGTAAGGACTATACATAATGACTTCCAAAGAATCATTTCTAAGGAGAAACTTAAGAGTAGAAAAACCTAACAAACACTGTCTTGGCCAAGTGATCAAAGTTTACATTAACAGTTCTAAATCACATTGATAATATATACCCTTGATATGTGATGAAAATACCACTTTGCCTCTATTGTCTTCCTCCTAAATGCCTACAACCCAGTCTATTTATGAGAAAAACTTCAGACAAATTCAATAGAGAGAAACCCTATAAGATACTGACCAGTATTCCTTAAAATTATCAAAGTCATCAAAAACAAAGAAAGGGGCTATGGAGTGTGGCTACTCAGGGTAAATCACACACACAAATTTAGAATAACAAGGCCTAGATTCAATTTCCAACACATTAAAAAAAGTTTTTTCTGGTTTGTTTTTTTTTTTTTAAGTCTGAGAAGCTGTCACACTAAGAAGGGTCCCAGGAGACATGAGAGTTCACTGTACTAAAATCCTGGAAAAGATGTTAGAGAAAAATCTTAGAAAGTCTGAATAAACAATGGACTTTAGTTAATAATAATTAACTGATTTCCTTGTAACGAATGAACCATACTAATGTAAGATATTAAAAACAAGGGAAACTATATGCAAGGGGCATGTAGGAGCTCTCTATATTATTTTCCCAAATTAGCTGAAAATCTGAAACTGTTCTAAAAATAAAGTTTACCAATCAAAAAAAAAAACAGATCTACCCATGTTCTTAAACTTTAGACTAAAATGTTGGCTTCCTTTAATGGCAGAGTATGACAATTGGACCAACTGTCTCACATGTGATATAAAAGCTTAACAAAATTTTAAATAAAAAAACAAATTTAAAAACTCTGGAATACCAGAAAGAAACAAGAGTCTATCTTTAAAAAAAAAACAAAATGTGGCTAGGAGTGGTGGTACACGCCTGTAATTCCAAGAGTCTAGGGGCTGGGCGGGAGGATCCAGTGTTTGAGAACTGCTTGAGCTACATAGTAAGTTTGAGGCCAGCCCGAGCTACCCCAGTGAGATCCTGTCTCGAAGACCAAATGAAAGCTAGGAGTGTAGCTCAGTGATAGAGCACTTGTCTGGCATATATGAGGTACTGGGTTAAATCCCTAGTACCACAAAATAAATGAACAAATAACTAAATGTAATGTTTGTAACCACTGCACTCCTCAATTCACAAAGGGCTTTATTAGCTAGCTTGAGATGGCAAAGACCAAAGTACTGGAATAGAAGAGTAGCCATAAATGTAGAAAGAATGGAGTCACACAAGAGATGACCCTCACCCCCAAACCTGAACAGACTTTAAGTTGAAGACTACAACTAAAGATAAGAGCATTTCATGACATTAAAAGTGGACATGGTGGCACACACCCATAATCCTACCACTTGGGAGGCTAAGGCAGGAGGATCTTAAATAGGCAGCCTGGGCTACCATAGATCCTGTCTCAAAACAACCAAAAACCAAATATATACATAAAACAGTAAAAGGTTCATCAAGGAGACAGAAGAGTAATAGATGCAACTAATAACCGACCTTACAAAGACATGAGAGCTAATACTAGCAAAACTAATGGACACATAAAACACAATCTGAGATCTTAACATCCCTCTCTTGGCACTAATAAAAACAAGTAAAAACAATAGAATATTAAATATTTGAATGCTATCAATCATCTTGACCTCTTATTCACAGAACACCACACTGAACAACTGAGGAATAAGCATTCTATATAAATGCACATGGAATGTTCACCAAGATACACCATATGTTAAATCAAAAAAATGAGTCAATAAACTTAAAACTTGATCTTATAGACTGTATGTTCCTGAAGACAATACAGTTAAGTTAGAAATAAATACAAATAAGATTACCAAGAAAGGCTCCTAAATACTTGGAAATTAAGTAACTACATACTTGAAAATTAAGTAACTATTTTATATAATAACCCACAGGTCAAAGCAGAAATCACAAGAAAAATCAGAAAATATTTTAAATTCTAATGAAAATAATTGTGAGATGTAGCTAAACCAGTGCTTAGAGGGAAATTGTTCCTTTACATGATTTATAAGAAAAAAAGTTTAAAATTATCTAAATTTCTATGTTAAGATGAGCAAATTAAACTGAAAGTCAGTAGATAAAGTAACAGTGCCTACAGGAGAAAATCATCAAACCCAAAAGTTGGTTCTTTCAAAACACTGATAGAACTTGATAAATTGGCAAGACTGATTAAAAAAAAGAAAACTCCACAAACCAATATAAGGAATCAAAGGACCACTGCTGTATAGATTATACAAATATAAATAGAAAAGGATTACCAATGAATACTGAACTTGGCAACTATGCCAGAAAGCAAAAGTTATAAATATTAATGACACAAGATGGGTGCTATTGGCTCACACCTGTAATCCTAGCTACTCAGGAGGCAGAGATCAGGAGGATCAAGGTTCAGTATAGGCCCTGAGTTCAAGGCACAGTACCAAAAAAAAAGCCACTCTACAAAGAAAATTCTAGGATCAGATGGTTTCAATGGTGAACCCTATCAAATAAAGAACTAATGCCAATCTTACTGAAACATTTTTCATAAAATAGTGGAAGAAAGTATCATTTTCTAGTTTCTCTAAATAGCACAAGCCTAACACCAAAATATGACACACACAAAATTACAGAGCAATATTTCTCATGAACAAAGATGCAAATATCCTAAATATAGTAACAAATTAGGCAAACATATTAATTAGGGTGTAATCCAGGAACACAAAGTTGGTTTAACATTAAAAACTCAGTCAGTATAACAGAATATGAACAGAATAAATGAGAAAACTAAACTGTCATCAATAAAAGCAAATAAAGCATTTAAAAAGTTTAATATCCATGAAAATTTTTCAACAAACTATGGGAACCTACAACATTTGGGATGTGTGTAGTGGGGTGTTACTGGGGACTCAACCCAGGGCCTTGGGCCTTAAGTGCATGTTCTACCACTAGGCAACAATGCTTGTATGATCCTCCCCCATCCCCCAACCCCCTGGCCGCAAAACTTACAATATATTTAATGTTGAAACACTGAACATTTTCTTCCTAAAATTAGGAACAAGGCTATTCATTGTCTATTTTAACAATTATCCAAGACTGGAAAAAAAGAAATAAAATTATTCATATTAAATCAAAGAGAAAATTGTTTACATAGTAAATTCTAAGGCATCAACTAAAATGGTATCTGAAATAGTATTAGAAGTAATAAGTTTTTATACGGTCTGAAGACACAAGACCAATATATGGAAAACAAGTGCTTTTGTTTTTTTTTGTCTTTTTTGGTGCTGGGATCGAACCCAGGGCCTCACGCATGCTAGGCAAGCGCTGTATCACCGAGCTACATCCCAGCCCTACAAGTGCATTTTTTAATAGCAGCAACAAACAAGTGGAAAACAATCCCCCCCAATCCCCACCCCATAACTGGGGATTAACTCAGGGCCTCATGCTTGTGAGGTAAATGGCTATAAACCCAGTCCAGAAAAGTTTTTAAAATTCCAGTAACAGCAGCATAAAAAATGAAATGCTCAATAAATTTAACAAAAGATGTGCATGACCTCTATAATGCAAACAGAATGTTATGGAGAAAAATTAAGGAGAACATGGATATAACCATGGTCACTGATTATAAGAATCAATATACATCTAAAGCAATCCTAATCACAATAGGCTCTTATTTCTACAAAAATTAAGAAGATGAATTTAAATTTTAATGAAAAGGCAAAAGCCCTAAGATAGTCAAGCAGTCTTTGATAAAAGAACAAAGTGGGAAGATGCTGGATGACTTTTAAGACTTGCAATAAAGCTACAGTAAGTTAGTGCATTACTTGTTGAAAGACAAGCTGATCAATGGAACAGAAGAGTCTAGGAGAAGAACTGTATTTAGGATTGTGACAAAAGCATCAAAGATTTTTCAATGGCAAAAACAGAGACTCTACAAAAACTGGTTCTGAACCAACCTGTTCCTCACACCAAACACAACCAAGAAACCCAAAACTACCAATTCAAATTTACTGCTTTATGCTATCAAAAAAAAAAAATACAGGTCATAATTTAGTGGTCCTTCAGGAAAGCCAAGATTTTTATGGAAAGTAAACAAAACAAAAAGAAAATTAAAAAAACTGCACTAGCTCCGTGATAAAACATGTGCCTAGCACGTTCAAGACCCTGGTCAATCCCCAGCACCACAAAAAAGATTTCATGAAAATTAAGTCTCTTCTTAACAAAAGATGCCACTAAGAAAACAGACAAGTCATAGCTTGAAGGAAAGTACATGCAAAAGATGTATTTAACAAATAATATGTATTCAGAATATAAAGATTCTACTAAAAGAGTTAAAGTATACAATTCTATTTATTAAAAAGAAGATATGCTGGACATTGGCAACATTAAAAACTTAAGTGTAAAGCATGCCACTAAGAAAGCATGAGAATAGAAAACCCAGAAATAAATCATGCATTTATAGTCAACTCATTTTTAGTAAAGATGTCAAGAATACACAAGTGGGAAAAGGACAGTCTCTTCAATAAATGGTACTAGGAAAACTGGGTATTCATATGCACAAGAATGAAATCAGACCTTCCTCTCAAACACTGTACACAAAAATCATTAAATTACTGAAGCCGAGAATTTGATGCACACTATTTTGTTAATTTTGTGCAAGTCTGAAAGTTACTAAAAAATCTATACCTTTTATATTTTTCACTGTATAGCTGAGCAACATCAAGGAATGACAAGAACCAGTTAGCTTTTTTTTTTTTTTGGTAATTTTCAGCAAACCTGAAAAAGTTTCAGAAAGGCTGTATGAATATCCTAATTACTATTTTTCCTAGCTTCAAAGGAATAATTATGAGTATCTGATCTGGCAGCCGGTGGCTCACGCCTGTAATCCTAGCTACTGAGGAGGCAGAGATCAGGAGGATTGCGGTTCGAAGCCAGCTTGGGCAAATAGTTCCCAAGACCCTATCTTGAAAATACTCATCACAAAAAAGGGCTGGTGGAGTGACTCAAGGATAGCTCAAGGTATAGGCCCTGAGTTCAAATCCCAGTACTGCAAAAAAAAAAAAAAAAAGAGGAAAAAAATAAAGAGTATGTGGCTGGCCACCTGCTTGCGTAATAATTCTTCCTGCTTCCGCCTTTCTTCCTCTTCTCTTCTTCTTTCCTCCAGTCTTCTAAGAGCTTCTTCTTGCTGCTGTCTTTCTTCCTCTTCTCGCTGTCTCCTTAATGCAAGTTCTTGCTCCCTCTGACGCCGAAGAGCCTCTTCCTGAAGGAAAAAAAAAAAAAAAATAGGGTGGGAGGAGGTACATGTGAAACTTTGGGTCTATCATAATTCTATATCATAATTTGAAGAGGAATAGCTTATGTGCTGCTAAGTCTCCATAAATATAAAACCAGGATTTAGAGTAAGAAGTATTTATGTGAGTTGGGGAGGTAGGAATATTAAGAGTAAAAAACAAACAAAAAAAGCTATATGGAGCTGACTGCTGGTGGCTCGCACATGCAATCCTATCTACTCAGAAGGCAGAGATCAGGAGGATCATGGTTCAAAGCCAGCCTGGAGCAAATAATTCACGAGCCCCTATCTCGAAAAACCCCTTCACAAAAAAGGGCTGGAGGAGTGGCTCAAGGTGCAGGCCCTGAGTTCAAGTCCCAGTACTGCAAAAAAAAAAAAAAAAAGCTATATGGGAGGCTAAGATCAGGGAAATGGAGTTCAGGGCCAGCCTGGCAAAAAGTTCACAAGACCCCAACAAAACAGAAAAGGCTGGGCATGGTGGCTCACACTGGTCATCCTACCTACAGTGGAAAGTGAATATAGAGGAAGATCATGGTCCAGGTTAGCCCGAGCATAAAGTAAGACCCTATCTCAAAAATAACTAAAACAAAAAGGACTTGGAGGCATGATTCAAGCAGCACAGTGCCTGCTTAGCAAGTGTAAAGCCCTGAGTACCCGAGTACCACCACCACCAAAAAATAATAATAATAATAAAAAGAAATTGAACAATTAATTATACTTAAAATATTAGTCTATCCTGGTTTTTATATCAGTAACATACATTACTGATTAACCCTAAGGAGAGTAATTAGAACTCAAGTTTTGGGGGGTTTCTCTACTGGTACCTTCAGTTCCTATTTTTTAGTCAACTAGAAACCTAAAGCATAAAGAGGTCAAATCAACATAGCGGCCAAAAATTCCTGGTGAGGTAAAAATAAGCTCTTCCAGTTAGAAGTGCTGAAAAAAAGCTGTGTGTCCCAGAACATGTTCTGAAGAACAAAGTTCCACCAATATTATTAAGTAGTACCCAGAAAAGGATTCTATTGTCAAAATCATTTAAGGAACACTGAGCACTACAGAATTAAATGGATTTCTTTATTGCAGTACTTCTTAGAGATCTTTTATACTGACACATAGTATAACGCTAAGAAATATAAGTAGTTCTAATCTAATCATGTTTTCTTCACAAAGCACCTCCTGGAACCAACAAGCAGGAAATAAGCAATGAAGGCTAGACTATGGGGACACTATAGCAGATTCTTTCAATTGGAATCTATAAACCCCCCCCCCAAAAAACGGGCCAAGCAAGTGAAAAGCTGCAAACAAGTTTCATATCCAATAATATGGAACTGACTATTAGAAATTTAGGGGATGAAATTTCACATAGTACATATGACGATATAGATTTGTAGATGTATATCTGACATGAAAAGATAATATGATTCATTAATGTCAAAAGCAGTACAATAGGTAAAAATGATACATCTCTTAAATAAGCACAAAGTTGGCCCTCTGACCTATCAGCTCAACCAACCATGGACTGTATTTGACAATCAAAAATCACACCTAAACTGGACATGTATGGACTCTCTTTTATGTCACTTTATTTCTAAGAAAAATACAGTAAAACTACATATGCACCATTTACATTGTATTAAGCATTATAACAAATATAGAGGTGATTTAAAGTATACAGGAAGATGTGAATAGGTAATATGCAAATACACCATTTTACATGAGAGATTTGAACATTTGCAATTTTGGTGTCTGTAAGGGTCCTAGAACCAATCCCCTGCAGAAACTGAGGGGTAGCTATATATAGTTGCCTTCCCATTTTGAAATACTAATCACTAACACAGTGAGTAGGAAAGGCTCATAAGGGAAAGAATAGAGGGCAGGGATCTTAGTCAAAGATAAATACATTTTTCAAAAGTGTATTTGAATAAACGAAGAATGTGAAAAGATGCTCAACATCACTAATCATTTGGGAAATATGAATCAAAACAATTAGATACCACACATACCCAGTAGGAAGACCATTGTCAAAAAAACAAAACACAACAACAAAAAAGTAACAAGTGTTGGCAAGGATATGGAGACACTGAAACTCCTGTGCACTGCTAGTAGAAATGGAAAATGGTGTAGTCGATTTAAAAACACCATGCAGTTCTTCAAAAACTTAACAACAAAATTCACATATAATCCCACTTCTGGATATATACCCAAAAGAGCTGAAAGCAATGGCTCAAACAGATATTTCTATAGTCATGTTTATAACAATATTATTCCCAATACCCAAAATGTAGATAGAAGTTATCCAAATGTCTACTGACAGATGAATGGAAAATCAAAAATGTGGTAGCTATATAATGGAATATTATTCTGCCTTAAACACAAAGGAAATTCTAAGACATGCTACAACATGGATAAGTGAAAAAAGCCAGCCACAAAAGGACAAATATTGTATGGTTTCACTTACATGAGATACCCAGAGTAGTCAAATTCATACAGACAAGAAAAAGTATGGTAGTTATCAGGGACTGAGAGAAGGGGAAAACGGATTCCGTGATGGAAGAAATTTCAGTTCAGGAAGGTGAAGTTGTTCTGCAAACGCACTGTGGTGAGGATTGCACAACAATGTGAACATATGTAATGTCACTTAAATGGTTAAGAGGGTTACTGAAGTTTTCCTTTTTCCAAAAAGTCTACATGGCTTTAAAAGCAAAGTAACATTTAATACTGTGCACCAACACTATGTCCTCATCTTTATTTTTTGGTGGTGCTAGGGTTTGAACTCAGAGCTTTTGTGCTTGCTAGGCAGGCACTGTACCATTTGAGCCACTCTGTCAGTCCTTTTCTGTTAGTTATTTTCGAGATAAGGTCTAAAAGAACTATTTGCCTGCGGCTGTCTTCAAACCACAATCCTCCTGATCTCTGCCTCCTGAGTAGATAGGATTACAGGCATGAGTCACCAGCGCACGGCAGAGCCTCGTGTTTTTAATATTAAGAGTAGACCTTCTTGAGAGCATGGGGTCTCACACCTCTAATTCCAGCTACTCAGGAGGTGTAGATGAGAAAATCACAGTTTATGAGGTCAGCCCAGGCAAAAAGCAAGAGACTGTATCTGAAAAGTAACTAAAGCAAAAGGGTTTGAGGCATGGCTCAAGTGGCAGAGTGCCTGCCTGACAAGCAGGAGGCCCTGAATTCAAGAACCCATTCTAGCCTCCAACCCTGAAAAAAAGATCGACTTTCTGAAATCTAACTGGTTTATAAAATGCAGGAAATCAATTCCAAGACTCACTTACTAAGACTGAAGAATACTCCTCCAGTGAGTGTTGGTGGAAAAAGAGATTCTTTTTGAAGGTAAGTGAGTCCTCTAAGGTTCTAATCCCAATCCTGCTATTACCTATTCCCTTGTTGACAACAGTATGGAAATAAGCAGGTCACGAAAGTCTTTGCCATGAACTGCTCCTATAGACGGAGTTCCCAGAGATATACCTGTTTCCTTCGGGCAAGCTCTTCTTCTTCCCGTCTTTTCCTCTCTTCCTCCTGCTGCCTCCGAAGAATTTCTTCCTGTTGTCTTCGGAGCTCTTCTTGCCTCTTTCGCTCCTCCTCTTCCCGTTTTGCCCTTATTTCTGCCTCCCTTCTCTCCTGCTCTAGCTGGGATTATACAAGAGTATTCTCAGAAACTTGAAAGCAAGCACCAGGGCATCCCTAAAGCATTGACCAATGTCATCAGAGAAGCTGGGAGGTACAAACCCTGTTCCAAGTTGTGTTGAAATCCTGTGTGAACTACAAGCTCTGACATGTCACAATAATCACTCTAAAGTTTTATACTCTTCTAAACTAAATGCATTTTCTTCTCACTCTTGTCACTCCATGCTACATTATATCCCATCTGATAGATGTGGGACAGAAAGTAGCCAAAATGAGAGTACATCAGAACTGTACAGGGGTGATATGTCTGGTGTTTTTTTTTTTCCTTTCAACTCAGCCTTACAAAAGATTATCTGACTGAAGATCTAACAGTGTGGTTATAAGGTTCTGACAGGTATGTAGTAAAGCTACTAGGAATTAACTTAGGAATTACTAGCCTCATTGCCACAGCTCTAGTTCAGGTCTTTGCAATTCTAATTAACAATGTACAGATATTTTCTCAGTCTTAGTATTTATAAGAAATGCTCATACCATGAATAGTGTAACTAAAATATACATATGTGCATGATCATTCATGTGTCAAGTAACAATCACTTGCTCATTAATTAATTTGAGGTTTTATGTGGGAGAAGATAGCACAATAAGGATATGATATGAATGTACCTATGCCAGCTAAATAGCAATAAGCTAAAAGGAAAAAGTATAACTAGCCAGAGAAAGAGACATGAGTACACAGAAACACTTATGTCCTGTAGCTACAAGTTGTGTACTGCCACGGAAGGAGGAGTTTCAGACCTTTGCAGCTTTGGCCTTCTCCAGCTGCTGAAGCTGTTCTAAGGCAGGGCCTGGTGTCGTGGTGTCCAGGGGAAGATCCCATACACTACCACCTTCCCAAACTGTAAACAAGGAAAAATGAGAGTGGTGAGAGATTACACAGATGGTCACGCACCCCTGAACATAATGAAAAAAGCTGATTCTCTGGGACCGAACAAGACCCATAATATGTATTTGCTTTGTTCAGTTTTGTTTTTGAGACAGGGTCTTGCTATGTATCCCAGACTGGCCTCACTTGATGTCTTCCTGCCTCAGTCTCCTGATGCTGAGGTAATAGGCATGTGTCACCATGCCTGGTTGTTTTGCTTTTAAGTGGACTGAACTGCTAGTGGGCTCTAGTTTCTACCAATAATCCTTCAATACATATGGAAGGAAAGGAATTATGAAGCATTTACCGGGAAACTGATTTCATCCATGCAAGACTTCGTAAAGGCATCTGTTGATGTGCATTTTTACAGATGAATAAACTAGTTTTAAAAGTCCCAAGGGCACATGTCAAGCATGTGACAATACCAGGAATTCAATTCCAGTGTATCAGACTCCAAAATCCATAAATTTCCAATAACAATACAGACTCTTGCTACACATCAACTACAGAAAAGTAGTTGGTCACACACGGGAAATATATTAAATGCCACTGAATTATTCACTTTAAAATGGTTACAACATAAAGTTATTCTTAGTAAAGAGAGAAAAGGGAGTATGTACACTATAGCTAGAGCTGGGGAGGTCTTTGGAAAGGCTAGTCAGGTCTCAAAAAAGATATTTGGTCTGGCTGACCTAAAAGGCAGCACAAGGCCAGACATGGAAATAAACAGATAAAAGCTCCTGAATTCATTTATCCATTGCCAGCAAGGTTTTTTGACACCACTATTTAGCATTCTCTATTTTCTATATGTCAATTATAATCTATTTCCGGACTATTAATATGGTCCGAATAAAATTAATGGGTTATTTAAAGGATCTTAACTGCATACAAACCTAAAGTCAGAAATTGTTTAATAAGGTACTTAGAGTTTCCAAAACAGTGGAGAATATTTTAACATTCTAACTATAAATAGGTACCAAGAAAAAAAATAATGTATACATAGCATGGGAAGTTTTTGAAGGAGGACACTCAGTCCTTCTACCATAATCTGCAGGGTCAATGTTAAGAGCACCATGGCTTGGTGGCTCAACAGCTCTAAGAAAACATCACCAACAGTTTTTACAGTTTCTGAGAATCTTCAACACCAACTATTATCTCTTATAAGGATCATTTTTCAAACTTTCCATCTCTGCAAGTATCAGACCTTAAGAAACAGAAGAGCTTGTGCCGCTAATTATCAAGATTTAAAACAACAAAACAAAACAAAAAAAACCAATCCCCAAACTATCTAATTTGATGCAAAAAGATCTGAGAATTGAAGGAGGGATTCACTTCAAAGCACACTTTTTTGTTCCCAAAATTCCTGAGCATCTGTTGTTAAAGTGCATATCAATGTTTAACTCAAAACAAAAGATTGCTATTCCTTATGTTTTTACTTAAGCTTCTTTTGTTCCTCCCTCACCACCTCCCCCAACACTGGCTGAAGAAACAAAAACAATCTTTTCCAGGGCTGAAGGTATTGTTCAGTGGTAGAGCACTTGACTAGCATGTGTAAGGCCCTGTGTTCAATGTCAGCACCAATTTAAAAAACAAAACAAAACAAGAACAAAAAAAAAAAAAACCTTTTCCACACTGTCAGAGCAGCATGCATAAAAAAAGAGAACCAAACCAAAAAAATTCAAGAAACATACACTAAACAATTTTTAACAAACAGGTAAGTGTGTTTTCAAGAATTTACATTCAATCCTTTCCTTAGCTCTATTAAAAATGGAACTTCTTATTGAAATTCAATACAAAAACGGATCCAAATCTCTGGCGCATTTAATAAAATTGCTACACTCTAAATCCATGGATGCATACTACGGGCAAATCTAAGTTTTTGTTTTACCTGTGGGCTGTGAAGCTGCTGGCTGAAGCTCCCAGATAGAGGCAGTATCTGGCACTGACACAGACCTAGTTACTGAGGGAATGATGTTCTGATCAGATATTCTGCAAAAGGGAAATAAAAAAATTAACGTGTTCTTGTCACTTGCAGAAATTAAATATAGAGGAATGTCTAGACTATTTGTAGATTTTCCAGGCTGTATGGCCAGAAAACTCTTTCATTATTTAAAATAAATCCTAACACTACCAAAGCAGTTAAGAGAGGAAAAGATGAGGCACAGTGAGATCCTTTATGGTATTAGCAAAAACTGATTTTTCTATTGCCATACCTGCTATCCTTAAAAACCCCAAATTATCTCAATGAAATCATGGAGGCAGCATGCTATAATGAGAAGCCGTAAGTTTTGCATTTTAGTTCTGTCTCTGGAGTTTTCCATGCATTAGGTTAGCAAGTCCTTTAGTCCCAGTTCGTGTATCTTCAAAATGAAGAGCCCACCACTACCTACTTGCCACACAGATGGGGTAAGGCTCAAATAGAAAATGTGAGTAACTCTGATTACATTGAACACTAGAGTTTTGAAAGCAGTAACTGACACATCTTCAGGAGCTAAAGCAAATATCCTGGATGATAATCTAAAAACGGCAGAAACTTAAGACCATCCCCATAACTGCATTTTCTGTAGACCTACCTTAATGATTGTTATTTGGTTATTATTCAAAACTGTATCCTCTATGAGTAAAAAAAAAGACCAAATAAATGCTTAACCCCAGCTAATTTTTTAAAATTAATATATATTTTATTATATTGTTCTTACACACAACATGCAGGTGTGTTATGTGTATGTATTCTGTTGCACATCATCACAAATATCCTCTTTTCTCGTCCTTGAACACACACGCACACGCGTGCGCACACACACAAGACACACATGCACACACACACGAGCACGCATGCACAGAACACACATGCACACACACACACGCACACACACAGGGTGGCACATAATAGAATGACCACTAACCTCATCTTCAGAGCCTGGAACTGCTGGAGAAGAAGAGCCAACTGTTGCTGCTGCTGGGATGACAAGGCTGCTTTCTGTTGTTGAGCCAAAACCTGTGCATATTGTTGTCTTCAAAAAGTTAAAAAAAAAAAAAAAAAAAAGTATAACCTATTTACTCCCATTTATTTCACTTGAGATACTGAAAGACAAAAAGTTCGGCTCATTACCTCCCCAAAACCATCATTAGAAATAGCAATCAAATACATTTTATAATTCTTTGTGATAATAATAGTCACATAGTTCACTCCAGAAAAAACTGACTTAACTGAAATGTATGTTTCTGGGTGAAAAAGGACACACAATGCACATAGAACACACACATATATGAACACATGTCACAATGTATAAACATACACATAAATATATAAACATTATATATACACATATGTATATATGTACATCATAGCAAATACCCTCAGCTATTTCCAAATGAGGCACTTTGTGCAAAAAATAAATTCACTTTTATTAAAATTCACAAATTTTATGTTTCAACTTAGAATTTTTTAGGTAATTTTTTTCCTACCACATCTAAAAGGACCAAAAAGTAATAGTAATTATTTTCTGCTTTGCAGGCCATACAGACTCTGTTGCAATTACTCAATTATGCCTTTGTAAGGCAAAAGCAGTCAGAGACAATAGGTTTTAAATAAAAAAAAAAAAGAAAAGAAAAGAAAAAATGTATGTCTGTGAGCAAATACCACTTTGCTTATAGAAACAGACAGCAGGCCACCAAAACAAGACTTTGCCAACCTATGCACTAGAGAAAAATCTCACTACTTCTACAAAAGGGTTACAGAAGATGGAAGTGGTAGTACAGGCCTGCAATCCCAGCACTCAGGAGGCTGAGGCAGGAGGGTCATGAGTTCTAAGCCAACAAGAACCTATCCTTCTCCGAAAGGAAGGAAGGAAGTAAAAGTAAAACACAATCTGAGTGACTATGCCATCATTCCACATCACTCCTAACAGTATGTCCTCCCACTCTCTCGCCTAGGTGTTTTCTCTGTGCCACTGAAAACTGAGCCCCTGAAGAGGCACTTGGTTCTTAAAATTTTTGTTGGCTTTTCTTTAGTAACTAAAGACACCTTTATGTGTCATCGCCTGAAAACTTCTGGCATTTAAGAAGTTAAGGCTAAAATTAGGGTGTAGAGTGGTAAACATGTCACTAGTAGGCTACTGAAGTGTCATGGAAGCCTTAAGTTCTCACTGTAAAGGTGAGACTTGGGAGCAGACTCTATCTCAGGCTCCTTTGTCCTTCAGTACATCCTACTGCATTACTGCTCTTACTGTATTAAGAACTGCTGGTATTGGAGGTGCTGCATCTGGTATAAGGCAGTGAGTTCCTGTTGCCTGGTCAGCCGTTCCTGATCCAATTCTCCCTGGGAGTAAAGACGGGGGTGGGGGTGGGGGAAGAAACAGCATTAAATAAATTGCAAAGAACGTAAAAGTCACTTAGTACACTTTGAAAAGGATTTGAAAAATGAAAAATCTGAAAACAAAATGATTCAAGACATTCTCCCACTCACCCTTTTGCCCAAACCTTTAACTAGAAACTCTTAGCATCTTTAAAAACTAAACAATGCCGTCTAGTGGAATAAGGTGGTATGTACATTATAAGAGATTCCCTAAGGAGAGTTAAGGTTCCTGTTTGGTTGCTGTTCTCCACTCTTACACTTCATACTGAATGCTAAACTGTGCTCCATCCAGCTGAAAATTTGCACAGTAGTTGTAAAAAGTGACTTGTAAATTTGGAGATCATGTAGAAATCAGGGAAACAAAACAATACAGAAAGCAGTAAGGAAGTATTATATGTTAGGAATTTTGCATGATAGAAGCTCCTATAGGACAGCTAAATCTTCTACATGAAAACCTCCATTCAAAGAACATTTATCACGAAGGTAAGCTCACTTCTTATCAGTGCTACTCAGGGCAAAGATAGTAGCTCACTGGAAGCAGAACTTTCCCAAGTGCTCCCCTTGAGTGAATACAACTGAGGCTCAGCTCCAATAGCAGAAGTTGGGAAACAGACTGGGGCAAGCATGCCAAAATCCAAATGAGAAGTCTTAGCTCCTGACACGTGCAAGACAAAAACCTTATCTCAACTTCAGAGAAGGGAAATATGGCCCAAACTTGGTATGTAAGTGATATCTATCACCCATAATACACAGTATCATTTTTCTTTGGATTTTAAACAGCTAGGAGAATGTCAGGAACAATTCTCCTCAGCTAGGAATCTATGAGTCATGGGAAAGTATCAGGGCCACTGTGCTTAACTACAAATTCCTGTGACAACAGAGGGCATGATTTACTCTTCTTCATCTCATGAGAACCTACCATAAAGGACTGGCACAGACCCTCAATATATAGTTAATGACTAAGTCATCAACTATAGTGGGTATTACTGTAGAAATCCAGGGTTCACACTAAAAGTGTGATTATAGTAACTTTTAACTGTGCCAGTAACCACTCATTCCAATCAGCAGATGTAAAGGGGAAGTACATTCCAGACCTCCAAAATGAGCTCTGTTGGGAGAGACAAGGGGCAGCTTCAAGAGGAAGCATTCCCCAGCCAAAGGCTTAAGTACTTAAAATATCCTAAAGCACTAGTGGTATTCATTTTAAGGTGAGCCTCAAATTTAAGAATTTTTATGAGTCAGAAAAATAAGAGGCAAATGGAGGTGAGAAGCGAACATGTATTCTAACTAATGGTAACAGGAAATTCAAGGAGGCCAAATGTGTTGAAGTGTACCAGAAAATTAAGGGTAAAAGCTATGATACGAACTTTCAAAGGGAAAGAGTCAGACCACCTAACAGGTGGATTAAGATGGTGGTCTTCATTCTACATCTGCTGGAAAGCTACTGAAGGATTCCATTTGTGCATTTACACACACATGCCTGCCCAGGCACAGGTATGGTTCAGAAAAGTCACTGTATAGGCACTGGGGGCATGGCTCAAGTGAAAGGTGACAAGCACAAGTCCCTAATCTCAAACCCCAATACCGCCAAAAACAAAACAAAAAACCTAAAAAGGTCATTATATAGCTCAGTATTCAGTCTTCCATTCAGACTTTCCAGAACTGTTTCAGTCACTTTCGAAAAAACTACCATTCCTTTCTTCTTAGATGCAACACTAAAGGATTTTGTTTCTAAGAGAATCAAGTGTTCCTGTACCTAATATATATTCCAGGCCAGCTGGAAGGTACTCACCATATGAGGAGGGGGAGCTGGACCTGGAGAGAAGGGAACCCTTCCCCACATTTTCATGATATCACCAAGAGGTTGGAAGCTTTCATCACATGCTCTCTTCACCAGCAAAGACATAGTAAAATAGCCTGCCTGAAACCATTCCGCCATTTCCTGATTATTGAAGGGACCTGTATGAGCACCAATTAATACAGGAACACATTAAGAATCTTTTCAGGCTCAAAGAAAAGAAAGTATTCCCTGAGTCTGATCTTCATAGAAATTTTTTTTTCATAGAAATTTTTATAGTCTCTGAATTTAGTTTACCTCTAAAGGTAAACAGGCTTCTAACTAATTAAACACAACAGAAACAATTTTGAAATAGGCCCTGTTTGTGTTTTTGTTTTGTAGTGCAGAAGACCAAACGCAGGGCTGTGCACATACTAGGCAAGTATTCTACAACTGAGCTATATCCCCAACCCAAACTCTGTTTATATATATCCCAAATTCTAAGCAGTAGTTTAATTACTATAAATTGCATAATTGCCTCTATCCCACTTAATCTCTGTAACAACTCATTTGTCAAAAATGTATGATACAACTGAAAAGAGTAAGTACTTGCTGGGTTTTGTATTACTTGGGCACACAGAATGTAAATGTTCAAGGCTGAACACATTCTCCAATTTTTATTATATTCTGCTAGAGATTAGTGAAGATGAGACAAAATGTAAACAATAATCAATTAGACTAAGCAATCACAGCTTATTTATTAGATAAAAATAAATCTGGCCTGAGGGGGGAGAAATAATGTTCCTTAGATATTTTATAGTAAAAAATAATCAAGTACTTTATATATGAAATTAACAAAGCACTCTGATCAGTAATGAATTCGTTCAACAAATATTTACTGAATACTGACTACATGACCTAGGCAGCAAGAATACAGCAATAAATAAAATGAAGTCTTGGGACTTTTACCTCAGAAAGACGTACCTTTCCCTACTTCTCCTAGTAAGCACAACTAAAAACCATAAACAAACAGGCAGGGCATGGTGGTACACATCTATAATGCTAGCACTTGGGAGGGTGAGGCCTGGCCTGGGCTTCACAGTGAGACCCTTTCAGCAAAGAAGAAAGCAGAGTAGAGAGGGGAGGGGAAAGGAAACTACAGACAATCCCCAACTTAACAATGGTTCAACTTATATTTCTGACTTTACAATGATGTGAAAAAAAGTAATACACACTCAGTAGAAACCCTGCTTTGAATTTTGGTCTTTTCCTGGGCTAACAATATGCAGTACTATATTGTGTTATCATTTTGAGTCACTGCAGCCAGACACAGCTCTTAGTTGGCCATGTAAGCATGATGTTGAAAAAAACAAGATTCTACAGTGTACTATGTTGCTAAACTATGATGTTCAGTAGGGGAAGTATATGAAATGTATTTTCAACTTAAATATTAATGAAAAGAAAGTTTTATTAGTACTTATGTTAGCATAGGATAAAGCTGATATCAGAGCAAGGAAAACTACCGGAGACTGAGAGACACTATGTAATAATGGATTAATCCACCAAGACACAGCAACTGCGAATGTGTATGTGCCCAAAAAGGTGTGAAATCTATTAAGCATGATCTGAGAAAACTGAAAAAAAAAGAAACAGACAAATGCACAAGTTGACTACAAAACCCCTTGTTCAACACTTGATAGAACTACTAGACAGAATTTTCTTGCAGAAAATCAGCAAGATTACAGAAAATCTAACATCAACCAACAGAAGCAAATAGACATCTTTAGAATACTCCGAGACAGAACATTCCAAAGACAAAGAACCAGTTGTGGAAGTACACGCTTCTAATCCTACCTTCATGGAAGGATTGCGGTTCACGCCTAGCCCATGTAAAACAGTTAATGAGACCCTATCTCAAAAACAAGATAAGCTAGGTTCGGCTGGGTACTGATGACTTATACTTATAATCCTAGTTACTTGGGAGGCTGAAATTAGGAAGATCATGGTTCACGGGCAGCCCAGGCAAAAAATTCTGCCTGTCATTCCAGCTACTTCAGGAAGCATAAAGAGGAGAAGAAGCAAGGGCCAGGATGGCCCAGAACAAAAAGCAAGATCTTATCTCCAAAATAACCAAAGAAGAAAGGGCTGGAGGTGTGGCTCAAGTATTAGAGTGCTTGCCTAACAAGTGTGAAGCTTGAGTTCAAAATCCAAGTATCACCAAAAAAACAAAACACAAAACAACAACTCAAGCTCAGCATGGTGGTTCACACCCATAATATCAGTTACTTTGGAGACAGAATTAGGAAGATCACAGTCCAAGGCCAATTCTAGGCAAAAAGCTGTGTGAGAAAAATGTATAGTATTAAAAGCTTACATTGGAAAAGAGGAATTGGAGTTGCTAAGGATGTGACTCAGTGAGCACTACCTGAAAAATACACTATAGCAAAAAGGGACTGGGGACATGGCTCAAATGGTATAACATTTGTACAAGGCCCTGAATTCAAACCCCAGCAACACACACACAAAGAACCCACAGAGAAAATGAACTGAACATGTTAAACAAAATAAGCCCAACTCAATGATAAGTATTGCTTGTTTTCTCTCATAAATGAAATCCAGAGAATACAAAAAGAAAGATAACATGATGACAGAAGTGGGACTATTAGGGAAAAGGAAAGGACCAGAGTTAGTAGCGGTAAGAGAGGGGAACGGGAAGTGAATATGATCAAAGTGCATGGTGTGCATGCATAAAATAATCCATGGGTATAAGAGGAAGTCTCAAAGGAAAGAAAAATATATAGAAAACAGAATAAAACTGAAAATACACATTAAATTTTTGAGACACAAGTACTGAGAGAAAAAAATTAGTTATTAAATGCTCACGTTAGAAAAGAAAAAAATGGGGCTGCTGGGAATGTAATTCAGCGATAGAGCAATTTACCTAGCACTCATGAGGCCCTGGGTTCAATTCCCAGCACCGCAGGAAAGTAAGAAAGAAAAGAGAAAGCATCCCAAATTGATAATCTAACTTCTATTTTAAGAAGCTACAAAAAGTTGGGCATGGTACCTCACACCTGAAATCCAAGCAACAAAAGAAGCAGACATAGGGAGATCAAGGTTTGAGGCCAGTCTGGGCAAAAAAGGTTAGCAACACCCCATCTCAACAAAAAAGCTAGGCATGGTGGCTCATGACTATACTCTTCTGCTCAGGAAGTGTAAGTAGAATTGCCATCCAAGCTAGATTGAACAAAAACACAAGACCTTCCCTGAAAAATAACTAAAGCAAAAAAGGCCAAGGGATATGGCTTGAGTGGTAGAGTGCCTGCCTAGCAAGGGTAACACCTTGAGTTCAAACCCCAGTACCACTAAAGAAAAAGAAACAAGAAAAAAGAATAAAAACAAACTGTAAGCAAACAAAACGGAATAATAAAAATAGAAAATCAATGTAAAAGAAAACAAAGCAACAGAGAAAAACCACTGAAACAAACCAACACTTTGAAACGATCAGTAAATCTGACAAAACTTTGGAATAACAAAGAAAAATGGAGAAATGCACAAATTACCAATGTCAGCAATGAAATGAGATTATCACTTAGAACCTGTAGATACCAAAAAGATAATAAAATACTATATACAGTTCTATACATAAATTTGATATCACAGAAATGGACTAATTCATCAAAAAAATGTAAACTACCACAACTCACCACATCAGATAATTTAAATACCCCTGCAACTATAAAAGAAACTGAATTTACAATTTTAAAATGTCCTAAAAGAAATCTCCACAGTGTTTCATTAGAGAATTCCACCAAATGTTTAAGGAAGAATTTACACCACCAATTCTAAACAATCTCTTACAGAAGACACAAGGGGGTGGGAATACTTCTCAATTCATTTTATGGAGTTAATACTAACCTGATATCACAACCAGAAAATAAAAATACAAAACAACATTCTTCATGAATATAAATACAAAAAAAATTTTTTTTTGATGGTACTAGGATTTGTACTTAAAGCCTCACACTGGCTAGGCAGGCACTTTACCATGTGAATCACTCTGCCAGCCCTATTTTGCACTACGTATTTTTGAGATAAGGTCTCATGAACTATAGGCCCAGGGTGGCTTTGAACCGAGATACTCCTGATGTTTGCCTCTTGAGTATGTAGGATTATAGATGTGAGCAACGGGCAACCAGTTCAAAAAATCTTTAACAAACTATTAGCTAATAAGATTCAGCAATATATACAAAGGATTACACATCATGACCTAACTAACAGTTTATTCCAAGGAAGCAAAGCTCATTCAATATGTAAACACCAATCAATAAAATCTAACATATGAACTGGCTAAAGAAGAAAAACTACATGATCACATCAGTAGATGCAGAAAAGGCATTTCACAAAATTCATACCTACTTACAGTAAAGAGAATGGAAGAGTATTTCCTCAACTTGATAAAGACCATCTACAAGAACCTGTAGCTACCATTACATTTAGTGGTTAAAGACTGAGTGTGTTCTAAGAGAAGAATACAGGAAAACAAGGCAAGGATTTCTGTTCTCCCCACTCTTGCTCAATGTAATCACAGCATACACAATGAGGTAAGAAGAAAATGAAGGCATATAACTTGGAAATGAAGGAATAAAACCACCCCATTTTGCAGATGATGTGATTGTCAACACAGACTCAAGAAAACTGCCAAAGGGGGGGGGGTCCTTCAACTCATAAATGAGATCGGCAAGATCAGAGTAAAATATTCAACAGTCAACTATATTTCTAGATACCAACAATGAATACATAACCCCTGGAATTTTAAATATGGTAACACTTATAATCATTCAAAGAAAAATATGAAATACCCAGGTGTAACCTAACAAAACACACAGAAAATCTACACTGAAAACTACACAACACTGACGAAACAAATCCGAGACCTTAAAAATGATGACATGCTATATTTGTGGAATAGAAGATTACATGGTAAAGATATCAATGCTCAAATAAATATGAAATTAATACAATTCCTATCAAAATACCAGAAGGATTTTTGATAAATATAGACAAGATTATTCTAAACTTTATGTGGAAAGGCAAAGGAATTAAAAAAATTAAAGAGCTAAAAGTTTTGAAAACAAAGAATAAACTGGGAAGAATCAGTCTATCCAATTTCAAGACTTACACAGCTACAACATAATCAAAACTGTGCCATACCAGTGAAGGAGCAGACACACTGGCCAATGGAAGAGAACAGAGAACCCAAAAATACATCTACACAGATGTGCCCAACAAGCCTTTGACAAAGGTAGAAGAAAGCAATTCAAGGGAAGAAAGACTGCCTTATCCTGAAGCAAATGGACATCCAAAACCAAACAAAAAACCTTGACATAGTAAGTCTCATGCCTTACACAAAAATTAACTCACACGGAAACCAACGGGGGAAAAAATCTTTAGTGCTTAAAGCTAAGGAAAGAATACTTCTTAGACATAATACCAATAAGAACAATCCATAAAAGAAAAAAACTGATCTTTCGAACATCAAAATTTAAAACACTTTGCTCAGTGAAAGATTCTATTAAGAGAATAAAAAGAGAAGAGAAAGGTTGGGAGAAAATGTATGAAAACCACATCTCCAGACAAAGAATAATGCCAGATATGATGGCTTCACTGGTAAATTCTACCAAACATTTCATACCAGTCCTTTTCAATTAAAAAAAATAACCAAACCAAAAAGAAAAAATGAAGGGGAGGAATATTTTCTAGCTCATTCTTTAAGGCCACCATTATCCTGATGCCAAAGCCAAACAAAGACACCACAAGAAAACTGAAGACCACACTTGGGAGGCAGGGACAGGAGGATCAACTGTTCAAGGTCAGCCTGAACAAAAGCTAGCAGAAGACCCTGTATCAAAAACAAGCCAGCTGCAGTGGCACATGCCTGTGGTCCCAGCTACTTGGAAGTAGAAGCAGGATGATTGTACTTCAAGGCCAGTCTAGGCAAAGTTAACCATGAGATCCTATCTGAGAAACAAACTAAAAACAAAAGGACTGGGGGGCATGGTTCAAGTGGTAGAGAGCTTTCCTAGCAACTGCAATGCCCTGAGTTCAAAAAACTAAACAAAACAAACAAAAAAACCACTACAGACCAAAATCCCTTACAAACATTGATGCAAAAATTCTCAGCAAAATGCTAGCAAACACAATTCAGCAGGATATGAAAAGGATTAGGTACCTTAACTAAATGAGACTTCTGGAATGCAAGGATGTTTTGATAATGAAAATTCATTAGTGTGAGCCAGGCATTGGTGGTGGTGCATACCTGTAATCTCAACACTAAGGAGGCTGAGGCAGGAGTTATCACCAAATTCAAGGCCAGCCTGGGCCTCATAACCAGACCTAATCTCAAAAAAGAACAAACACACATACACACACCCACAAATCATTATTGTGATATACTATGTTAGAGTATTCTCTTATGGGGAGTGGGGGAAAATCACATGATTATTTCTATAGATGCAGAAGTGTTTAACAGAACTCAACACCCTTTCATAACAAAAAATAGCCAATAAACCAGGAAGACAAGGAAACTATTCCAACATAATAAAAACTATATATATAAAAAAAATACAACAAACATCATATGCAATGGTGAAAAACTAGAAGTTTTTCCTCTAACATCAGAGCAAAGATAAGGATATCCATTTTTCACCATTAGTATTCCCGATACAACATTTTAAGTTCTAGGCAGAGCAATCAGGCAAGAAAAAGAAATAAAAGGCATGCAAAGGAACTGAAAAAGAAAAGGCAAAGTTATCTATTCACAGATTATATGATCTTCTATGTAGAAAACCCTAAAATCGCATTTTTAAAAATGGCTAGAGTAAGTGAATTCAGAAAAATAACAGGACATGAAGTCATCAGATAAAATCAATCTACCACCAGGTGTGGAGGCACAGGCTTACGGTAGGAAGGTTAAAGCAAGAAGATCACATCAGCCCAGGACTTCAAAACAAGCATGAGAAACATAGCAAGTCCCTATCTCAGAAAAATAAAAAGAAGGAAAGAAAAAAGAAAAAACCAATTAAAAAATAGGCAAAGAACTCTGAATGAGCATTCTTCCAAAGACATACAAATGGCCAATAAATAAGAGGGCTGGGGGTATGACTCAAGTGGTAGAGACCTGCCTAGTAAGCATAAGGCCCTGAGTTCAAACCCCAGTATCGCCAAAAAAAATCAATAAGGCCAATGAGCACACAAAAAGATATTCAACATCATCAGTCATTAGGGAATTGCAACTCAAAACCACAATGAGATACACTAGGATAGCTACTATAAAAAACAATGCAAGTTAGCAACAGTGTGAAGAAACTAGAATCCTTGTGCACTATTGGTAGGAATGTAAAATTATGCAGCAGCTGTGGAAAACAGCATGGCAGTTCCTCAAAAACTTTAAAACTGAATTTCCATATGATCTAGCAACTCCTCTTCAAGGTATACACCCAAAAAAACTGAAAATAGGGTTTCAAAGAAATATTTATAGATCTATGTTCATACCATCATTATTCACAATAGCTAAAACATAGAAACAAGTCTACTGGCTGAAGTGGGACAGGCAAAATGTTGCGTATACCTAATGTGTAAGAGTGTGCAGCCTTTTAAAATGAAGGCAATTCCAACATATACAACATGGATGAACCTTGAGGGCATTATACTAAGTGAAATAAACCAGTCCCCAAAAGACAAATACTGTGTGATTCACTTATGTGAGGTTCTATGGAGATAGATGGTAGTGATGGGTACAAATTACAAATGCATTTACTATTACTGGACTCTACACTTAAAATGGTTAGAAATTGTAAATGTAAAGATGGCCAGTAAGCACATGACAAGCTGATCATCATCATTAGCTATTAAGAAACGCAAATTAAAAGCCACAAATTAAAAGTCTCACTGCACACTGCTAGAATGACTAAAACATGGAGAAACAAATACTTGTACATTGCTGGTGGGGAAATAAACTGACACAGCACCCTGGAAAAGTTTGGTAGTTTCCTTAAAAAACTAACCATACAACCACCATTTGGCCTGGCAATTACACTGTTGCACATTTACCTGAAAGGAATGAAGACATGTTCACACAAAAATCACATGGAAGTTTACAATGGCTTTATTCATAATAGGCAAAAATTGGAACAACCCATGTATCCTTCAACAGATGAGTGGTTGAACTGTAACTATAGCACACTGGTATCACCCAATATCACTAAGTAACAAAAAGAAACAAGCTACTGATAGATGCAACCACCTGGATGAATATCAAGAAAATTATACTAAACAAATGGAATCAAGTCCAAAAGGTTACACACTATACGATTTTATTTACATCCCTAAAATAGCAAAATACAGAAATGTAAAACATATTAAAGTTGCCAGGGATTAACAAGGGAAATGTATGTGGCTATAAAAGGGCAACATATTGGGATCACTGCTGAAATGGAAAGATTTTTGAATATGAACTGTGTCGACATCAAATATCCTGGCTTTGATACTGAACTGAGGTTACTGTCAGGAGGAACTGGATAAAGGACAACTTCATGTGAAGCTGTAATTATCCCAAAATAAATTTAATTAAAACATACATACACATGCATTACACTATACTGGAATGCAAACAACATTAACAAACACATCCAACACCAGATAGCAATAAATACTATGAAGGAGACTAGGTAAGAGGACCAAGAGTGAAAGGGAAGTCAATACTCAGAGAGCTCATAGGGTAGACACTGCTATCTTGAATCAATTTTAGGCTATAAGCAGATTTCAAAAGCAGAAATGAAGAATCCACAAATATCCTTCACAGCATCCTCTCAACATTCTAGTCTAACTTGTGCAAACCATCCAAATCTTTTAACAGATTCTTATGTAGTATAGTATTATCTTTTCTCAGACATTTGTAGTAATTCTCAATTATTTATATAAAGTTCACTTAAGTAAATTATTCAAGATCCTATGATCACTGCTTTTTTTTGAAATAGGCCTCACTATGCTACTCAGGTTGGCCTGGAACTCAGCCCCCTGAGGGCTAAAAATACGTGTGCACCACCACACCTTTTAATGGTCTGCCTACTTACCCAGCTGATGCTGAGAAAGTGTTAAACATGTTGCTTATACCACTGTCATCACAGTGATCATATTCTTCCTGGTGTTCTAATTATTTTCATTTTTGTATTTTATTCATATTGTAAAGCTTGTTGACTTCCTTCTCTAGTGGCATGCAACTTAACATTAAACAAATCCCTTTTTGAAGAGATTCTGGCAATAATGGCAGGCATTTCAGTATTTAAAGTAGAAAGGAACAACTTACCTTGAATTTCTCCCTGAGGGTCTTTGTAATACCACTTCTGCATTGCTTCATGGATCAATGGAATTGATGATACTCCTTTAGCTCTGTGCTCTTGCAGTTTTGATGCCAGTCTCTCATCATCTAGTGCACTGTCTTGGAGATAGGCCACCATCTTCTCAGCTTGCTGGTAAGACAAAAAGGAAACAAATGATCCTAAATTAATACTCAGACATGTAATAATGATATCCACCTTTGTGGACTATTTGTCTTATGAAAGACACTATTCAAGGAATATAGCAGGTAACAACTTAATTCGTCCCAAAATGCCATAAAGTAGGTACTATCCCCATTTTACAAAGGGAGAAACTATAGCTCAAAGGTGTCAGGTCTTGATGAAGGTCTTAAAATTATTAAGCAAACCAACTAAGACTGAAATATAAACTATTATAGATCAAAGCCCAGAATTCCAATCAATACATTAATAAGCTTTTAAACTAATAATCTGCTGGTTAATTCTAAATTGTATAAACTAAACCTGTATATGTTTACTCAGGAAACAAAAGTCTCAATATAACAACAAATAAAATCTTTTATAAGTTTACTAACATACTACCCATTTCCCTTTTAGCATTTCTTACCTTTAATCATCCAGCCCCAAAGGGAAGAGAATTCTATTGTAGAAAAGCAAGTTATCATTTATTTTACATATAACAATGGTATACAGAATCTTAGGGAAATCTAGAGACATAAGATGTTAATATCCTCAGACTTTTAACTATTTTCCCTGCTACTCTTGAGGCAAAAAACTCTGAAAACACAGTTTTTCTATCCACAGCTGCTGTATTTCGCCATTTTTGGCATTCCATTAATGTCCAAAAAGAAAAAAGAAACAGCTAAGGGCAACCTCAGAAAAGCAAAAAATAGCCTGACATAATGACTACTACATAGCACAAACTTATAAGCATGAAATGATTTGAAAGACAATTACCCATACAAATACTAAATAATCAAACAACTTTTGCAATACTTAAAATTTAGTGCACAAAAGTTCTACGTTTGAATATTCCTTAAAGGCTTTCCAATGCAATGACCGTTTGAGAGGAGAGGAGAAGAGTAGGACGATTTTTACCTGCTCCAAGTGTTTGAGCCCCTCTTCATCATCCGGCTCTGTAGAGACACTGCCCATACCAGGAGCTCCAACAACTGGCGTCTCAACTGGCCGTAGGGCAGGACTAGGAGTGGGAACAGGAGGTGGAAGGATGAGAAGAGGAGAGGCTGTGTCTGCAGGGAGCTGTGTCAGGGGCTGCTGGATGTCGGGAACCATTTCTAAAGGAAAGAATTCAGACTGATGAAAATCCTTGGAAATATGGACTCTGCTGAAGGCTGAACTCTACATTATTAAGTTGGGCAGTCTGCTAAATGGGCCCAATAGAAATGTGAACCCTGTCATGAACACTGAAGCTACTTCTTATGGAGAAGGATAGTATTTCTCCCTAGAATGACAGAATTACCTCCGCAGAATGACAAAAGATAAGAGTTAAAAGGTCCTTCCAACAGTGTCTACCTGTGTCACTGCAGCATGGGCAGACCTCTTGGCAACAAAGAGTCAGTCTAAATTCCTTCTTTATAACATGTCTCCAAGTAATAAAGATAGTTAATCAAAGCTCCCAAATCATTTCAAAGGTATGCCATAAATCATCAAAACCTTTATTGAAAATGTATGCAATAATTTTGCCTAAGTTCCTATTTCAAGTCATAATTAACTTAGTTCAGTACATTAGGTGTTTTATTTAGGAGTCTCTCTGGACAGTACAAGATGTTTTTTTCAACAGGATAAAAGTTGCATCTTGGTTCCTACTTCTAACTTCTCAGTGTACAGGTTCTTAAGGAAGGGGGTAAGGGTAGAAGTGGAAGTAATAGATATAATTTCAGATTCTCTTTTGAAACCTTGTTTGTTCAATTACAGGTATCTTCTTCAAATTCTTGTTCCTCTCACTCTTTGCCAAGCTTTTTTAAAGGACAGTCTATACATGTGGTCCCTACTTTGCCACACCTACAACTGATCTGTGACTTCTACTCCACACCTCTCCAGTCAAGCCTGTCTTAGAAAATAGAAAGCATAAACCAATTGAGTTAAGACGCATATATAAATGGAAATGTCACAATTCAATGCTCTGTAAGAGCTACCTTAAACAAAAATGCCTTTTTAAAAAAAATGGAGAAAAGGAAGGTAAAACAGTTCCTGCCTGGGGGTTGGTACCAGTGGGAGGGGTTAGGATATAAAGGTAGCGGAAGCTGAAAGTAGTGGAAGAATGAGACCTGTTGAAACTATTCAGGAATGGGGGATAAAGGAGAATGATTGGGAGGTGGGGGTGAATTCAACTAAGATATATTGTAAGAACTTTTGTAATGTCACAATGTATCCCCAGAACAATAATATAATAAATAAATGAAAAAAAAAATCCCCTCTCAAAGATACGGAGTAACACAAAGCTGCCAAATTCAATGACTTGTCCTTGTCCTCGTCATCCAATCTCCTTGCAGCACCTGATGTTATCAATCCAATTCTAAACTGAATTGTTCTGCTCAGTTTCTCTGCATTCTACTCTTGTAGAATTTTTTTTTTTTAACCTCTGAAGATTTTTCTGTTTCTCCTTCCCACCTCTAAAAACAAGGAATTACCCAAGGCTCTGGTCTCAGTCCACTTTTCTTCTTACTCCTACTACCAACTGTATTTATTTGTTGGCTAATATATTTTCAGACAGGGTCTATGTAACCCAGGCTGGCCTCAAACATGCAATCCTTCTGCCTCAGCCTCCTGAGTGCTGGGATTAGAGAAGTACAAAAGCATACCTGGCTTAAACCAATTCTTTCTCTGGCCTTAACTATTCCCCCACCAACTTTTCTCTGGCCATCTCTACTAACTTCTCATTAACACTTTAAAGCAAACTAAATTTATCCTCTCCTCTCCCAAATAGGCACCTCACTTTCCACTTCCACTGTAGCTTTTCCTGTTAATGGCACCATAATCCTCTCAGGCACATCAGTCATCTCTGACTCTTTTCTACCCTGATATACAGAATGAATAGGTCTCATAATTTTGACTTTTTTTCAGGGGTCCGGGGGGGGGGGGTGGGACTGGGGTTTGAACTCAGGGCTCGCTCTACGGCTTGAGCCACACCTCCAACCCTCAATTTCTACTTTGAAATCTCATCTGCCATTACCTCCCTTTACCTGTGCATTTCCTATCTTGTTGTAACTGTTCAGAAGCCTAACAGATCACAGTGCAGTCCATGCATGTGTCATCTCAAGATACCCTAGACACAGCTGTCAAATCCAAGCACCAACCATGTTGCTCACAGGCCTACTTTCGCACCTCACATTACATCTAAATAAAAATAGGAACTGATTCTTGCCTGTGTCTTGGTCAGCCCCACATCCTCACTTTATTTTCACTGCTCCCTGATACTGGAATGTTCTCTCCCAATTCGTCCAGCTATATCTACACCTCCAAATTCTCCTTAGTATTTTAAGGTATGCTCTAAGACTACTTGCTTCTTGAAGCATTCCAAGAGCCTGCCAATAATGAATTCCTATCAGTTTATTTTACCCTGGATTATTAATTTATGCATGAGCCAGATGTGAGACTACTCAAGGTCTAATAAGCCGTGTTAAAGGTGTGAGTTTTTATGGAGACCAAATCAAATAATTAACCCTTCAACATCAGGCATTACAATGTCTTTTTTAAAATACTAACAAGAAGGATCATGGAATATTATATATGTGTATGAAAATGTATCCCTCCCCCTCATTATTTTGTGGAAATAAACGCTAATATTGCCAAAAATTTATATAAGCAGTTCAAATCAATATAGTAACACTGGAAGAGATATGTGACAAGCTTATGTTCTAGCAAAGGTAACTGATTTCCAGACTCATCCACACATCTTTTGGGTCTCTCTTGGAATAAAAGCATTTTTTTTTGGCTGTACTGGGGTTTGAACTCAGGGCCTCAGCTTGCTAGGGAGGAGTTCTACCACTTGAGCCAATCCACAGCCCTTTTTTGTGTTGAGTATTTTCTAGATAGGGTCTTGGGAATTATTTGCCTGGGCTGGCTTTGAACCACGATCCTCCTAATCTCTACCTCCTGAATAGCTAGGATTACAGGGATGAGCCACCAGCGCCTGGTGAACAATGGCATTTTGATGTGCAGTTGGGCACACAAATACCATCAGTGAAAGGAAAGTAACTGTTGCTATGGGAACCAAGCCAATGCAGAGAATAAACCTAACTTGCAACAGCTATCAATCAGCTATATAGTCCTTAGGAAGTGAGATTTCTGAACCCTGCCCTTGCAGATTCTAACTCTGTTTTAGTGAATTCTGAAATGGATACACATGTATAGGAAGCACTGCTTGACTGGTCATATTGGTAAAATTATCTATCTCAGTAATTCACCACCCCTAACCCCAGAAGCAGTCCAGGAGGCAGAATTAGAACCCTATCATACTAGTGATCACTGACCTCAGCAGAATACTATTTTAATTTGTCTATTCACAAATACGTACCATCCCCTCTACTGGGCACCTTGGCTGGTAGACTATTTTCTGTTTGACTCTCCTCTTCAGCTTTTTCCATTTGCTCAGTTTTGGATTCATCTTTCCTCTCAAACTGTGGTGCTTCTTGAGGCTGGTGGTCTGAAGGAGTACCTGGTCTAGCAGATGATGATGAAGTCTGGGGTGTTTCCTCACTAGCTTCTGGAACACAAAGTAATCTTAAATGAATTCAGGAAAGTTACGGTTTGATGGGTGGGGGTGGTAAAAGACAAAAATGTAGGCCTTACCAACTCCTACTTTATCTGTTTTCTCTCCTTCTTTCTTATTTGTCTTATCAGGTTCTTTGGCCTCTTCATTATGGCTACCCTCAGAGTCAGAGCATTCCTCCCCTTCCTCCACAGGCCTGAAGTCCATCTCCTGCTCTTCTGGAATAGGTTCTTTTTGCACTTTCTGTAGCAAGAAAACAAAAGCAAAGGTCAATAGCATATTTTTCTTAGGTGCAGTGCCTGTCATAACATTTAAAACTAGCTTCTTACTTTTAGAGAGAGGAATGCTCCAGATGAGTCAAATGTGCCCATTTCTTCTTCAGCATCCTCTAAACACCATTCAGGCAAGCTATCCCTGTCATCATCAATACTCCCACTGCCGGAGCGCACCCTTCGGTAACCCCGTTCATCATCTCGATCTCGAAAATCAAACTCAAACCTCCGACGGCGTTCCATGTGTTCCCGCCAGCCTGCAGAACGAGGGCCATCTGAGGTGAGGAGGAGGACACAAACCTTAGAAAACTTTTATAACAGTATTTGAAAAAGAAAAATCATGGATAGGAAATGAAGGAGAAAACTACAGTTGACAGAAAATTCAAATAGATCAACTTAAAATGTCATTTTTATTTTTTCTTTTACAAAACTGGAGAGCAGGAGAGCAGTCCTGCCTGGGGAGACTGGTACCAAAAGAAGGGGGGAGGAGGTGGAGAAAGGGCGTGGAGGGGAATACAGTGCAAATGCTGCGCACTCATGTATGCAAATGGAAAAATAAACTGTTGAAACTGTTCCAGGAATGGGGGAGGGGAGGATAAAGATAAAGGGGGTGAATTTGAGCATGACATATTGAAGAACTCTTGTAAGTAACACAATGTACCCTCCCCCAGCACAACAAAAAAAACAGACCCTACCAAAGAAGTCTAGAGGTAGTCGCATTACAGACATCATCACCAAGTGACAACAGTACTGATATAAGTACTGAGCAATGCAACACCTTCTAAAGATTTAAAAGTTAAATTTAAAACAAGGCAATCATCCACCAGTGTGGCCTACTTCCAGCCAAGATTTATAGCACTAGACATCTTTCCATACTGAAGTTTATGCTTTCCCTTTGGCAGGTATTAAGTCATTTTCTTTCTTCCCATGAAAATATCACTCTTCATGGATAAGACCAGCTCCCTGTGTCAATTCTTAATATCCAGTTCACTGTGCCTACTTACCAGAGCCAAGTTCTCA